>NC_092728.1:69946077-70273327 GCF_047496885.1 Scyliorhinus torazame
AACTTGGAAATATATTGCCTCAGGGACTGCAACAGTTCAAGAAGGCAGCTCACCATCACCTGCTGAAGGACAATTAGGCACGGGCAATAACGTGGAACAGCGACGTCCACATCCAGCAAATTAATTTTTAAAAACATTCACTCCCTCCACCGATGCACAGTGCAGCAGTGTGTACCATCTACAAGAAACAATCCAGGAACTCACCAAGGCTCCTTAGCCAGCACCTTCTAAACCCATGAACACGAGCATCCAGCGGCAGCAGATAATAGGAACAATACCACCTGGAAGTTTCCCCCCCAAGCCACTCACCATCCTTACTTGGAAATATATTGTTGTTCCTTCACTGTCACTGGGTCAAAATCCTGGAACTTCCTCCCAACAGCACTGTAATAATAATCTTTATTCGTGTCACAAGTAGTCTTACATTAACACTGCAATGAAGTTACTGTGAAAATACCCTAGTCGCCACACTCCGGGTGCTTGTTCGGGTACACTGAGGGAGAATTCAGAATGTTCAATTCACCTAACAAGCACGTCTTTCAGGACTTTAGCCTTAAGTTCCTGGGGGTCACCATCACCAACAGTCTGTCCTGGTCCACTCTAGTTGATCCAACAACATCTCTACTTCGTATGGAAGCTAAAGAAATTCGGCATGTCTGCATCGACTCTCTCAAACTTCTACAGATGTGCCATAGAAGGCATCCTATCCAGCTGCATTACAGCTTGTTATGGCAACTGCTTGGCCCAAGATCGCAAGAAACTGCAGAGTGTGGTGAACTCAGCCCAACGCATCACACAAGCTTGCCATCCTCCCGTTGATTCAGTCCACATCTCCCGCTGCCTCAGGAAGGCAGACAGCATTATCAGAGACCCCTCCCACGCAGGCATTGCCTTCTTCCAGACCCTTCCAGCAGGTAGAAGATACAGAAGTCTGAAGATCCGCACATCCAGATATAGGAACAGCTTCTTCCCCACAGATACTAGACTCCTCAATGACTCTCCCTTGGACTGATCTGTTCCTTGTAAGAACACTATTCACGACGCCCTATGCTGCTCTTGTTTGGCCCTTGTTCCGCAATGTAACCAATCACTATTTGTTGATGTACCATTTGTCGATTACTCTTTTGTCCACTATGTACATACTGTGTACCTTCCCTTGGCCGCAGAAAAATACTTTTCACGGTACTTCGGTACATGTGACAATAAATATCAATGAGTCAAACTTGTAGGAGGAAACCGGAGCACCTGGAGGAAACTCATGCAGACATGGGGAGAACGTGCAGACTCCGCATAGACAGTGAACCAAGCTGGGAATCGAACCCAGGTACCTGGTGCTGTGAAGCCACAGTGCTAACCTCTGTGCTACCGTGCCGCCCACAAAAGTGTATCTGCACCACAGCATTTCAAGAAGGCAGACCACCATCACCAAGGCCGATTAGGGATGGGCAATAAATGCTGACCTACCCAGCAATGACCACATCCCTTGATGTTCGCACAAAGGTTTCAACCAGCAAATTCTAAGCTCTATTATAGTGGTATAGCAACTCATAACAGGTACATTATTTTTCAAATAATGGAATGCCACTGTATTTGTTTCAGCACTTTTCATACAACTTGTAGTTCATATGAAGAATAAATTTAATCATGTTTCCAAAAAAAATGCTCACTGCAGTGCATCAGAAAGAGGGCCAAAAAATAAAATTGCCTAGATTGTCCCAGATATTCAGTCCTGCTGATTTTCTGATATGGCACGAAACATATATCTTTCCACTGACTACATGAACTAATAATTAAAAGTGGGTAAGTGTGAAGACGAGGGTATTTTAAAAAATAATTGGGGGTCCGTGGTGGCATTCTGTGAAGCACGTTTGTGGAGACTGTGTGTGTGTGTGTGTGTGTGTGTGTGTGTGTGTCTGAACATAATTCACTTAAACTGGCGATGGAATTCTCCCATTTTAACACTTAAGTGCCTCCAGGAGCAAGTGGCTCCAATGGAGCCTGTTCCACCAACCAGAATGGTGGGACCCCATGCCACATACTGCACTTCGAACCTCATATTATGCACAGGTCAGTTCCCCTCCAATTCTCCCGGCAGGCTGGCAGCTGATTCAACCACCCGTCATATCACACTTTCCAGCCCACCTGTCTTCATCAGACTGCAGGACGTCATCAACCCAGAGGGAAAAGGATAACAAGACAAAGTCTGTTCACCGATTCAACCACCTTTCCCTGAGTCCGTCACCTGTGCGGCGGCCATGCCCCACATGGACCTCTACCCAAAGCATGGAATCTTCATCCATCCCCTTCCAATAAACAATGTGATATCACTTTGACTCCTTTGTGAGCTTTCCATGCAGCAATGTCGCCGTCCAGCTTCCCTCTCCTCAGTCTTCCTTCTGCCTTTCACTGCTCATCTTCTTCATCCACCTCCTTGCCCCTCTGCCTGCCATCGTGAGCCCTCACCCTTCCCCCACAACCACCGTGCACAACCCTCTTTGTTCCTTTTGTCTTTGTAAGGCCAGCCACTCTCCGTACTCACCTCACATTCTACCCTGGTCGAAATTCAGACCTTTTTATTGAGGTGGCTGCATGAGTATCACAGCAGAGTGCTGTCCAGGTAGATAGTGGTGTGTGGTGCCAGGGGGAAGGAGATCCTTGTACTCCTCAACCCCTGGTCAGTACAGATCCAAGAAGGTGACACAGGAAGGTCCACAAATCTAACAGCATGGTGCTGTTAATGAGTCTAGCTCGGCATGGAGATGGAGGACAGGGACCAGTCTGCCCCGGCAGAGTGGTGTACAGTGTATCATGAATAGTGCAGCATTATGGCAGAGAAAGGCTTTGTCACAGTCACCTCAAAGTCTCTAGACACCTGAGGACAATCTTATGCACGCCACTCTTTAGCAATCAGGTTTGATGCTAATGTGATTTCCTGCTGGCTTGACGCAAGGTTGGGAGGCCTCACAGGTCACCAGTGGGCAGCTGTTTTAATGAACATCCGTGAGATGCAAATGAATGATAATGGCGACCACACTACCAGCCAGTGCGAAGACCGACTCGCCATGAACCTGCCATTGGGAGAATTGTGACATAATTCTACACTGGAGTGTATCCAATTTTTTGGCTGATGCACGATCAATTACACAAAGACGAGAGTTGGATGCAATCGAGGCTTTATTACACTAAGATGTGTGGCCTCCTACAGCAGCTGGCGAAATGGCTGCGGTACGGGGAGCACACATATTTATACTCCGTCTATTGGGCGGAGCCTGCAGGCAGGGAACTACTCCCGTACCTGTGGTATAGGGCCTTACCACAAAACACCTACACCAACATCCTCTATATACAATATATACATCAGTGGTGGCGACCACATTCACCCCTGTTAAGATTGAGTCCGGCGGGGGTGGTGGAGAACTATATACAGTTAGACTTTTCAAAGTACAGAGCGAAAAAAATTGAGTACAGCGGGGTGGGGAGGGAATTATGTACAGAGGGATGGTGTTTTAAAACTCCAGGTTATGTTACAGATTCAGTCGGTCCGGAGCCTTGATCTGCCATTGGGAGCGCCTCAGTGCTGGCGGCGATTCCGGTGTCGGTTTGGTCTTCGGTGACTCTGGGAGCGTGTTGAAGTCCTCTCCATCCTCGGGTGTGAGCAGGGGGAGGACGGATTGTCCTGGGGCGGGGGTTGCGGCTGGGTGCGCCGGGGAAGGAGAGAGTGGCGCTGGGCCGGGGGTGTGTGATGCTCGATCAATGACTCCAGAAGCGAGATTGGATGACAATTGAAGGCTTTATCAGACTAGATGTTTCCCCCAGCAGCGCAGGTACAGAATGCAGCAGCTGGGGAGACACAGACTCTTATACTCCACCTTATTGGGCGGAACCAGCAAGCAGGCTTCACCAATGATCTTGCTGTCTCAGGTACCTCCCACACCAATGGTCTTACAGCATCAATCTGGGTACCGTAATACCCTTAATACTGACTACCACACTTACCCCCTGTTATAAAAAGGAGTCCGGCGTCCGGGGTTGGCGTCACGTTATACAGTGGTAGAGGTTGCAAATATGGTGGTACCTGTTATACATTAGTACAGTGTATTGCCTTGTTACATGTCACAACTATTTACAGTATTTATTTACATGTACATATCAAAATGATGCAATTAGTCGATCGGGGGCCCTGGTCGTCCCCTGTGATCATCGCAGTTTCGGCGGTGATGCAGGCACCGGCTCGGGCATCCGTGCCTCCGGGAGCGTGACTTCGGCTTCTTCGGTAGCTTCATCGCTCCTAGATGGGACCAGTGGGAGAACCGATCCACCTGGGAAGGCGGCGGCCGTGGGGTGTGCCGGTGGGAGGGAGGGTGAGGTTGGTTGGGGGGGGTGTGGATGGGGATCCAGCGGGCGCCAGGTCCCGTAGGGAGACCGTATCCTGTCGGCCGTCGGGGAACGCCACGTAGATGTACTGAGGGTTAGCGTGAAGAAGGTGGACCCTCTCGACCAATGGGTCCGACTTGTGCGCCCGCACGTGTTTGGGGAGCAGAATGGGTCCAGGAGCTGCCAACCAGGTTGGGAACGAGGTCCCGGAGGAGGACTTCCTAGGGAAGACAAGGAGACAAAGAACAAAGAAACAGCACAGGAACAGGCCCTTCGGCCCTCCAAGCCCGTGCCGACCATGCTGCCCGACTAAACTACAATCTTCTACACTTCCTGGGTCCGTATTCCTCTATTCCCATCCTATTCATGTATTTGTCAAGATGCCCCTTAAATGTCACTATCGTCCCTGCTTCCACCACCTCCTCCGGTAGCGAGTTCCAGGCACCCACTACCCTCTGTGTAAAAAACTTGCCTCGTACATCTACTCTAAACCTTGCCCCTCTCACCTTAAACCTATGCCCCCTAGTAATTGACCCCTCTACCCTGGGGAAAAGCCTCTGACTATCCACTCTGTCTATGCCCCTCATAATTTTGTAGACCTCTATCAGGTCTCCCCTCAACCTCCTTCTTTCCAGTGAGAACAAACCAAGTTTATTCAACGCTCCTCATAGCTAATGCCCTCCATACCAGGCAACATTCTGGTAAATCTCTTCTGCACCCTCTCTAAAGCCTCCGTTCGTGAGGTTTTTCGTTGATCGTGGTACACAGCAGTGATCGGATGGAGCGGAGTGCATCCGGAAGGACCTCCTGCCAGCGGGAGACTGGGAGATTCCTGGACCGTAAAGCCAGTGACGAATGTGATATAAAATAGTTACTTTAGAGATATTAGTTAATGTAATGTAGAAATAAGCCACTTTGATTTTGGCAAGTAGAGACAAAGGATTTTAGACCGCATGGAAAAAGCAGGAAGAGGTGTGTCTATGAGAGTGATGCTGCATTGATAGGGGCCGGAGAAAGGGATTGGAAGTGAGCCAATCAGAATAGATCAAACAAGTCAGGAGGGACATAGGATGACCTATGGGTGTCGAGTATGTGAAACTTGATGCCATTTGAATGTATGAGTACTGATCTCTTTGTCTGGGACCTTCACTTAGTTCCCGGGGCTGCAGAAAGCAACATGTTATCTGTATCACTGTGGACTAGGTAGCTTGCAAGCTGAATAAAATAACTTCTTTTTACTTGCAAATCCGTCTCAACTTTTATTGAGGCCAGACTGACAGAGAAAGAAATTTGGAGATCTACATTTGGTGCCGAAAACCGGGATTTCTCTGGGCGATCCTGATCCAACTGCGAAATCAGAATTAGACTGATTATGAACAGGAAGATGGGGAACAAAGGGCCCTCAATGTAGAACTGGAAAACGACCGCGCATTGATTGTTCCCCTCTTCTTATCGTCTGATTAGTCTGGTCACTCGCGGTTGGCACAGAAAGACCGCCTCGACGAAATCACAGGTCTGGGGATTAGCAATTTAATTGATGGGATTTCATATTGTTGTTTCGGCTTGGGTTAGGGTTTTGGGTTGATGTGACATCTCAAATGATGATTCAATTCCAAGTATAAGGGTTCAGAGGCTGATGGGACTTCAGTAATGAAGGTTCAGTCTATTATATGGGTTCAGGGGCTGATGGGACTTCAGTACTGAAGGTTCAGTCCAGTATAACTGTTTTTAAATCTGAAGATGGTTCAACTCTATGTGTGAGTGTTTTAAATATATAGTTGATTAAGCTAAAATTGTCTCCTTGGACTGTATTGGCGAAAAACGCAGTTCCGAGGACTAGTTGAGATTGTGGGGAATGCTGCATATTGGTTGAAGCAGAAGTCTCTCAAAGGGTTAACAGCAGCAGGCAAAGTTAAAGACTGACAGTGCTTCTCACTCAGGCCTTGAGATAACAGCACCACTCTGTAGTGTAATCGGATACCTTTCCTTTGAGTCAGTGAACACCAGCAAAGTTACGTTTTGAATTAATTAATGGAAACCAGTGGGTTTCTCCACCTCTTTGATAAAAGTTATTATTTTCGAAAGCAATTGATTGAAATTGCCAGAATCTTAAGTTTTACTTACTTGAAATAAGGTTTATCTCATTTTATCTGGAGATTAATAGAAACTTAAAGAAGATCATGGACACCATTTTAAAAAGTGTAAATCTGGCGATGATAGTTGATTTTGCTAATACTTATGTGTATGTAAAAGAAAAAAAACTTGTTAAAAGAAAAATTGTTAAGATAAAGAAATAATTAAGTTGTAAATGTTATACAAGTTTGTGTTAAGCAAATTGTAAATTTAGTTCTGAGTTGAGATCAGAGCTAAGCTTGCAAGTTGCAGTAATTCAATTTGAATTTTCAAACATTTTTAAGTTTTTTTAAAAAAGCGCAAGTAGAGGAAAGACGCGGGTCAAACAAGAGATGAGCTACGTAGTTCAATGGCTGGCCTTGAATTGACAGAAAAAGAAAAATTCAATAATTTGGAAAAGTAAGCATACCACCTAAGTCTCTCCAAACTAAGCAGAAACCACAAGGTTCGGGAACAAAGGAAGCTGAAACAGATTATTTTGAAGAGAAAGAACTCCCCCTAGTGACAGGGAGAGATGTTGAAGTCCTGGAACAACCAGGGGAAATAGCTAGAGTGCCCCCTGGTGACATTCGGAGACAGTTACCGATTAGGAAGATGCGAAACCCCGACGCAGTGACTGCGGGAGCGAACCCCACGATAGATGTTTACTTCCCATGGACACCCAGTGAGATGATGGCTATTATGTCTACAATCCCAGATAGAAAAAATCTCCTGCTGCCTTCATGGATTCCTTGAGAACTACCATCTCAATTTATCAAGCTAATTTCAGGGACCTCTGGGCCCTAGTCCAGCAGATTTTAACCCCAGCAGAGTACCGCAATTATCTTAACCACCTGAATTATGCTACTCATGCCGCACTTCAGCAGGCCTATGCGTTAGACGACGATAGAAAGACACAGATCTTGAATGCGTTGAATAGCACATTTCAAAGGCCCATAAATCTTTCTGTTATCTTAGACCTAAAACCTAAGAAGACTGAAGAGCCAGAGGAATTTCTGGAGCGTTTTAATGAAATCTACCGGGGGCAGTCAGGCGATTTGCTGTATCAAAATGGTCAGAATTCCCCTCAATATTGTGCTATGTTAATGCATTGCCTACCACCTTCAGTGGTTACTGCTGTGAAATGTAATAACATGAATTGGACAGAGAACGACCCTTCCCAGATGGCAAGGGCAGAAATGGTAGTTTACCAGCAGGAGCCCCAATATAGTGACTTTGGGTGGGTGGATCAGCGAAGAGGAGGATACCAAACCCACCCAAAGGGACCCTCACCCCCTTTTTATGGCCCACCGAACGAATCAACAGTTCTACAACCGCAGCCCCCTCTGAGGGGCCATTGGTCTACTGGAAGAAGAGGACGGGGCAGCCATGCCTTCTGTGCAATCAGCACTTAAATTACCATTATCCGACCAAACGCAGCAATTGTCAGGGTTCCAAGGACAGGTGTGTGAGTATCCTATTTCTGAACCTGTGACAGTTACGAGAATAAGTCTGCAGAGCATCAGGTTGTAGTGACTACTGGATTGGACTGTAACTTGTTGGCCCGAGATTTACTGTGTATCTTCCAGCTACAGCTAGAATGCGGAGATGAGGGGGTAACGGTTACATCATGGAGGATGAGACAACAGTGCTATATTTCTATCATCCCCCAGTGGTGGACGTTAGACGTTGAACAGTCACTGCATCACGTTACCCTGGCCTATGACAGAACTGGACGAAATAGGGAGTTGGAGGACAAATACCGGCCATTACTTGAGACCGAATGGCCAGTCAAGGTTACAGCCACAGTCACGGGAAAAGAAGGTACAGCCGATTTTGTTACAATATCACCACATTTATGGCCACAGTCAGCTTCGGTAAGCCCTCATATTACACGTCAGGTCCATGACCAGTACCATGCCAGGGATATGGGGCGAATGGTCAGGAGGGCAGTGGATCATTCGGATCCAACAGACTACGCACTTCAAGTCATGCCGGACGGCACTACCATAAAATATTTTGAGGTCCCTGAAACGATTAACACTCGACTGCAGCATCACAGGGGACATGATGTGTTGGAATATGTCAATCCACAGGTCTGGGCGGAATACCCATCACAAGTGGGAAAGACAAATGTTACACCTATTAAGGTGATGATTAAGGATCATGTAAAGCTACCTTCCATTCGACAATACCCCCTGAAATCTCAAGCTGCTCCATCAATAGATAAATTAATTCAAGAGCTGTTGAAACAGGGTATTTTGGTCCCTTGCCAATCAGAATGTAATACCCCCATACTTGCTGTGCCTAAACCAGCCAAACCAGACCAGTACCGATTAGTACAGGATTTACGTTCAATCAATGCCATCGCATAGCCGTTACATGCTCTCACCCTCCAACAGGATATTACGGTGTATAGCTCCCACTCGGTCATCGCACTACTGAGGCAACTGCAGACTCAGCATCATACCGCAGCTCGTCAGAATAGGTATGAGATATACCTTTTGAACAATCCACGTCTGACATTTAAATACTGTACTACTATCAATCCAGCCTGTTTTCTTAGTGGTCCCCTGTCCATGAAGACGAACCTGGCCACGACTGTTTAGCCTTGATTCAGGAAACTACCACAATAAGGGGCGATTTGAGTGACATTTCGTCAGAACAACCTGACATGATTATGTGTGGTCAAATATCCCACCGGTGTTTAGTTAATGACCTACTGCAGGCCCTCCTTATGCCCGCGCAGATTTCCGTTATTAAATGCGCTGCCCACACGAATGGTACAACCCCAGTTGACGTTGGTAATGAACGAGCAGATTGTGCAGCGCCAACAGCCGCGCAAATTCAGCAAGTGATGGTGCCTAAGATGTTAAGTCAGACTAAACGATCTACTATAAATATGTCTGCTTCTGACAAGTCAATGCCAACCATCCAAGACGTCATAAGGTTACAGGAGGACGCTCCTGAGAGTGATAAACAAATGTGGAAACGGTTAGGTTGTACATATGATTCTGTTTCCTCTTTATGGACCACGCCTGCACATCAGACTTGTATGTCTGATGTGCTGGCTTTATGGGTCATTGAATGTGTACACTTTGCAACTCATTGTGGGGCTCGAGGGACTAGTGATTTGTTGCTGGACACTTGGTGGCACCCTAAAATGCAGGGGTTGGCCCAAAGTATCAGTAATCGGTGTTTGATTTGTCAGCAATATAACACCGGAAAAGGTATCCCTTGTGGGAAGGGGCAAACCCCGTTGCCCAGTGGTCCCTTTGAGACGCTCCAAATGGATTACATTGAGTTGGAAAGGTGTCAATGTTATAAATATGTTTTGATCATTGTGGATGTGTTCAGCAGATGGGTTGAGGCGTATCCGACTATCGATAATAAAGCTGCTACTGTGGTTAAAGTCTTGATGAGGGAAATCATTCCCCGGTACGGTATACCAGCTCAGTTAAGTTCTGATAATGGGCCTCATTTTATTGGACAAATTAACAAGGGGTTTTGCTCCCAGTTGGGCATACGCCAGCAGTTACACTGTGCTTATAGACCGACCGCAGGTGGCCGGGTTGGTTGAGAGACACAATCAGACCCTCAAAACTAAATTGGCTAAATTAAGAGCAGACACGGGACTGACATGGCTTAAGTTGCTCCCCGTTGCCCTCTTCCAGCTGCGGGTTACACCTGCGGGACCGGCCCGGCTCTCTCCCGCCGAGATTCTTTATGGCAGGCCTCTTAGAACTCCCTGGAGCCTGCAGGTTCCCAGACTGGTTCAGTTTCATCAGATGACTGAAGAGATGACCACCTATGTTCTAGCCCTCACGCTAGTGCTCAAGGAACTCCATGGCCAGGTCCGCGCGGCTCACCAGCCATCGCCCCCAGTACCTAGCTCACTTTCAGTCCAGCCCGGTAGTTATGTCATGGTCAAAACTTGGACTAGGAAGGGGTCGGAGCCGCGATGGGACGGGCCCTTCCAAGTTCTCCTTACCACCCCCACAGCAGTTAAAGTGGAGGGGCGAAGTGCTTGGGTCCACCTACATCACTGTAAATTGAGTCCATCTCCACTACTGGAAAAGGTCGGATACTAACCTGCCTCCCTTCTCCAGTGCTATTTTACAGGTGTGGAGCATGATGGAGTAGCTACGCATCGTCTGTATTATATTTGGCCTCACTTCGCTTGGCGTGTTATTGGCGATGGACATGGAAAAAGGGAATATTATGTATCTGTGTAGCCCCAACCAATCTACAAGGTTACATCACCTCTGCAAAGGTGATGTTCTTCGCTGCCCCCATATACGAGGACATGGTATCGACTCATGAAAGGTTATCAAAGTTAAGGAGAATGCAGGAGTCATGAAGCAGTTGCACCGGTCCCGGCGATGGGAAGGGAACATTATATGGACATTGCCTTGTTTTTGGAATACATGTAAATTCGATTTTGGATGTGTTAAGAGTGGTACAATAAAGGTAAAATCAGGCTGTCAGAAGAGTGTAGGAAGAGGCTATGAGAAAGAGAAAGGGACTAGAGAGAGGATGGGGCGTATGAGAAGGGAAGTACAGCTAGAACGTAGGTTACCGGGAGATACACTTAAGTTAGTTAAAGGCCAAACTGAGGAAAACCCGGGTAGTAAACCTTGGGAGCCCTCGGGGCAATAACCAAGGAATTGTCTCAGCTACGGTTGTTTGCAATGCAGAACCGGTATGCTCTTGACTATCTTCTGGCCCGTGAGGGTGGGGTATGCGCCATAGTGCAGGGCAAGTGTATCATGGGAGTTCAGGATAACATCACTAAATTTATGGATCACATACGGGATCACCTGGACAGAATGCAGGATCCTGGCTCTTGGGGTAACTGGGGATTTGGAGGTTGGAAGGACTGGTTGATAAATATGGCCATGTATCTAGTGGTAGCTATCAGCTGCATCTTTGTGGGCCTGGCCATCCTTAAATGTGTGATGGGTAAAATTTAACCCCCCCAAAAAATGTAACTGTTAAAATCCATGAGGGTGAAGCAGATGAAGGGGGGCTAAGACAGGAATTGGAAATGCAGCGACGGATCTTTTTAGATGAGGAACCGTAGCTATGGATTGGATAGTTCGATTATCATGGAATGATAAAAGGAGGGAATGACGAATGTGATATAAAATAGTTACTTTAGAGATATTAGTTAATGTAATGTAGAAATAAGCCACTTTGATTCTGGCAAGTAGAGTCAAAGGATTTTAGACCGCATGGAAAAAGCAGGAAGAGGTGTGTCTATGAGAGTGATGCTGCATTGATAGGGGCCGGAGAAAGGGATTGGAAGTGAGCCAATCAGAATAGATCAAACAAGTCAGGAGGGACATAGGATGACCTATGGGTGTCGAGTATGTGAAACTTGATGCCATTTGAATGTATGAGTACTGATCTCTTTGTCTGGGACCTTCACTTAGTTCCCGGGGCTGCAGAAAGCAACATGTTATCTGTATCACTGTGGACTAGGTAGCTTGCAAGCTGAATAAAATAACTTCTTTTTACTTGCAAATCCATCTCGACTTTTATTGAGGCCAGACTGACGGAGAAAGAAATTTGGGATTCAACACCAGTAGGACGGTCTTCCAGACCATTCCGTTCTACCTCTCTACCTGTCCGTTTCCCCGGGGGTTATAACTGGTCGTCCTGCTCGAGGTAATGCCCTTGCTGAGCAGGAACTGACGCAGTTCGTCGCTCATGAAGGAGGACCCCCTATCGCTGTGTATGTAGGCGGGAAACCGAACAGTGTAAAAATACTGTGGAGGGCTTTTATGACGGTGGCTGCGGTCATGTCGGGGCAGGGGATGGCGAATGGAAACCGGGAGTACTCGTCAATCACGTTCAGGAAGTACGTGTTGTGGTCGGTGGACGGGAGGGGCCCTTTGAAGTCCATACTGAGGCATTCAAAGGGACGGGAAGCCTTTACCTAACCTTTTGGACAGTTTGGGACAATTTAGCATAGCCAATCCACCTAACTTGCCAGTCTTTGGACTTCGTGTGACTTTAAGCACTGTAAAGCGATTGGAACTTGCTTTACTACAGTGTTGCGGAGATGCCGAAACGTTAGCTCCCTTCTCCCTCTCCCCAGAAGCTGTCAGACCTGCGTTTTCTGCTTTTGTTGCGGAAATAAGTCTGTGCAGCGCGTACATCCGGATTGGAGGAACTACAACTCCCAGCCGGCAGCTTTTCAATACACCCAGGAGGAGGAGTCTGCTCTGGTCCCGTTAGCTTCATGTGACAGATCAACAATCCCAGCCCAATGTGCAGAAGAGGTGACGGGGACGCGCAAGTTCTCGCTGCAGAACTGGACGGCTTTACATATATGGAAAGGACTGCCCGTTGGTTATATCCTGCAAACCTCAGGAAAACATACTGCCCTGGGGGAGGAGGCCAAATCAAGCAAGATGCATGTAAGTATCGCAAGGCACGAGAAGAAAGGCAGAGGTAGGTCTTGAAGTGGGTGGCTGTCTGTGAGGGTAAAAGTTTCCACAGTTTCCAAACCAAATATATGCAAAGGACCTCCGGACCCAACGTGACTGACACGGGATTAGGTCCATTGTTTGGAACCGTTCTTGGTCATTTGACAAAATCGCACAGATGGAATTAACCTGTTTGCTACTGTGTGGTTTTGTTTTGCGTCCGGCAATGCGAGTTGAGAGGGAAAGTTTTATTTCCTTGTTCGGTGGTCGGAGTAATTACGATGCATAATCCCTCCTGCTGCAAGTACTGTACCCGGGCAGCGTGAACCGAATTCTTGCATTCGATACACATTGGAAGTTAGTTCTTGAGCGATCCAAACAAGCCGGCTCCTGGATTTTTTAAAGCAAAAAATTTTGGGACCAAAATCCAAGATTTCACTTTTTTCTTAATCCTTAAAAATTGTAACAATTTAGTTTGCACGAATAGAAAATCTACACTACTGTCATATTGTATTGCAGATTTGAAAGTATAGCTACTTTTTCAGCTCAATGCAGTTCAAATGAATATAGGAACAAATAGACCTGGGGAGTATGTGTGGCCTTGAGGATGGCGGGGGAGAGGGAGAAAGCTTTTCCAAAAGAATCCAGCCTCCCGAGATTGAAACATAGAGGCATAGAGCACAAAGACCAGTAAAATTGGACTTAAATTGGGAGTATTGTGTCCAGGCACCCAGGAAGGGTGTGACAAATTGGGTGCTCAAAGATTCACAGGAATGATTCCAGAGATCAGGGACATTGGTTAGCTGGGTAGATTGGAGACCCTGGGATTGTGCTCCTCAGAGAGGAGAAAGTTCCGAGGAGGCATGACAGAGGTGCTCAAAAACATGAGGGGGTCTGAGAGGCAGATGGAGAGAAGCTGTTTCCAATTGGCGGGATGATCCAAGGCCAATGGACAAGGATATAAAATGAAAAAAAGCAAATTACTGCGGATGCTGGAATCTGAAACCAACAGAATACTGGACCAGCTCAGCAGGTCTGGCAGCATCTGTGGAGAGAAAAGGGAGCTAACATTTCGAGTCTGGATGACTCTCTGTCAAAGGTGGAGAGAACTGGAAATGGGGTCAGATTTATGTAGAGTTGGGGCTGGATAGGGGCCCAGCGATAGGTGTGATTGACAAAGATGTCGAGGATAAAAGACAAAAGGAATGTAATTGGGGGTGATTAGGGCTAAGAAGGGTGCTGATATTGGCACAGAAAGAAATTGAAACGTGTGAATGGCAGAACTAAGGTGAGCAGTGAGTCAAAGAGCAAACTAGGAACAGTTGGTCCAAGTGGAGAAAAACAGATCAATGGAAGAAATGAAAATAAAAATAAATTGATAGAAATAAAAATGGGGTGAAGGTGGAGGAGAGAGTTCACAGTCTGACGTTGTTGAACTCAATGTTAAGTCTGGAAGGCTGCGACCTGCCTTTGTAAAATACCCATGATGTGGAGATGCCGGCGTTGGACTGGCGTGAGCACAGTAAGAAGTCTTACAACACCAGGTTTGTTTCGAAGCACTAGCTTTTGGAGCACAGCTCCTTCCTCAGGTGAACCCGAAGGAGCAGTGCTCAGAAAGCTGGTGATTCAAAACTTTGTAAAGTACAACATTTTTGAAAGCAGTCAGTGGTGAGCTGGGAACCTGTTAAGAGGCGGATTCGCTCACAACTTTCAAAACGGATTTGAATAAATATTTGAATGGAAAATAACTGCGTGCGAGGACAGGGTGAATGGGCTCCAAATGAGTTGATTTTACAGAGGGCCAGCATGGACACGACTGGCCGGGTGGCCTTTCTCTGCACAGTAACTATTCTTATGATTCTAGCATCGGGGTCTTCGCTTTTTTGAGTAACTAGAGTTACTGGATTACAAAGAAACTACCGCCAGTTTTGCCATTACTATAAACATTATGGCTACACGTTGCTTCAAGACAGCGACGCAAGTTATGTGGAATGGTCCAGTCGATGAGATGTTCTTGCTCCCGCTGTGACTTCTGAAAAAAAAAATTGTTCACCGAACTACGCTTGCATATTTCGGCCTGAGGCTGGGCATAGCAGGTGACCAGTCTGTGGCTGTTGCCAATGTTTGCTATAAATGCTGTTTACTCAGGATTGGCGTGTTTACTGCACTCTCAATACAGACTGCCTGTCACTGGCTTCCGAGGAGCGTTCGCACACGCTTCACAGCTGCTGCACACTGTGAAGGTGTCTACTGCTCACATTCTGTCAGGTGGAGAGGGTTGAAACAGCTGGGGACAGTGTAGATTTACTGGTACTTGGCCCTGCAGGGAGCGAGCGGAAAGGAGAGCGAGCTTAGACCTTAACCGCCCTCTGCCCACCTTCAAACGCCTGGGTTCCCGTTTCGCAAGGATGACCTTGGGTCAGCTCTCATGCGGATCACACGCCCCAGACTATGAGCTCAGGCACTGCCGGAGAGCGCACAAGAGGACAACGCTGGCCTTTTGGTCAATTCAGCTCCCTCCTCCCTGTGCCGGTGACAGCCGATCTGCCAGATACAGGGCAGCTGTAATAACAACGGCCGGCTTTTGGAAAATGGTTATTATCAAATTGGGAGGGTGACCATTATCTTGGCCAACTGGAGCAGAGGGCATTGCAGGGGAAGAGGTTTACCAGGAGGAAATTCCAAAGAACATCTCTCTCTATAGCTCCCTATCTTCCTTCCAGACCCATTTAAATGCATCTCTGCGACTCCACCACTTGCTACGGTTCGACATTTATTTCCGGTTGATTAAAAGTGCCTGGGGATGGTCTTCTACACCATATACCCATGCTGGTGGAAGGCATGCAGAGAATCATAGAATTTACAGTGCAGAAGGGAGCCATTCGGCCCATCAAGTCTGCACCGGCCTTTGGAACGACCATCCTACTTAAGCCAACGTCGCCACCCTATCCCCTTAACCCAGTAACCCCACCTAACCTTTTGGACAGTAAGGGGCAATTTATCATGGCCAATTCACCTAACCTGCACAACTTTGGACTGTGGGAGGAAACTGGAGCACCCGGAGGAAACCCAAGTGGACATGGGGAGAAAGTGCAAACTCAGCACAGACAGTGACCCGAGGCCCAGGAGCTGTGAGGCTGATGTGCTAACCATTGTGCCACCGAGGCAGTGCATAAGGTACTTGCTGTCACTTTCACAGTGTCATTTTTGTTTATTGATTTACCAGATGTGGGCATCACTGGTGAGGTCAGCATTTATTGCCCATCCTTAGTTGTCCATGAGATAGTGGTGGTGAGCTGTCTTCTTGAACTGCTGCAGTCCATGTGGTGTTGGTTAAGGAGGGAGTTCCAGGTTTTGACCCAGCAACAGTGAAGGAACATGATATGTTTCCAAGTCAAGGGGAGCCTTTAGATGGTGGTGTTTCCAGGTTTCTGTTGCTCTTGTACTTCTAGAGATGGTAGTGGTGGTGGGTTTGTAAGGTGCTATCTAAGGAACCTTGGTGAGTTGTTGCAGTTCATCTTGTAGATGGCACACACGGCTACCACTGTTCATTGGTGGCAGAGGGAGTGAATGTTTGTGGAAGGGGTGCCAGTCAAGCGGGATGCTTTGTCCTGGATGGTGTTGAGCTTCTTGAGTGTTGTTGGAACTGTACTCATCTAGAAAACTGGCTAGTATTCCATTACAATCCTGACTTGTGCCTTATAGATGCAGGACAGGCTTTGGGGAGTCAGAGTTACTCGCGGCAAGATTCTTTGCCTTTGACCTGCTCAGCTAGCCACAGTATTTATATGGTAGTCCAGTTCATTTTCTGGTCAATGGTATCTTTAAGGATGTTGATAGTGGGGGATTCAACAATGGTAATGCCATTGAATGTCATGGGAAAATGGTTAGATTCTCTCTTGTTGGAGATGGGTTTGCACTGAGTGCTGAATTTGGTGCATTTGAGTGCGATAGTGAGAGTTTGGTGACCGAGGGAGTGCTGAATTTGGTGCATTTGAGTGCTATAGTGAGAGATTGGTGACTGAGGGAGTTAGGTGAGGAGGGAGTAAGGTGCTCCTTTCATTTTGTTTCCGACATTTCCGCAAAGAGTGCGAAGAGAGCCAGGAGTTTACAGAAAGTGTAGCTGACTGGGAGCAGGGTCGGAGGGCGGAGATCTAGTTAGTCCACAGGGCAGCTATATTCTGTCAGATAAGAGGGGATGGAGGCTAGGCCAGTTACATGCTCCTCCTGTAGGATGTGGGTGGTGAGGGATACCACCGGTGTCCCCACTGACTGTACCTGCGGGAAGTGCACCCAACTTCAGCTCCTCAAAGACCGTGTTAGGGAACTGGAGCTGAAGCTGGATGAACTTCGGATCATCCGGGAGGCAGAGGAGGTGATTGAGAAGAGTTACAAGGAGGTAACCACACCCAAGGTACAGGACAAGAATAGCTGGGTTACAGTCAGGGGGAAAAAAACAAACAGGCAGAAAGTGCAGGGATCCCTCGTGGCCATTCCCCTTCAAAACAAGTATACCGTTTTGGATGCTGTTGGGGGGGATGACCTACCGGGGGAAGACCCTAGCGGCCAGGTCTCTGGCACTGAGTCTGGCTCTGAGGCTCAGAAGGGAAGGGGGGAGAATAGAAAAACAATAGTTGTAGGAGATTCAATGGTTAGGGGAATAGATAGGAGATTCTGTGGTCGCGAGCGAGACTCCCGGAAGGTATGTTGCCTCCCGGGTGCCAGGGCCAGGGATGTCTCGGATCGTGTCTTCAGGATCCTTAAGGGGGAGGGGGAGCAGCCAGAAGTCGTGGTGCACATTGGTACCAACGACATAGGTAGGAAAAGGGGTGTGGAGGTAATAAACAAGTTTAGGGAGTTGGGCTGGAAGTTAAAAGCCAGGACAGACAGAGTTGTCATCTCTGGTTTGTTGCCAGTGCCACGTGATAGCGAGGCTAGGAATAGGGAGAGAGTGCAGTTGAACACGTGGCTGCAGGAATGGTGCAGGAGGGAGGGGTTCAGGTATTTGGATAATTGGAGCGCATTCTGGGGAAGGTGGGACCTGTACAAGCAGGACGGGTTGCATCTGAATCAGAGGGGCACCAATATCCTGGGAGGGAGGTTTTCTAGTACTCTTCGGGAGGGTTTAAACTAATTTGGCAGGGGAATGGGAACCGGATTTGTAGTCCAGCAACTGAGGTAGCCGATATTCAGGACGCCAAAGCATGTAATGAGGCAGTGGGGAAGGGAACACTGACAAAGGAGAGTACTTGCAGGCACGGAGATGGGTTGAAGTGTGTATACTTCAACGCAAGAAGCATCAGGAATAAGGTGGGTGAACTTAAGGCATGGATCGGTACTTGGGACTACGATGTGGTGGCCATCACGGAAACTTGGATAGAAGAGGGGCAGAAATGGTTGTTGGAGGTCCCTGGTTATAGATGTTTCAATAAGATTAGGGAGGGTGGTAAAAGAGGTGGGGGGGGTTAGAAACAGTATAACAGCTGCAGAAAGGCAGTTCGAGGAGTATCAGCCTACTGAGGTAGTATGGGTTGAAGTCAGAAATAGGAAAGGAGCAGTCACCTTGTTAGGAGTTTTCTATAGGCCCCCCAATAGTAGCAGAGATGTGGAGGAACAGATTGGGAAACAGATTTTGGAAAGGTGCAGAAGTCATAGGGTAGTAGTCATGGGCGATTTTAACTTCCCAAATATTGAGTGGAAACTCTTTAGATCAAATAGTTTGGATGGGGTGGTGTTTGTGCAGTGTGTCCAGGAAGCTTTTCTAACACAGTATGTAGATTGTCCAACCAGAGGAGGGGCAATATTGGATTTAGTACTGGGTAATGAACCAGGGCAAGTGATAGATTTGTTAGTGGGGGAGCATTTTGGAGATAGTGACCACAATTCTGTGACTTTCACTTTAGTAATGGAGAGGGATAGGTACGTGCAACAGGGCAAGGTTTACAATTGGGGGAAGGGTAAATACGATGTTGTCAGACAAGAATTGAAGTGCATAAGTTGGGAACATAGGCTGGCAGGGAAGGACACAAGTGAAATGTGGAACTTGTTCAAGGAACAGGTGCTACGTGTCCTTGATATGTATGTCCCTGTCAGGCAGGGAATAGATGGTCGAGTGAGGGAACCATGGTTGACAAGAGAGGTTGAATGTCTTGTTAAGAGGAAAAAGGTGACTTATGTAAGGCTGAGGAAACAAGGTTCAGACAGGGCATTGGAGGGATACAAGATAGCCAGGAGGGAACTGAAGAAAGGGATTAGGAGAGCTAAGAGAGGGCATGAACAATCTTTGGCGGGTAGGATCAAGGAAAACCCCAAGGCCTTTTACGCATATGTGAGAAATATGAGAATGACTAGAGTGAGGGTAGGTCCGATCAAGGACAGTAGCGGGAGATTGTGTATTGAGTCTGAAGAGGTAGGAGAGGTCTTGAACGAGTACTTTTCTTCTGTATTTACAAATGAGAGGGGCGATATTGTTGGAGAGGACAGTGTAAAACAGATTGGTAAGCTTGAGGAAATACTTGTTAGGAAGGAAGATGTGTTGGGCATTTTGAAAAACTTGAGGATAGACAAGTCCCCCGGGCCTGACGGGATATATCCAAGGATTCTATGGGAAGCAAGAGTTGAAATTGCAGAGCCGTTGGCAATGATCTTTTCGTCCTCACTGTCAACAGGGGTGGTACCAGGGGATTGGAGAGTGGCGAATGTCGCGCCCCTGTTCAAAAAAGGGACTAGGGATAACCCTGGGAATTACAGGCCAGTTAGTCTTACTTCGGTGGTAGGCAAAGTAATGGAAAGGGTACTGCAGGATAGGATTTCTGAGCATCTGGAAAGACACTGCTTGATTAGGGATAGTCAGCACGGATTTGTGAGGGGTAGGTCTTGCCTTACAAATCTTATTGAATTCTTTGAGGAGGTGACCAAGCATGTGGATGAAGGTAAAGCAGTGGATGTAGTGTACATGGATTTTAGTAAGGCATTTGATAAAGTTCCCCATGGTAGGCTTCTGCAGAAAGTAAGGAGGCATGGGATAGTGGGAAATTTGGCCAGTTGGATAACGAACTGGCTAACCGATAGAAGTCAGAGAGTGGTGGTGGATGGCAAATATTCAGCCTGGATCCCAGTTACCAGTGGCGTACCGCAGGGATCAGTTCTGGGTCCTCTGCTGTTTGTGATTTTCATTAATGACTTGGATGAGGGAGTTGAAGGGTGGGTCAGTAAATTTGCATACGATACGAAGATTGGTGGAGTTGTGGATAGTAAGGAGGGCTGTTGTCGGCTGCAAAGAGACATAGATAGGATGCAGAGCTAGGCTGAGAAGTGGCAGATGGAGTTTAACCCTGAAAAGTGTGAGGTTGTCCATTTTGGAAGGACAAATATGAATGCGGAATACAGGGTTAACGGTAGAGTTCTTGGCAATGTGGAGGAGCAGAGAGATCTTGGGGTCTATGTTCATACATCTTTGAAAGTTGCCACTCAAGTGGATAGAGCTGTGAAGAAGGCCTATGGTGTGCTCGCATTCATTAACAGAGGGATTGAATTTAAGAGCCGTGAGGTGATGATGCAGCTGTACAAAACTTTGGTAAGGCCACATTTGGAGTACTGTGTACAGTTCTGGTCGCCTCATTTTAGGAAGGATGTGGAAGCTTTGGAAAAGGTGCAAAGAAGATTTACCAGGATGTTGCCTGGAATGGAGAGGAGGTCTTACGAGGAAAGGTTGAGGGTGCTAGGCCTTTTCTCATTAGAACGGAGAAGGATGAGGGGCGACTTGATAGAGGTTTATAAGATGATCAGGGGAATAGATAGAGTAGACAGTCAGAGACTTTTTCCCCGGGTGGAACAAACCATTACAAGGGGACATAAATTTAAGGTGAAAGGTGGAAGATATAGGAGGGATATCAGAGGTAGGTTCTTTACCCAGAGAGTAGTGGGGGCATGGAATGCACTGCCTGTGGAAGTAGTTGAGTCGGAAACATTAGGGACCTTCAAGCAGCTATTGGATAGGTACATGGATTACGGTAAAATGATATAGTGTAGATTTATTCGTTCTCAAGGGCAGCACGGTAGCATTGTGGATAGCACAATTGCTTCACAGCTCCAGGGTCCCAGGTTCGATTCCGGCTTGGGTCACTGTCTGTGCGGAGTCTGTACGTCCTCCCCGTGTCTGCGTGGGTTTCCTCCGGGTGCTCCGGTTTCCGCCCACAGTCCAAAGATGTGCGGGTTAGGTGAATTGGCCAATGATAAATTGCCCTTAATGTCCAAATTGCCCTTGGTGTTGGGTGGAGGTGTTGGGTTTGGGTGGGGTGCTCTTTCCGGAGGCCGGTGCAGACTCAGGGGGCCGAGTGGCCTCCTTCTGCACTGTAAATTCAATGATAATCTATGATTAATCTAGGACAAAGGTTCGGCACAACATCGTGGGCCGAAGGGCCTGTTCTGTGCTGTATTTTCTATGTTCTATGTTCTATGGGCATTGCCTCACACTTGTGGACAGCATGATTCCTTAGAGAGGAAACTCAGACACTTAACTGAATCGCCCCTGGTTGAAAACCTGGATCCCCAATATTCCTGGTTGTGAGTACATCCTTTGGGTCAACATCTCCATCCTGCTCCAGTCTTGATTGCGAGTTGACCTATTTGTCCTCCGTGCTTTGCTGTCTTTGTATTTCAGAGCTGTGAAGCATGCAGCAGGCAACCACACTCTTGTTCAAAGATGTAGGGTGGAATTCTCTGACAATGGGGCTATGTCCCCATGCCTGTGAGGAAACGGGTGCGAATCCTGGAGAAAGTGCAGAGTGATTCTCCGTTTTGCAGGGCGCTAGCAGGGCCCCCGAGTGCTCCTTGCAGCTCCGACTGCCGATACGGGGCCCTGCACTTCCGGCCGCGGGTCCGCTCATGCGCGCGGTGGCCGCCTGTGGTGGCGGCCCCACGCAACATGACGGACCTACACCGCGGGCCAGCCTAACAATATAAGCCCCCCGAGATCGCGCGCGCCCACCAATCGGTGGCCCCCTGGAGGCCCCCCCCCCAACCAGGGTGATTGTGGACTGAGTTGGCAGCCGCCACCCCGAGCTCCCGCCGGGTGGAACCATGAGTGAACCACGTCGGCGGGAACTCGGCCAGTTGTCAGCGGAGAATCGCTGCGGGGGCCTCTTTCAATGGCCCCCTACCGGCGCCGCATCGACCGCGTGTGCGCGATTGGTGGCGATTCTGCGGTCCCCGCAGAATCGCGGGAGCGGTGTCGGACCCGATTGTGGGTCTGACGTCCATTCTCTGTGCCGAGTGCGATTGCGGCGCAGAGGCTCGGAGAATCCTGGCCGTACTGTCAGAGAAAGCGGACCACCTGAGACATCTGAAATACTGCTTCATGATGTCAGTAGTTAACGGAGGTGTTAGTGGCCTGCAAAGATGGTAGCGGGTAGCGTTGATCAACAGGGAGTAAAAAATAAGTAAAATTTGTGAAGTTGCAGATCTCCTCATTTCAAAATATTTCAAAGTGGCATTGCTACAAGGTATTACCCAATCTCTGCAATAACATGCGCTGATGGCAATTGGGCTAAGCCAGGATTTCAACCACTCTGATCAGGAAGGAATTCAGTGGACTGAAGAATTTACATTTCCATTGCCTGTATACCAGTTCCTACTGGTGGAGGATTAAATGCTGATAGAGATTTCAAGGCTCACACTTTTGACACAAATCCTCTTTGCTGTTGGCATGGCGGAGCTTAGAGAAGTGTTTGGACTGGGGAACACCATGCCATTTAATTGTTCTCACTCTGTTTAACATACAGCATGGTGGTGATGGAGGTCAGGTGACCTGCTCCCTGGCTTCTATCACTGTTACTGCAAGGTCACCTGTAAGAATTTAGGAAGAGCAGGTGTGATTATTTTTTCGTTTTGCACACCATCATCATGCCCAATTGAGCAATCAAGAATCTTCTTTAACTATATCTACACCCCACCCTCCTGCATTCCACCATGGCAGCAATGAAAGAGCTACTTTAAGATCCATGGCAATGCCTCTACCAATCAGAGTGGTACAGTGGTTAGCACTGCTGCCTCCTAGTGCCAGGGCCTTGGGTTTGATTCCTGCCTTTTTTGACTGTCTGTGTAGAGTTTGCACACTCTTCCCCTGTCTGTGTGGGTTTCCTCTGCGTGCTCCGTTTCTTCCCACAGTCTAAAGATGTGTGTAGGTTAGGTGGATTGGCCATGATCAGTGCCCCGGGTTACAGGAGAGGACGGGGAAGTGGCCGAGGCTCTCTTTTGGAGGGTCGGTGCAGACTTGATAGTCCAATTGGCCTCTTTCTGCACTGTAGGGATTCTATGGCACACACTTGCCAACCAATCAGCACTCTTATCTCGTGCAGTGTTCCCTTCACTTTTGGTATTCTTGCGAATTGTCCTGATGAGTGAAAAGCTTCAATGACATGTGTCTTTTTTTTACAGCAATACTTAAGTTCTGTACCACCAAACAACTACTTCAAGTTGTTTTATCATCTCCTTGCAATCTCTCCTTGCAATCTCACTGGTTCAGATTTCCAGCCTCATGAGACAAGGAAGCAGATATGTGCTGCTGTAGAGTCACCAAAATGATAGCACCACAGAAACAGGCAATGTGTTAGGCTACCAACTGACATATAATTCTGACTAAAAGGCACATCCCATCACATTGAGCCCAAATGCAGGTGTCCTGCAAAATTAAAAATATGTAGACTCATTGACCTAATGTGGGGCTGGTTTAGCTCAGTTGGCTGGGCAGCTGGTTTATGAGGTTATTCATGAAGGCCCCGCCTTCGCAACCTTGCCCCTCGCCTGTGGTGTGGTGATTCTCAGGTTAAACTACCCCCAGTCAGCTATCGCCCCTCAAAGGGAAAAGTAGCCTGTGGTCATCTGGGACTATGGCGACTGTACTTACTAGTTTGCAGATATGGAGATCATGCTACAGAATTATTCCTGTTACTAAATTATAGGTGCATTTAATTTTCTATGTTTGCTTAATGCTTCCCATTTATGACTTTTTGGGGAAGTGAATTAGCTTATGGGAAACATTCAGCCTCACTTGTATATCACATGATTAAATCAAATGCAAGGGGAAGCTACAAGGAAAATATTTTGTTCCTACTTATTATAATTTATAAGGTCAGTTTCACAATACTGAGCAATGATATCTTTAAGTTAGTAATGAGGCATGGCTATTTTTGGCTCTCATATTAGCCGATAATGTTTACAATTCTATTTTGTCACAGGACCCATCTTCTTCAAATCTGCCATTATTACCGCTCTCCTGAAAAATAACCCTAACCCTTGCAAAGTACTGCCCTATTATCAACCTCCCTTTCCTCTCCAAAATTCTTCAGCACGTTAGAACATAGAACATACAGTGCAGAAGGAGGCCATTCGGCCCATCGAGTCTGCACCCACCCACTTAAGCCCTCACTTCCACCCTATCCCCATAACCCAATGATGCCATCTAACCTTTTTGGTCACTAAGGGCGATTTATGGCCAATCCACCTAACCTGCACATCTTTGGACTGTGGGAGGAAACCGGAGCACCCGGAGGAAACCCACGCAGACACTGGGAGAACGTGCAGACTCCGCACAGACAGTGACCCATCGGGGACCCTGGAGCTGTGAAGCCACAGTGCACACCACTGTGCTACCATGCTGCCCATTGTTGCCTCACAAATCTGTGCTCATCTTTCAAAAAGCTCCATGTTTGAATCCTTCCAATTGCGCTTCTGACTCAACACAGGACTGAAACAGCTCATATCAAAATCACAAATAACATGTTGTGACTGTGACCAGGGTAATTTATCCCACCTTGCCCTTCTCAACCTGTCTGAAGCCTTTGACATGGTCAATTGCACCATCCTCCCCCCAACTCCTCTCCACTGGTACTGCACTCACCCGATTCTATGCTTATCTATTTAATTGTAGCCAGAAAACCATCCGCAATGGCTCCTCTTCCACCCCCCCTCCCCACACCATTACTGCTGCTGTCCCCTAAGGAACCAACCTTCGCCTCCTATTTTGTATCTACATCCTACATCCTGGCCCATACCGACATCACACACAACCACAAGGTCAGTTTCCATATGAACGGTGAAGACCCCCCCGCTCTACCTCACCAATACCTTTCACAAGCCTGCAACTGTGTCTTAAGTTATAAGGCTGCTTGTCTGGCATCCCGTACTGGATGAGCTGAAATTTCCTGCAACCAAATACTGGGAAGAGTAAAACCTGTCCTCACCGCAAACACCAAAGCCTAGCCGTTGATTCTAACCTTCTAGCAACTGTCTGCCGTTGAACCAAATAGGTCACAATTCTGGTGTGTCATATTTGATCCTGAGATGACCTTCCCACCTAATATCTGCGCCATTACTAACGCTACTCATTTCCACTTCCGGAACATTAACCAACTCCTCTCCTGATTCCTGGTTAAGAAGTGCCTCTTTAAAAAAGATTTCATTTGTGATTTCAGATCTTTCTGTGGCCTCGCCCGTCCTTATTTCTAATCTGTTCTGGACCCTACAACTCTCGTATCTGTGCTCATTCAATTCTCACCTCTTGAGCATCTCTGATTTTAATCACATCATTGGTGGCCTTGCTTTCAGCAGCCTGGGCTCAAACTCTGGAATTCCCTACTTAATCCTCGGCCCCCTGTCCTCACCTTCTTGCTTTCACGCCCTGTGAAATCTAGCTGTTTGGCTAACTTTGCTCACCTCTCCGATTATCTCCTTACAAGGCTCAGTGTTGTATTTGGTTGAATAATGCTCCTGTGATGTTCCTAGGGAGTTTTTTTTTAAATTTAGAGTGCCCAATTTTTTTTCCAATTAAGGGGCAATTTAGTGTGGCCAATCCACCTAGCCTGCACATCTTTTGGAGTTGTGGGGATGAAACCCACACAAACACAGGGAGAATGTGCAAACTCCACATGGACAGTGACCCGGGGCCGGGATTGAACCCGGTTCCTCAGCACCGTGAGGCAACAGTGCTAACCAATGCGTCACCATGCCGCCAGTCCAAGGGACATTTTATTATGTTAAAGTGGCAACAAGCTGTTGCAGTTTTTGCGTAAACATAATGTTCATGTTAAATCTATTTTAAGGCTGTGGTATTATTAAATAAAGTCAAGGAGGCGGCACGCGACACAGTGGTTAGCACTGCTGCTTGCAGCGCTGAGGACCCGTGTTTGAATCCCGGCCCTGGGTCACCGTGTCTGTGTGGGTTTCACCCCCACAACCCAAAGATGCGCAGGTTAGGTGGATTGGCCACACTAAAATTGCCCCTTAATTGGAAAAAAGAATTGGGTACTCAATATTTTTAAAAAAGTTTTAAAAAACAAAATTAAATAAAGTCAAGTTTAGCTCCAGTGGGCAGCCTGTGGCGCATTGATTAGCACTGGGACTGCGGCACTGAGGACCTGGGTTCGAAAATAATTGGGTACTCCAAATTTTAAAAAAAAGTTTAGCTCCAGTGGTAAAGCTTTGCTCTTGAAGAGTACACAAATACCAATTCATTTACACAAAAACAAAATACAGTGAATTCTGGAAACCTGAAGTAAATGCCACAAATATTCAACAAGTTACACAACGCCTGTAAGAGAGAAAAAGTAACATTTCAGCTCTTACACCAGAACCGGAAGATGACAGAATGTTTATAGTGCAGAAGGAGACCATTTGGCCCATCAAGTCTGCACTGGCTACCTGAAAGAGCACTGTCTAGTCCCACTTCGCTGCCTTATCCGCCTAACCTTGCACATTCTTTCTTTTCAGCTGGCATTCCAATTCCTTTTTGAATACCTCGATCGAACCTGCCTCCACCACCATTTCAGGAAGTTTGTTCCAGACTCCAACCACCCTATGGGTGAAAAATCTTTTGTGCCCTTTAAGGGGGCAGGCTCGGTGGCCCATGTGACTGGCCTGGGGCCAATCGCGATGAGTGAGTAAATCCCGGCCAATAGCATGATAGTACTGGGCCGGGGAGCTGGGGGTCTGGGCAGAGTGAAATCCGGAGCTGGGGCATTAACTCCTATATATAGTTGTTTTGCGCCTGTATCATACTTGCCTTTGTCTTCTCCAATAGGCCCGTTTTGTTTTACACTGGAAGCCTCCAGCATGTTTATCTCGAGCCGCCACCACATTGGTGACGAGGTGAAAGCTTCAATCACAGCGGCAGTGCTTCGTATTTGAGGGGGGGGGGGAAGGCCACCCTGAGAAGGAAAAGGTCCCCGAAAATTCGAAGGAAAATCAGGAGTCAGCTATTCAATGCTAAAAGTGATTAAAATGCCTATCATGGGTAAATTAGAACCGTCTGCCTGGGGCCGGAGGATTAAAGTCAGTACGTAGAACAATTCCATTACTACTTCACTTCAAACGAGAACATTAAAAAAATAATAATAATTTAGAGTACCCAATTATTTGTTTTCCAATTAAGGGGCAATTTAGTGCGACCAATCCACCTAATCTGCGCATCTTTGGGTTGTGGAGGTGAAACCCATGCAGACACGGGGAGAATCTGCAAACAGACAGTGACCCGGGGCCGGGATCGAACCCGGATCCTCAACACTGTGGGCAGCAGTGCCGCCCTTTCAAATGAGAACACGGGTGAAGATACCAGAAGGTGATACTTCTGACCGTCTGTGGGCATCAAACAACTGGATAAGAAATCTGATGTCTCCTGATGTACCCAACTTGAAGTTCTTTGACCAGCTGGTCAAACTGGTGAAGGAACATTTTAAATCTGAGGCCCGCAATCATTCTTCAGTGATCTAAATTTGATTAATCAACCAGGGACCCTGAAGAGTCCATCTCAATTTTCGTAGCCATGCTTTCACACCTCACTGAGCACTGCGGGTTTAGGACTGGACTTTATCACAAGCTTTGAGACCGGTTGGTTTGTGGAATGCAGAATATCCAAAAGATGCTCCTGGCTGAGACCTCAATAACACTGGAGAAGGCGATTGAGATCGCTCAGGCAATGGAGTGCATCAAAAAGGCACAACAACCACCTTTTTCTGCCAGCGGGTTTGGTCTTGATGTTTAAGTCATGGGAGGGGAAGGGTTGGAGATGTTTGGAGACCTGTTTCTGATGGAGAGGTTTGCTAGTTCTAAGGAGCTGGTGGAGAAATTTCAACAGCCTGGTTCTAGTTTTTTCTGGTACTTTCAGATTCACAGTTTTTTGTGCAAGGCTTTCGCCTCCTTTCCCTCAGCATCACCCTATTGCTTGTAGGGGATTTTGCCTTTGACCGGTTTGATTGGGGGACTATTTCAGGCCATATCCACTCAGCAGAGTCAGCTCCGTTGAGTGAGGCGAGGTTGAAATGAGAGGGTGAATTGGGTCCCATTCTGGATGGTGAGGTGTGGAGTGAAACCCTTCGCAGGGTCAATCACGTCTTCATGTGCTCAGCTAAGTTTGATTCAATTCAAGGTGGTGCACAGGGCGCATCTGACTAAAATGAGGATGATCAGATTTTTCTCTAGGTGTGAGCGTTAACCGCACTCCTATGTTCTGGTTTTGTGCCAAGTTCTTAAGTTTCTGAGCCTCTTTCTTCAACACCATATTGGAGACACTCAAGTTCATTTCGATCCATGTCCTCTGGTGGGCTATTTGGCACATCAGACTTGCTGATGCTTCAGTCTGGGGTGAAGGCGGATGTCTTCATCTTGTTGATAGCCCGGAGATGAATTCTGCTTGGGTGGAGGTTTCCTATTCCACCTAGTGCCTCGGCTTGGTTTGGCTTTTCTACATTTGAGGATCAGTAGAAGGGGCAGCTTAAGGTGGCAGCCATTAATTTCCTTTTTAAGGAGCTGGTCACCGTCAGCTGTTACGAGGTTTAGTTTTTTTTTTGGGGTGGGTGGGGGTTAAAGTTAATATGTGTTTTTGCTTGTTTCTTTTTTAAATCATATAATTTTGATGAAATTGTTCTGGATGGTTTTGTTGAATATGCCAATTTCGAACAATCATATTCAGAACTGGACAGTCAGGATCTTGTCCTATCCAAAGTCAGAAAGATCATACAGGCTGGGTGACATCATGACAAGACCAAAAGCACAAGATCATACATCACATGGTGTGATGAACTGATGTGTGCAGATGGTGTAATCTTATGGATCATGGGTGGTCGATCTGCCCTCAGTTAGGGAACACCTTTTACAGGAGCTGCACAGAGCCCACCCGGAGCAAACTAAGATGAAGATGATGGCACGCAGCTATATATGGTGACCTGAGATTGATAAGGCTACTGAGGAATCAGTATAGCAGTGTGCCCCATGTCAGTGTTGCCACCATCAGCCATCATCCACCTCTGGGAATTGCTAGGTCATCATTCCCGTACCAGCCTCCCCGAACAGGTGCCGGAATGTGGTGACTAGGGGCTTTTCACAGTAACTTAATTTGAAGCCTACTTGTGACAATAAGCGATTTTCATTTCATTCCTGGACCAGCGTCCGCATTGACTATGGAGGATCCTTTCTGGGCTGAATGCTCTTCGTCCTGGTCGCGCGTACTCTATTTTGTGGTTATCAATTCAGGAGATGGGCACCTCGACCTTGCCAGCAATGGTCGACATCTTATGCTATGTATTTGCAATTCATGGACATCCAGAGTCCATCGTTTCGGACAATGGCACCCCGTTCACGGGGGCAATTTCCAGGTTTTGTTCAGGCAAATGAGATTCGGCATGAAAGGACTGCACCATATCACCCTTTGTCCAATGGCCTAACCGAAAGGGCCATACAGACCTTCAAGAACCCGATGCATAGACAATCATAGTTTTGCCTCAGGGCCACCGAGGTTAGCCGGGTGCATTGTAGCCCGTTCGGGACCTGTGTCATATGTGGTCGAGGTGGTTGATTGGACTCTCAAGAAACACGTCGACCACGAGCGGAATCAAAGGTTGGTGAACCCATGTCCAGTATTTACCCTATCCATTAACCCTCAGGATCTTGACTACCTCAACAAGTCTCCTCTCGGCCTTCTTTTCTCTAAGGAAACTATTTCCAACCCATCTAATCTATTCTCATAGCTACAGTTGTTTATCCCTGGAATCATTCTTGTGAATCTCCTTTATGCTCTCTCCAATGCCTTCATGTCCTTCCTCAAGTATGGCACCCAGAACTGGCGCAGATGAGGCCTAACTAGTGTCTTATACAAGTTCAACATGACCTCCTTATTCTTGTACTCAATGCCCCTACTAATAAAACAAGGAATATACATGCTTTGTTAACTGCTCTCGCAACCTGCCCTGCCACCTGGTAGAGAAACTTTTGGGAGAGCTAATTCAATCTAACCATTACCTTCCTTGTCTCTGCATGAAATAGGAAACTGCTTGTAATTTTTATATGGATTTGACCGGTCCACTCATATTTTGGTGTTGCGCAGAGCAAGTAAATGAATGTGAGCCTAAATAATAATAATCATTTATTGTCACAAGTAGGCTTCAATGAATTTACTGTGAAAAGCCCCTAGTCGCTACATTCTGGTGCCTCGGGGAAGCCGGAACGGGAATTGAACCCGCGCTTCTGGCCTTGTTCTGAATTACAAGCCAGCTGTTTAGTCCACTGTGCTAAACCAGCCCGAAAAGGTACCACTATGAGGTGTGTACTTTCAAAGACTAAGAAAACACCCATGACCAGTACTGTAAGTGTCTGGCACTTAATGTGGGTACATAGTAATATGAGGCACATGACCCACACCTAGAGTCAGACGAGTGCTGGACAAAGCCATGTCTACCAGGAAGCATGGAAATAGCTCCTATCTTATACCCTTTTATTGCATATTTATAAATAGCTCTGAGTCAATGAAGACTTCTATTTAACCTGCCTATGAATACAATGGCTTGTTCAGCCCAAGCGAACTGTAACCAACACCCTACAAGCATAGCAAACAACATGAAAAAAATCTTGCCAAAACTGTTTTGCTTTCCAAGTAATTGGCTTTTGGCTGTTTCTGCCTTGAATTAGGTTCCTCTTTGCACCATGTCAAAATCCTGTTGGATTATGTTTGCCAACAGGTATTGAGTTAATAAATACCCACTTAAAAGACAAATGGCACGCATTTGTTTCATCAGCCCTACTGTGTGACGTGAAGATGACCACCAGCCAAACTGAATACAATGAATGTCACTTGAGGGGAATTGATCCGCTGCAGAACATCAGGTAAACAAATAACAGCCAGGTTTCTTTGTCCCTATGCCATTAGTAGTGGAAGTCCCCCAGCAGCCTTTCGCTCTACACAGACATCACTCAGAGCAAATGCAATTCATCTTTTGGAGCAGAAACATTGCACTTTGTGGATCAGAGGCAAAATGTGACGCCTGCAAAAATATACCCATTTCAAAAATTGTTGGAGACAAAATTTGCTATACTGCACAAATTGCTAACTGACAGGGTCTATCTTTTCTTCTGTGTTGCAGATGCATTTTTTTGTGTCTGATCAAGTGATCCTACTATTTGACTTCTGGAATGTTCACTCTGTAGCAGGTACTGAATTTACTCATTGCGAAAGGCTCTTCTGAAAAAGCTAATTATGTTTACCTCTTTCTAAGTTTTGGAAATATAAAAGTTCTAAAGTTATACTTTTCAAAACTATGCTTTTAACTCTTGTGAACATATATATTTGATCAATTTGCACTGCTTTCTATTGCATGCAGTCAAATATATTTTCTTTGTCAATAAAGCAAAAACAAAGATCTGCATTTATATAGCATATTTCATCACTTCAAGGCTTCCCTTAGTGCTTTACAGCCAAGTGAGTACTTTTTGAGGTGTAGTCACTGTTGCATCATTGGAAACGTGGCAGCTAATTTGCATGTAAAAAGACTCCGCAAACAGCAATCTGCTTCAAAGTAACATCATGTTGGCTTGAAAATGTAGGCAGGGTGTTGTTAAAAACTTGCTCAAAAGGCAGCACCTCCAATAGTGCAGCACTCCTTCATACCAAACTGGAGTTTTAATCTAGATTTGGTGTTTTATTTTCTGCTGTGGGACTTGAGCCAAGACAAATCTGACTCAGTGGCGAGAGTGTTACTGAACTGTGGTTATCACCTAGCACTACCCACTCCTCCAGCTCATTTTCTGAGATGCAGTGAGGTGAATTGCTTTCACCAGCTGCAAATATTGTTCTGTTAATGTAATATTATCTTATGCCTTGTGGGAAAACCCAAGCTTCCATTCAGCATCTACCTTTGTCCTAATACTAATTCTCTTGTCCTTAAACCCTTTTTAAGCACTTTCGGCATTTTAGGCTGATTCGTGTTGGAGAAAAATGACGTTTGTTGCTTGTGACCCGAATAAAGTTAACCCATTGGTAGCGGACAGAGAACAGGTTTAATTTATTCTTTTTAATATACTTTGCCAGGAGAATGACAAGTCTGCTACTACCGGCACAGTATTAAAGTACATTCCGTGACACGTGAGAGCATGCTACCTAAATATATGGTCCCAAAAATGTAGGTTTAAATAAAAATGGTTTGTGTAGAAGATTTCAAGTGACGACTTGTTATACAGCCCGCAGCCCAAAGTGTGATGATGCAAGTTGTTTATTTGCAATATGTAACAGGATGCTAAATCATTATTCTTCACATGCTACGTATTACTGAACAGAATCACATAGATACACAATAAAGAATTGCCCAGTGACAATTAAGAATCATTACTTCCAATGCTGATTTTGTATTATGGCTTCAAAGCCGAGTAAGAAATCTGAATAGACTGTGGTACTCAAAACAAAGTGTTACTTTGGCCAGTCACAATACATCTAAAAAGTTCTTTTTAAAAATAAAAAATAAATTATTTGCTGGTTGTTAAAACTTGAATAATAAAAATCTTCATCGGGTTAATTGTGCAGCTTGTTTGGCTCCTCTAGCTAGCGACAAGTTAGTTATACTTCTCACCGAGAGACACACAGCATTTGTGCAGCTGAATGACTCTGAACTTCAACTGGCGACAGTACAGAATTCACGTCAAAGTAGCAATCATCCAACTGCCCAGCTGAACAAAGTGAATTGATAGAACCAGACTAGTCGTCACACTCTGGTATTTATGCAAAGACATTCTGGCGGGCAACGAGCTTTGAGGTTTTGGCAACTGAGGTCATCTGCTGGACAATAAGGAGCGGAAAAGGGAGAATGTTATGGTATAGATTGGATCATTGATCTTCGATTGCAGCAGCTGGACAAATGCCTAGAATTTTATTTTTATAATTCAATAAAGCAAACAGTGTTTCATAAATAACAGAATTGGTCCCAATAAGATTCTGGAAGATGATCATTTTGGATGCAGGAGTGTAAAAAAAAAGCACAATATTGGTCACAATTGGGCAGCTGATCTGCATTTGGGAGCAGCTCCCTGCTGTTTACACAAGAATCTCTGCAGTGGTGCAATTGATAGTACAGCAAAATTATAATTTTTCCAATCACCAGGGTAAACCATTTGAAACCTGGCTCAGAAATGCTTCTATTCTCATAAGGAAAATAAATTCTCCAAAATGAATGAACTGGTGACCAAATATTCGGTTTCCCCTATATTTCTGTATATTCATACATTTATTAACTAGCCATAGGTTCCTAGGGTACATTGGGCAATGTTATAACAGCACACCTGCAAGCACCAGTATAGGCTCTATATTCAAAAGAGCACAATTTCCAAATCAAATTTGAGAGCGGAAGCAAATCTACTAATGTGTACCCTGTACAATGAGTGTTTGTTGCTGCAGGCCCCAGCGAAAGCATTGGAAGTGACAGAGCCGAGGCTACTTTACATTGGATAAAGCAGAAAAATCTACACATTTGCACAAGCAAATGGCAGTAGGTTGGTGGTCAGTGATGTGGTCTCACATACTACAGTTTGGGCCAATACAGCCAACAAACAATGGGAATAATGCTGTAAAGTTCTGTAACAGGTAATCCAGGTCAACAGTTTGTAACAATTTACAGACATTTAAAAAATCTTACATCCACTGAATTTCATACCTCAAAAGGGCAGCATCATGATTAGCTCAAAACTGTTGTTGCATTATGCTGAATAGCTGCATTATCCCATTGATCAACTCTGACTAATCAAAACCCGGAGGGAAGGAGGGAAATTCTATCAGTCATCAGTAACATCCAAAAAGGGAGGTGATGGCGTTGTAATGATATGTCTAATCTAAGGAGATAAAAGGGTTAACAAGATGATGTTCATGTATATCAGCACTCGATGGCATCAATCAGTAGTCTTATAAAAGGCTGTGTCTCTAAGCATTCTGGGAGAAGCTGTGGAATAAGCTGTTGGAGAAGGATAGTGTGAGGTTGAGTTAGAGTGTAGGTTGTATTAGAGAGAGATAATTAATTACTGTACCATAGATTCAATACTATTATTTAGCTGTTACTCAGTAGAGTGTGAGAACCATTTCAAGTAGTGTAAAATAAACTAGCTTTGGTTCAAACATATTGCTCTGTGTTCTTTGTAAACACTACGACTTTGGCTATCTTGGAGAACAACACAAGGAACATAACCGGCGTCACTGGACCAGACACCCAGGCTCATGCTCAAGGAACATGGGTTCAAATCCTGCAACTGCAGCTGGTGGAATTTAAATTCAATTCATTAATAAATGTCGGATTTTTAAATAAAGGTAGCCTCAGTAATAGTGACCGTGAAACTATCAGCAATTATTGTAAAATCTACTGGTTCACTAATGCCCTTTAGGGAAGGAAATCTTCATGTGACCCCAGACACACAACAATGTGGGCAACTCTTTGCTGCTCCCAAATGGCAATTGTGGATGGGCAATAAATGTTGACCTTGGCAGCGACACCCAAATCCCATGCATGAATGATAATTTGCACCCTGCTTGATTTTGCTTTCATTTGTAGGCTTCCCACGGGGTAGGTTAGATTAAAAGTATCCTGGGTGTTTTGCTAAGTCCACCAAATACAGCTAATAGCAAAAGCATAATAAAGCTGAAAGCCATTTCATTAATCAGCAAAAGATAACTGAAACCACCCACAAACTTCACTTCCAAAGCTCTCCTAATCAGATAACACTTTGCGCTCGGACACAAAGTACAATTGGTTACTTTTTCTGTTGAACGCCCCTCTAAGGATCCTCGTAGATCTCAACAGCTGTTTCCAATATCTCAGCCTTGGAGCCACCTCCATCCCAAAAGGCTTTTGAGATCACTGGCAGCATCTTTCCTACTTCAGTCACGATGAGCGGATTTCAAGAAGTTGGACAGCCTCTACCCCCTAGTGGCTTCTCCACCAAGTATCACTGTCAAAAGTGTTATTTAGATCTGGGGCAAATTGCTAAATGTTTTCAAAAATTATTTTTTTACGGCATGTGGGCTTCGCTGGCTAGGCCAGCATTCATTGCCCATCCCTAATTACCCTTGGGAAGGTGATGGTGAGCTGTCTTGAACCACTGCAGTCTCTGTGGTGTAGGTATACCTACTGTGCTATTAGGGAGGGAGTTCCAGGATTTTGACCCAGTGGCAGTGAAGGAACGGCCGATATATTTCCATGTCAGGATGTTGAGTGATACCATAGAATCAGTGCAGAAGGAGGCCATTCGGGCCATCGAGTCCACACCTGCCCTTCGAAAGAGCACCCTACTTAAGCCCACACCTCCACCCTATGCCCATAACCCAGTAATCCTACCTAACCTTTGTTGGACACTAAGGACAACTTAGCATGGCCAATCCACCTAACCGGCACATCTTTGGACTGTGGGAGGAAACAGGGCGATTATGCAGACTTCGCATAGACAGTGACCCAAGCAGGGAATCAAACCTGGGACCCTGGAGCTGTGAAGCAACAGTACTAATCACTGTGCTACCGTGCTGCCCACCCTTGGAGGGGAACTTCCAGGTGGTGGTGTTCCCATGTATCTGCTGCTCTTGTCCTTCTAGATGGTAATGGTCGTGGGTTTGGAAGGTGCCGCCTAAGGAACCTTGGTGAGTTCCTGCAGTGCATCTTGTAGATGGTACACATTGTGCATTGGTGGTGGGGGGAGTGAATGTTTGTGGAAGGGGCACCAATTAAACAGGCTGCTTTGTTCTGGATGGTGTCGAGCTTCGTGACTTGTTGGAGCTGCACTCATCCAGGTAAGTGGAGAGTATTCCATCAGACCCCTGACTTGTGAGGCAGCTGGGCTAACCACCGTGCCACCTAGATAGACACCTAACGATCACAACATAGACCCTTGTTGCAGTATTGTGCGCAGAATAATTTCTCTTTCTATTAGGTGAAAAGAAAAGCATGGCGAGCTGCTTGTAAACCAACAAGTTTTTTTAATAGAAGTTACCTGAATGAACAGAATGTGACTTTCACAGCAAGATTCAATTGATAAATATGCAACTATCAGAGGTTTAAAACTGAGCATTATTGGAATGGTTTAACTTTCCATCCCATTAAAAGGTGCCTGAGGAAATTGTTGCCTGTACTTGAAGAACCTACAGTAATCTGTCTGGCAAAACCACAACACCAAGATAATGTGGAGGGACCTAGAGTGTCTAATTGCCAATGTCGAACATGGACAGTGTTCTCAACTCTGGACTTCACTCTATTCGGCCTGCCAGTGAATTATTTCATTTTGTCTTTTGTGGGAAGTGGGCTTCGCTGGCAAGGCCAGCATATGTTACCCATCCCTAATTCTCCTTGAACTGGTATGCTTGCTCAGCCATTTCAAAGGGCAGTTGCGAGTCAGCCACATTGCTGTGGACCTGGAGTCACAAGTAGGCCAGGGCGGGTAAGAATGGCAGATTTCCTTCCCTGAAGGGGATTTGTGAATCGGGTGGATATTCAATGGATTGATAGATCATCAATTAATCACTATTACTGACAGTAACTCTCAATTGCAGATATTTAAAAAAATAATTGAATTTAAATTCCACCAGCTGCTGCAGCAGGATTTGAAACTATGTCTCCAGAACATTAGCCTGGCCTTCTGGATTACCAGTCAAGGAACATTATGTCACAATCTGAACTTCCTGTTACCTAGCTAAGGCCAAAGGTGCATTCATAATTTTGCCAGAGTGCCAACATGTATTATACATAATGCAAATTGCTTAAAGGTAATTAAACTATTTGTGCAATTGAATTTAATTGGGTGCAATCAAAATTTTATGATTTAAAAGTACTAGAACCTGCAATTTTGTGTAGGTACGAAACCATTCTTCATCATATCCATTTCTGCACAATCATTTTTATCTTGGGTAATGTATAAATCTTTGTGGTCCACTTAGATCTATTAATGGACAGGTTACTGAGAACCTAGCACTGCTCTATTTTTCCAAGACTTCATTCTTAGCAGAAAGGCAAAAATAGAATACAATCGCACAGTATGTATGAAGGCGAGATGGTGACAACAACTTCACTACTTACTGGAGAAAAAATTGTTTCATTTCATAATTTGGATTTAAGGAAAAGAATGAGTGCATTTAATTATGTTTAGATAATACAATCCAGTAAATTTCATTCTATCATCCATCAAAGCGTTTGTAGAATCTGGAAAATTAATTCCATAATGTACGAACATAAGACTTAGGAGCATGAGTATGCCGATTGACCTGCTCCACCATTCAATACGATCATGGGCTGACGGGCAGCACGGTGGTGCAGTGGTTAGCACTGCTGCCTCACGGCACCAAGGTCCCGGAATCGATCCCGGGCCCGGGTCACTGTCGTGTGGAGTTTTGCACATTCTCCCCGTGTCTGTGTTGGTCTCACCCCCACAACCCAAAGATGTTCAGGGTGTGGATTGGCTACGCTAAATTGCCCCTTAATTGGAAAGAAATAATTTGGGTACTTTAAATTTGTATTTTTTTAAAAAGATCACAGGCTGAAATTTACAGAGTGGAGGTCCAGAGGAAATATCTGACCCACAGTAAGCCACAGGAGAAGTGAACAAGGTGAGAGTGGGACTTCTGCGCCTCAGTAGGAGAAAGTTCTGCCCTCAAGAGCTGCTGATCAATCTGACTGGCCGGTAGCTCGAGCAGCCATAGCTGCACCTGTAGTGGGCGCTACTGGTATTGGAGGTAGGTCTATGGAAGAACAAGGCATGATCACCGCAGAGATGCAAGTCCAGAGCTTTGGGTGCGGAAAAGATTGGGGAGCCAAAGGAGGGGGGGGGGGGGGGGGGGGGTTAGTGGGGATGGTTTTGAAGGCCAGTTGGGAAGGAACAAAGTAGGGAGTATCATCAAGTGTGGGGAAGGCTTCCCCCAGTATGCACAAAGGATTCTCAAAACAGCCTGGCTACTCCCACCCACCTACCCATCCCAACCATATTATACTGTGGGCAGCGTATTATTTGGGCTTGGTAACAAGCTCAATTGACCCTTAATTCCCAACAACTTGTGGGTAGAAGGGAATGTGGTGGGCTTGCCATTTCTCTTAATTTTGGGGTCCCCTCCCCACCCTGCTGAAAACTTGCCCAATGTGGGGTTATAAAATCCAGTCACATGGCTGATTGGATTGTAGTGTGAAGCCCATTTTCCTGTCTTTCCCCCATATCTTCCAACTCTCTTGTCTATCAAAAATCTATCAAATGCAGCCTTGAATAAATTCAATGATCCAGCCTCTACTGTTCTCTGGAGAAGAGAATTCCATGGACTGATGATGCTCAGGAAAAAAATCTCCTCTCCATCTTAAAAGGAAGACCTCTTATTTTTGAACAGTGTCTCCTAATTCAGGTCTCCCCTACAGGAGGTAACATCTTTCCATGGCCTTATCAAGTCTCCTTAGGATCTTCTATGTTTCAATAAAAGCACTTTTCAAACTTCAATGAACATAGGCCTAACCTGTTCACCCATTCTTCATAATTTGAGCCCTTCATCCCAGCAATGAGTTGAGTGAATCTTTCATGAACTGCTTCTAACACAATTATATCCCGTCTCAGATAAGAACCAAAACTGTACACATTACTCCAGATGTAGTCTCAACAAGGCACTGGGTGGCAGCAGTAAAACTTCCCTTGTGTATTCTCTTCCCTTTGCAATAAATGCCAATATTACATTTGCCTTCTTAGTCACTCACTGCACCTGCACATTAACTTTTTCTCACTCTAACTTCTCCCTCTTTTTTTAAGTAATTCTTTGTTGATTTTTAAAATCTGTCCAATCTTTTGATGCGGCAATAATCTGTCTAGAATTGTACAGTTTATTTTAATTTGATATTATCCTTTGCTTTCTTACTTACCCACAGTGGATCCTCCTTCCCAGAGTCCTTTTCTCGCATTAGAAGAAATGTGAAATGAAAATCGCTTATTGTCATAGATTATCATAGAATTTACAGTGTAGAAGGAGGCCATTCAGCCCATCGAGTCTGCACCTGCTCTTGGAAAGAGCACCCTGTCAACACCTCCACCCTATCCCCATAACCCAGTAACCCCACCCAACACTAAGGGCAATTTTGAACACTAAGGGCAATTTATCATGGCCAATCCACCTAACCTGCACATCTGGACTGTGGGAGGAAACCGGAGCACCCGGAGGAAACCCACGCACACACGGGGATGATGTGCAGACTCTGCACAGACAGTGACCAAAGCCGGAATCGAATCTGGGAGCTGTGAAGCAATTGTGCTATCCACAATGCTACTGTGCTGCCTTTATTAAAGAGGGAGAAGTTAGAGTGCTGTCACAAGTAGGCTTCAAATGAAGTTACTGTGAAAATCCCCTAGTCGCCACATTCCGGCACCTGTTCGGGGAGGCTGGTATGGGAATTGAACCGTGCTGCTGGCCTGCCTTGGTCTGCTTTAAAAGACAGCGATTTAGCCCAGTGAGCTAAACCAGCCCCAATGTTTGTTGAGAGTTATTAAATTACCTCTTTTAAAAATCTACCACTGCATCTCTATTGTCTTACCTTTTAACCTAGTTTCCCCGTTCACTTTAGACAATTCTGTCCTCATTATCATATAATTACTTTTATTTAGGTTTAAAACGCCAGTTTTAGACCCACTCTTCTCACTTTTGAACTGAATGCAAAATTCTGCCATTTTATGATCATTGTCATCCAGCGGCTCCTTTAATATGAGGTTATTGATTAACCCTGCATCATTACCAGGTCAAGAATAGGTCTGCTCTCTGGTTTGCACCAGAGCAAACTGCTGAATACACTTTATCAGCTCATGTTCCAGGCTACCTTTGCCAATTGTTACGACACCCTGGGCTAGGGCTTGGTCAATTCCAGCCTGCCTTGACTCAGAGTTGCAACACAATCAAATTAAGCAATAATTCTTCGAAAAATACTCAAAATCTTTAGCCCTTGGCTGTCCAATAATTACAGTTACCAGCTTTGTAAATTTAAATATAATTAATTTTATTTATAACAGGAACTACAACAAAATATGCAGCCAATACAACTGGTGAACTAGACAAAGTCAACGATGCAAGACGATATTTTGAATGCGAGTCTTTGCAGGTAATTAAGTCTTTACAGGTCCAGATGGAGCAACTGGAGAGAGGGATAATCACAGGTTAAAGAGGTGTGAATTGTCTCAAGCCAGGACAGTTGGTGGGATTTCGCAAGCCAGGGCCAGATGGTGGGGGGGTGAATGTAATGCGACATGAATCCAAGGTCCCGGTTGAGGCCGTACTCATGTGTGCGGAACGTGGCTATGAGTTGCTGCTCGGCGATTCTGCGTTGTTGCGCTTCCTGAAGGCCACCTTGGAGAACGCATACCCGAAGATCAGAGGCTGAATGCCCTTGACTGCTGAAGTGTTCCCCGACTGGAATGGAACATTCCTGCCTGGCGATTGTTGCGCGATGTCCGTTTATCCATTGTCGCAGCGTCTGCATGGTCTCGTCAATGTACCCTCTCTCCAGTTGCTAGGTTTGGACCTGTAAAGACTTGATTACCTGCAAAGAATCGCATTGGGGCTGGTTTAGCACACTGGGCTAAATCGCTGGCTTTTAAAGCAGACCAAGGCAGGCCAGCAGCACGGTTCAATTCCCGTACCAGCCGCCCCGGAATGTGGCGACTAGGGGCTTTTCACAGTAACTTCATTGAAGCCTACTTGTGACAATAAGCAATTTTCATTTCATTTAAAGTATCATCTTGCATCATTGACTTTGTCTCTATATATGTTTCTGGAACCTACCTCTTCATTCACCTAAGGAAGGAGCTGTGCTTTGAAAGCTAGTGATTTGAAACAAACCTGTTGGACTTTAACCTGGTGTTGTAAGACTTCTTACTGTACACAATATATATACTATATATATATGTCAAATAAAATTTGACATTGTGCCAGGTGATGACATATTAGGACAGATGGCCAAAAGCTTTGTCACACATATAGGTTTAAAGAAGCGTCTTAAAAGAGAGAGGGCTCAAGTGGCAGAAAGATTTCTGGAGGATATCCCAGAGTCCAGGGCCTTGCCAGCTGATGGCACAAACACCAATGGAGTAGGAATTAAAAATGTGATGAACAAGAAGTCAGAATTGAAGGAACAGAGATCGCCCGAAACATTTGGGACAGGAGAATGGTAGTGAGTGAACGACTTCTTTCGAAAACTTTTTAATTAAAAAAAAAAAAAATTAGTGTACCCAATTAATTTTTTCCAATTAAGGGGCAATTTAGCATGGCCAATCCCCCTACCCTGCACATCTTTGTGTTGTGGGGGCAAAACCCACGCAAGCACAGGGAGAATGTGCAATTCTTTTGAAAACTTGAAGTGAAACGTTTCTCTTAAACACTCAATTGTATATAGTGAGCACCAAGTACAACTGTGCCGCTAGCTCAGTCATTCCCTTGTGTATTGTTTTTGGAATTGGTACCAAAATTTCACTATATCAACTACTAAATATTTATCTTTTGTGCTTGAAGGAATGGTGTTGACAGTGGTGATTGTTCTACTTATGACAGTGTCTTACGAAATGCTAAAAGTGGAAACTGTGAAACTAGACCAGAAAATATTGGACCTGATGACAGCAACACCAAACATCCAAGATGAAACAGCAGAGACACTACCTATAAATCCAAATGCACGAAACACCTCATATAAAAGGTGATTGTTTATTTTTGTCCAATTGCTGATCTGTGAATGCTTATTTCTTCAGGAATTCAAGAAGTAAGCTGACGTCCATTGTTAATTTCTACTTCGCATTCTGCTGGTGATTCATGTTCTGCCCTGTGTTTAATTGCAGCGACCTAATCAGAGTTGCAAAACCATGCTTTTCATGACAAATGCATGATGCAACTTAAACCCGCAGAAGTGGAAGACCAGCAGCTCTGACACATTTTATAAAAACATATAAAATTGATGGCATAGCAGGCCATTTATACTATCAGTTGCTTCACTGTCGCTGGTTCAAAATTCTGTAGTTCCCTTCCCAATAGCACTGTGGGTGTTCCAACAACACATGGACTTCTGCAGTTTTATAATAATAATCTTTATTGTCACAAGTAGGCTTACATTAGCACTGCAATGAGGTTACTGTGAAAAGCCCCTAGTCGCCACATTCCGGCGCCTGTTCGGGTACACGGAGGCACAGTTCAGAATGTCCAAATTACCTCACAGCACTTGTGGGAGGAAACCGAAGCCCCCGGAGGAAACCCATGCAGACACGGAGAACGTGCAGACTCCGCACAGACAGTGACCCAAGCTGGGAATCGAACCTGGGACCCTGGAGCTACAGTGGGTAGCACAGTGCTACCCACTGTGCTACCATGCTGCCCAATATAAGGAAGTTCGTCACTACCTTCCCAAGGGCATTTAGGGATGGGCCATGAATGCTGGTCTAGCCAACGAAGCCTACATCACATGGCATTAATTTTTTAAAATTTGGCCCATCCCAACCTATCTACCCACTTATTTTACACACCTAGCTACTCCCTGGCTTCTCACAGTGGCTGGACCTTTAAACCACCAGCTAATGCCATAAAATAGGTTGTGTGGCGTCCCGTCCTTCAACTCTAAAGCACTTGACTGAAGTCCTCGGGACCCCACTGCACTGCATCTTTCTCAGCTGTCCCGTGTTGGAAGGTTAGGTGAGAAATGTGCAGCTCAATTCCAGTGCAAGTTAAAAGAGGCAGAGTGGCAATCCAACTGTGATTTCCACTCACCAGAAATTCTGACCCACCTATGACTTGAAGCATGTTTTCAATGATATCCACTGGAAACAGCCTTCCAGTCACACAAAGATCTGTTGACCATTACCGGTGATTCTTGCTCCTGAGCTAATTTTGGATTCAGTGCGTTATTTACTTTTCTGACTAGTCTGTGGTGTGGAGCTTTATCAAAAGCCTTGCTGAAATCCATGAAGACTATATGACATGTGCTGTACTCATTGACCCACAGACTAACTTACCTACCTGCTTTCTCATCAATCACCTATATCCTCTCCGGAAACACACACTTTTGACTCTTCATCTGTCTGCTTTGTGGTCGTCTTTGGTAACAGTCTTACCAAATAAAATTTGACACTAGTCCTCCAAAGGCAATGGGCAGGAATCTCGTCCGTTACTGCCCTGTTGCAAGTGAGAATGGAAAATCTGGCGTTCCAGGCAAAACTCCATTCCCTTTCAGTGGAATCGAGAATCCCGGCCACGAGCGAGACAATGGGTGCGATTTAACAGAAATGTTTCTAAGGGTAATTACAGATGGGTTTGTCTGGGAGTTTCTCGCCTGCTCTGGCAGCGAGTTTCCCACCACTATCTGTCCACATAGTCATCCTTTTCGGCCCTGGGGAGTTTCTCTCCGGACTAGCCCACATCAAATGTTTTTCATTACTGGAAAGCTGAACTTGCTGGCCAGACCAGCTCCTCAGTGATTGGGACACCATTTTGAAACAGTGCCCCACTAAGTGAGCTTGAGGGTCCCCCACAGCCCCACCCACAGACAATGTCACTTCCCGCACACATGGGCATTCCCTCACTCCCCCCCACGTGCAAGACACCCCATGATGGGGTTGTTGAGGACCCCCCTTTTGGTGCCAAAGGGAGCCTTACCCCCCACCCACCTTCCAGAGGCCCCTTCATACCTTCTTTTATCACCCCTACCCATCATACTCCCCATATCCCTCCTTTCATGGGCATGGCCTCCCCTCAGACTCTGACCCTAGGCAATGCCATTCTGGCACTGTGCCAGTGTGGCAATGCCAAGGTACCCAGAGAGGCACGAGCGTGCTACCCTGCCCTGTCCCTGACCACCAAGGGGCCTCCAATGGCTTTGGAGAACCCCCTGGTACCATTCTGCCTAGTCCACGTTTGTGTGGACCAGTACTAATCGGAGCCCAGTTGGGGTTTCCTTGGGGTGGCCGATAGATGCCGGGAGCCGGTTAGATCCGGTGTTGGTACTGTTAAGTGGATTCTTAAACCCGCTTAACTGTTCGAGACAATGGCAGGACCTAGATTGCATTGTCTCATGAGATCTGGTTAGATCTCGCAAGGCGCAATGGCCGTCAGAAATCCCGACAATTACCTGCCACAACCTGCCCAGGTTCCGGCGGGAAGCGGCAGTTAGGTCACACCCTATATTAAGACAGCTGATCAAGAGCTTACGCCCACGCCTCTACCATATCCCTGTAACCCCACTTAACCTTTTTGGATACTAAGGGGTGACTAAGGGGCAATTTAGCATGGCCAATCCATCTAACCTGCACATCTTTGAACTGTGGGATGAAATAGGAGCACCCGGCAGAAACCTACGCAGATTCGGGGAGAAGGTGCACACTCTACACAGACAGTCACCCAAGGCTGAAATTGAACCTGGGTCCCTGGAGCTGTGAGACAGCAGTGTTAACCCCTGTGCCAGCATGCTGCCTAAGGTGTGGAAAGCTGGCCAGGAGAGAACTTGAACTTATTCTTACTGTTGTAACTCGCAACCCAGGTAACTAATAAAAAATTAACAAGGAAAATATTTTCTATCTCCATCATCATCTGAGCTCCACAACCTGATTAAACAGTAGCACAGTGGTTAGCACTGATGCTTCACAGCTCCAGGGTCCAAGGTTCGATTCCCGGCTTGGGTCACTGTCTGTGCGGAGTCTGCACATTCTCCCCGTGTGTGCGTGGGTTTCCTCCGGGTGCTCCGGTTTCCTCCCACAGTCCAAAGATGTGCAGGTTAGATGGATTGGCCATGATAAATTGACCCTTAGTGTCTAAAAAGGTGAGATGGGATTACTGGGTTACGGAGATAGGGTGGAGGTGTGGGCTTACGTAGGGTGCTCTTTCCAAGGGATCGATGGGCCAAATGGTTTCACCCTGCTCTGTAAAGTATTTGATTCTATGATCTTTTTTCAACAATATCTGTGTCTTGTACTGCAGCCTTTCCATTGGGGTTCACTGTTAAAATGGAGGGGGCGCGGGGGAAGAAGAGGTGGTGGTTGGACTCGCATGGTGGAAATGTGTCATTGATCTGGCTCCGAAGCTACTGCACTCTCAAGAGTGGGGGTGATTTGCAGAGAATTTCACAAAAAAAACTGTCGCTTATTTTATCTGAGCCATTTTGTCAGACAACAAGGGCAACTTGTATTGACACAGTCACATGTTTACAATTAGTACCGTTATAAAAGTAATTAACTATCTCGGATAAAGGGAACAATTTATCTTCTGGAAGCAAAAACCACAACATGTGAATCCACCACTTTAAATTGAGCATGCGGGACTCCGAACAGATGAGAAATAGTCTGAGCAATTAAATGGAGACAGGACTGAATTATGAAATTAAGCAAATAGATACAACGTTTTGAGTTAACTCTCAAAATCCTGCGTCTGGCTAAAAATTAAGTCAAGCAATCGAAGGAAGCCAAAATACCTGTGGCGTAACGGAGTAGCAGGTCTGAACATACCAGTGGTATGTCTTGGTTAAACTAGACAACTTCATCAGCATGTTTAAGGTCTTTAACTTTGGGGGTTTCAGAACATTAATTTAGGTTTAAGTTTGGTGCAGTTGGTTTACACCCTCTCTTACCACCATTTTACTTTGCCCTCCTCCTCAAGACATTGAATTCTTGCTACATTCTGCAGGATCTGAGCGTCCTTGGGCATCTCACTCAAGGAGCTACTCTTCATGCATCGTTGGATGGATGATAGGAAGGTGCAAGACTTCCTTCAATTAAAAAAGAAATCTCAAAACCATTATAACATTGCAGCTTTTTCACGGTCTGTAACTTGAAGGGGGGAAATATTTGTTTGTATAGCACAGCTTTAAGTGCTACTTTGTTTCGTTTATGGAGGGTATCGTGACATGAACCAGTCTTGTTCTTGCCAACGACTGACTAATGCACGTTTTTGCAGTGAAATGAGCAGGACTGGGAACTCTGGCCTACTTCATCATTTCCTGTCAGGCTTCCTTCCTCTGATTGCTGACTAGTGATAGTTGCTGTCTGTGCACCCATATTGTTAACATGTGAATACGCAATTAGGCTCTGTTATGATGTTTCATCTTATCAAATATCCAACTCCGCTCATCGTCTAGACTCATATATAGGAACATTAATGAGGCATTAAAAAAAGTCAGGAAGCAAATGCATTATTCGGCTTAATAAAGCTAATTCTTCTAACACTCTTGCATTCCCATCCAACGATGCATGAAGAGTCAGACAGATAGTTCTGAATCACTTCCACCGAATCACTTCCACCTCCATGTATGCGTTGGGAAGCAAGAAAATTCAAGTCAACCGTCACACGCAGGCTAGAAAATTGGTGTCAAGCAGGATTCAAATGAATTGAGCCTTAGAGGCAGAGAAAGATCAGCAGAGGTAGTGCCTTTTTAAAAAAAATCTACATACACTGCCACAACTTTGCATTAATTGTTATTAAACAATTGCAGGTGGATATGGGTCCATGTGCTCCAGTCTCTTTTGCACATTATCCAGGTTGTCCTCAGCTACCTTTTGATGCTCTGTGCCATGTCATACAACGTATGGGTCTTCCTAAGCATAATTGCAGGGGCTGGAATTGGGTATTTTGTGGCACACCCATTAATTAAGTGGCAATGACGCCCCCCTGGAAGTCTTCATTCAGAACACAATAATTGCCGAGATCATCTTGGAGAAACTGCTGGACTGGATCATCATTTTTCCTCGCCACTCAAAAGAATGATGTCTTCTACACGTTGCATAATTTTGCACAAGCGGATGCCAGTTTTCCCGTGATGAACGGTCTGCATACTTCCAACTTTGTGTGTGTGTATGGTCACATGGCTTTCTACTTGGTGCAGATTTGACGATTAATTAATAGGTGCTAAGTAAAAATGTTGCACAGACCACAAGTACATTGTTTAGCAAACCAACAGGAATCAAAAAAAAAAAAAAAACATTTTATAACTTATACCAGTAAAACATTTCATCACATGAAGGAAAATTGTTGACATCTAGACAGAATGCCCTGAATAGACACTTAACGAGAGCATTAGCAAATCATTTCGATATGATAAAGTTGCTTGAAAACTGAGAGAACACAAGGGCTCTTGCCTGACGATTGCAAAATGCAGACAAAAATATTGGCATCTCAGTATTGTTCTATTCATCACTCTAGGGGTGTTAGAAGACATTGCTGCAGCTGATTATTTGTTTCCCTCTGCACAGGCATAGGAAAATTAAGCTCCCCGATGCAAAGCCCCTGCTTCCCTTATTGCCATCATCTTAACCTATTGGACTTGTTTTTTTGAGCAGTCAAATACTGCAGTTTAAAGAGGCATGGTTCTTGCAAAACTGTACCTGTAGGTAATTATGCATCAAGCTTAAAATGATATAAAATACACTCAAATCATTTAGCCTGGCAACATATTCCAATAATTGACAGCCTGGCTAAGTGCAAGAATTCCCACAACTGGAATTGTGCATATCAAAGGTGTCATTGTACCTTGAATCAACAATGTTGTTTTATTCAGAGATTAATTTTTTTTAAAGATAATAAAAGTCGTGCTGCAATGCAACTACAAATCTATTATTACAAATGCTTGCATGCGCGTAGACAGATTTGCGAGCTCAAATTATTAATAATACATACTGAGCTTGTAATTACATGTTTTGTAATCTTAAACAGATAGATGAGTGAAGACTAAATACTAATGACAGCCACAACAATTGGAAACCTTAAAAATCTGGAATAAAAAATTAATACGATCTTATTAAATTCCAAGAATATTTTGCACCTGAAAAGTCAACTGAATGTGAACAGTCTGTGCTCTCGAGAAAATGTTAACTTTGGCAACAGTAATATGAACGGTGTCCGTGCTTTTTGACACCGATAGTCTTTCTTTTCTATTGCTCTGATTTCACTTGTCAAGTTCTTAGTGGGGTGACCATGTTGCTGGGTCAACCTGCTGGTGGTGCGAATGGTACAGTAAATTCCAAACATGCAAGGGCCTTAAGTCAACCTAATTATTGCAGCCTGCTTAATCTTTCATCTGCCGTTATCCAAGAGATTTCTCAGAACAAAATTAGTGCCGAGGGACAGGAAGCCTATGGCACAATTTGGCCCTCACTACACTTTGATGCCTTTAGGCATTTTAGATGCTGATTGTGAAGAAGTCAAATACATGGTTTAAAGGCCATGATGTGGAGATGCCGGCGTTGATCTGGGGTGAGCACAGTAAGAAGTCTTACAACACCAGGTTAAAGACCAACAGGTTTGTTTCAAACACTAGCTTTCAGAGCACTGCTCCTTCCTCAGGTGAATGAAGAGGTATGTTCCAAAAACATATATATAGACAAAGTCAAAGATGCAAGACAATGCTTTGAATGAGAGTATTTGCAGGTAATGCAACTACACGATAAAATCAATAAGTTCCATCCCACCATCAGACTCACCATGGAGTACTCTCCAAATATGTTGCATTCTTGGAAACACTCATCTCCATCAAGGATGGTCACCTCAGCACTTTGCTTTACCGCAAGCCCAAGGATAACCTCACGATGCTCCACTTCTCCAGCTTCCACTCTGTTGGTTGTGTCCCATGTTTGTTTTCTGATGAGCTCGGTGTTTTTTTTTGCTGCGGCACGTTGAAACTGTCGATCGATGAGTCGAGCGCCATATCCTGTTCGTAGGAGGGCATCTTTCAGCATCTGTAGATGTCTGTTACGCTCCTCCTCGTCTGAGCAGATCCTGTGTATACAGAGGGCTTGTCCATAGGGGATGGCTTCTTTAATGTGTTTAGGGTGGAAACTGGAGAAGTGGAGCATCATGAGGTTATCCGTGGACTTGCGGTAAAGCGAAGTGCTGAGGTGACCGTCCTTGATAGAGATGAGTGTGTCCAAGAATGCAACCAATTTTGGAGAGTAGTCCATGGTGAGTCTAATGGTGGGATGGAATTTATTGATGTCGTCATGTAGTTGTATTACCTGCAAATGCTTGCATTCAAAGCATTGTCTTGCATCTTTGACTATATGCCTCTTCATTCACCTGAGGAAGGAGCAGTGCTCTGAAAGCTAGTGTTTGAAACAAACCTGTTGGACTTTAACCTGGTGTTGTAAGACATCTTACATGGTTTAAAGGGGCATTGTCTTTAAGGACACAGGAACAGGAGTAAGCTATTTAAGTCCTCAGAGCCGCCTTCAGTCATTTAGTGGGAATCAGGCTGGTCTGTGACCCAAAGGTCTCTCTACATCATATCCTTGGTTAACAAAAGTCAATCTCAGATATAAAATTGTCATCCCTTTGTGGAAGGGTCTGTGAAAATGCCATGGGGACATTTAGACATAAAATCGCTACAGTGCAGAAGGCTCCATTTAGCCCATCAAATCTGCACCGACCCTCTAAAAGAGCACCCACGTAGGCTCACTCCCCCTGCCGTATCCCCTTAACCCCAGCTAACTTGCACATTTTTGGACATTAAAGGGCAATTTGTGCATGGCCAATCCATGTAACCTCCACATCTTTGGACTGTGGGAGCACCAGGGGAAAACCCACGCAGACACAGGGAGAACATGAAAACTCCACACAAATAGTCACCACGGCCAGAATTGAACCCGGGTCCCTGTTGCTGTGAGGTAGCAGTGCTAACCCTATGCCACCGTACCGCCCTATCCTAACTGCACCCTTGAAAAGCCAAGATGGTTCTAATTTTAAGGTCATATTCACTAATCATAGACTTCCCAGCCGGCAGAAATATTTTCAGGGCAATGTGTTTATAGCGAGAGAGAGAGAGAGAAAGGGGGGGGGGAGACAACCATGAAAATGATATCACTCTGCTATGTGGTGAGATCAATCGCAGATGCCACTGTGCTGCGTTTGGAGTACTTTCAAACAGAGAATGGAACAACTTTGCAAACATTCTTCCATGAACAATGCACTTTATTATTGTTGTGAGAAACTGCTGCCAAGAAATGTGACCAAATTATGCATTAACTGTTAATGGTGGGTGGAAAAATCTCATTCTATTGCTAAAAGCCTGTCGAAGAATGACAGAACAATGAACCATTTATTCATAGGTACAAGTATAGATGAGAGTGGGATTGGTCAATTCAGGCATGAGCTACCATAATCATTAAAAGAGAAACTACCTTAACGTATATTTTCCAAGATCAAGTTTAACATGCATTAATCACAATTTACGTGATCAGCAAGCATGCTTCAAAAACAAAAGCAAGGCAGTCAGTCACTTTGTGGCTTTTGAAGCCAACAATTAATCAGGACTCCTATTCTGCAAATTTATATTTCCACCTTTACTCGACCAGTTTAAACACAGCTCCACTACCAGACCAACACGTTTTTCACCTACCCAACTACCTGCTTGCGATTTGCACTCTTGGACTGTGCGCATGCAATCTATCTTTTGTACCATTAAATTATGTTACTGTGCTAAACAATATGTTAACCATTTTGCCAAAGAACAGCCACACAGCTACCGTTTTTACAAGCTAGTTTGTGCAATAAAGAAACATACCCGCAGGCTGTTGAGCATTTAAGAGATTTTATAATGTTATACAATGTTGGTACAATTCCTTCAATGGGATGTTTCCTCCTCTGTATGATTTGTATTGCTAATTGACAAAAGCTAAACTGTAATATGATGAAATCACAGATAATTCAGGTTTTAATAATCAAACTGTTCATTTTTTTTCTAATGCCGTGACTATTTTATTGTAATTTCAAATTCTTAACACTCCTCAACACAGAAATGAAGTAATTTGATTTTTTCTGCATGCATTTCAGGTTTCAATAAAAGTACAGAAAACAGTAGTTACTAGTTTGCAGTTATTGCGTGGGACATGCATTTCTGTTTTAAGTAGCACGGTTGTCTCATTGCCAGACAAGTCGTTACGAAACTGTTTCTGCTCCAGTTGCTGTTAGAGAGAAAAATAAATTCTGAGGGTTTCATAAGAACTAGGAACAGGAGTAGGCCATCTGGCCCCTCGAGCATGCTCCGCCATTTAATGAGATCATGGCTGATCTTTGTGGACTCAGCTCCACTCTCCGGCCAGTACACCATATCCCCGAATCCCTTTATTCTTTAGAAAGGTATCTATCTTTTTCTTAAAAACGTTTAAAGAAGGAGCCTCAACTGCTTCACTGGGCAGAGATTCACAACCCTTTGGGTGAAGAAGTTCCTCCTAAACTCGGTCCTAAATCTACTTCCCCTTATTTTGAGGCTATGCCCCCTAGTTCTGCTTTCCCCGACCAGTGGAAACAACCTGCCCGCATCTATCCTATCTATTCCCTTCATAATTTTATATGTTTCAATAAGGTCCCCCCGCATCCTTTTAAACTCCAATTAGTACAGTCCCAGTCTACTCAACCTCTCATCATTATCTAATCCCCTCAACTCTGGGATCAACCTAGTGAATCTCCTCTGCACTCTCTCCAGTGCCAATATATCCTTTCTCGGGTAAGGAGACCAAAACTGAACACAATACTCCAGATGTGGTCTCACCAACACCTTATACAATTGCAGCATAACTTCCCTAGTCTTGAACTCCATCCCTCTAGCAATGAAAGACAAAACTCGATTAGCCTTCTTAATCACCTGTTGCACCTGCACACCAACTTTTTGCGACTCGTGCACCAGCACACCCAGGTCCCTCTGCACAGCAGCATGTTTTAACATCTTACCGTTTAAATAATAATCCATTCTGCTGTTATTCCTCCCAAAATGGATAGCCTCACACTTGGCAACATCGAATTCCATCTGCCAGACCCTAGCCCATTCACCTAACCTATCCAAATCCTTCTACAGACTTCCGGTATCCTCTGCACTTTTTGCTTTACCACTCATCTTAGTGTCGTCTGCAAACTTTGACACATTGCACTTGGTCCCCAACTCCAAATCATCTATGTAAATTGTGAACAACTGCGGGCCCAACACTGATCCTTGACGGACCCCACAATTTACAGATTGCCAACCGGAGAAACACTCATTTATCCCCACTCTCTGCTTTCTGTTAGTTAACCAATCCTCTACCCATGCTACCACTTTACCCTCAATGCCATGCATCTTTAGTTTATGCAGCAACCCTTTGTGTGGCACCTTGTCAAAAGCTTTCTGGAAATCCAGATATACCACATCCATTGGCTCCCCGTTATCTACTGGTAACGTCCTCAAAAAATTCTACCAAATTAGTCAGACACGACCTACCCTTTATGAACCCATGCTGCGTCTGCCCAATGGGACAATTTCCCTCCAGGTGACCCGCTATTTCCTCCTTAATGATAGATTCCAGCATTTTTCCTACAACCGAAGTTAAGCTTACCGGCCTATAATTACCCACTTTCTGCCGACCTTTTTAAAACCGTGGTGTCACGTTTGCTACTTTCCAATCCTCTGGGACCACCCCAGAGTCTAGTGAATTTTGATAAATTATCACTAGTGCGTTTACAATTTCCCTAGCCATCACTTTTAACACTCTGGGATGCATCCCATCAGGGCCAGGATACTCGTCTACCTTTAGCCCCATTAGCTTGCCCAATACGGCTTCCTTAGTGATTACAATCATCTCAAGGTCCTCACCTATCATATCTTTAGTTCCATCAGTCACTGGCATGTTATTTGTGTCTTCCACTGTGAAGACTGACCCAAAAAACCTGTTCAGCTCCTCAGCCATTTCCCCGTCTCCTATTATTAAATCTCCCTTCTCATCTTCCAAAGGACCAATATTTACCTTAGCCACTCTTTTTTGTCTTATATATTTGTAGAAGCTTTTACTATCTGCTTTTATGTTCTGAGCCAGTTTACTTTCATAGTCTACCTTACTCTTCTTTATGGCTTTTTTAGTAGCTTTCTGTTGTCCCCTAAAGACTTCCCAGTCCTCTAGTCTCCCACTAATTTTTGCCACTTTGTATGTTTTATCCTTCAATTTGATACTCTCCCTCACCTCCTTAGATATCCACGGTCGATTTTTCCCCTTTCTACAGTCTTTCTTCTTTGTCGGTATGAACCTTTTCTGAACACTGAAAGATCGCTCGGAAGGTTCTCCACTGTTCCTCAACTGCTTCACCATGAAGTCTTTGCTCTCAGTCTACCTTAGCTAGTTCTTCTCTCATCCCATTGTAATCACCTTTGTTTAAGCACAAAACACTAGTGTTTGATTTTACCTTGTCATCCTCCAACTGTATTTTAAATTCCACCATATTGTGGTCGCTCCTTCCAAGAGGATCCCGAACTATGAGATCATTAATCAATCCTGCCTCATTACACAGGACCAGATCTAGGACCGCTTGTTCCCTTGTAGGTTCCATTACATACTGTTCCAGGAAATTATCCCGGGCACAGTCTATAAACTCCTCCTCAAGGCTGCCTTTACCAACCTGGTTAAACCAATCGACATGCAGATTAAAATCTCCCATGATAACCGCTGTACCATTTCTACATGCATCCGTTATTTCTTTGCTTATTGCCTGCCCTACCATCCTGTTACTATTTGGTGGCCTGTAGACTACTCCTATCAGTGAACCTTTCGCCTTACTATTCCTGATTTCCACCCAAATTGATTCAACCTTGTCCTCCATAGCACCAATGTCATCCCTTACTATTGCCCGGATGCCATCCTTAAACAACAAAGCTACACCACCGTCCTTACCGTCCATTCTATCCTTTCATATAGTTTGATACCCTTGGATATTTAACTCCCAGTCGTGACCATCTTTTAACCATGTTTCAGTAATGGCCACTAAATCATAGTCATTCACGATGATTTGCGCCATCAACTCATTCACCTTATTCCGTATACTACGAGCATTCAGGTAAAGTACACTTATGCTGTTTTTATGTCTTTGTTATGAATCCTAACACCTTGATCAGTAAATTTTCGCAAATGATCTCTGGCAAGATAAGGCTGATGGGTACTTACCTGTGCTACCTAGTTCTTCTGAACAAGCAGGAAAGATATGTGGTTAGGGCGGCATGGTTAGCACTGTCGCTTCACAGTGCCAGAGTCCCATGTTCGATTCCCAGTAAGGGCTACTGTCTGTGCGGAGTCTGCACATTCTTTCCGTGTCTGCGTGGGTTTCCTCCGGGTGCTTCAGTTTTCTCCCTCAGTGTACCTGAACATGCGCTGGAGTGTGGGGACTAGCGGATTTTCACAGTAACTTTATTGCAGTGTTACTGTGAGTCTACTTGTGACACTAATAAAGATTATTATTAAATAACATTTGTCACAGTGCTAATCTTACAATTTTGCAGAGTGACATTACTGAATGTATTTTCTGTTTAAAGTGAACCATTTTATGCTAGGTCAATGATAAGTTGAAGGCACTGGTAAAACATTGCACTAATAAAGATTATTTCAAACTCATTAAATTGTTGACATGAGGTCTTGCAGCGCAGTGGGTTAGCATTCCTGCCTCTGAGCCAGAAGCTGTAGGTTCTAGTCCCACCCCAGGCCTCGATGGCCAAGGAAGATGTGTTCAGAAGGCGGCCAAACAGTTTGAGTGTTAACTTGGAAATCCTGCGCAACACGCCAATGGCTGGTGGTAAGGGTGAGAGAGGCTAGTGGTCAGCCACGCTTGATGTGGAGTGGCGTCCCTCAAGCTATACACGCCTCTTGCAACAGACTAGTGACCTATTCCGTGAATTACTAGCTATGGAAACAAACAAAAGTCTGCCTTAGTGCACCACTAGGCGTGGTAAGAGAATTGGAATTGGAAAGTGAACTCTTTCACTTTATGGCCACTACCCAAATCTTTCTTGGAAAACAACTTTAATACATTTTGGATTACACTAGATCAAAGGCCATATTGCATTAATAATTATGATATATTTGCATATTTTTAGGATTGTATTTAATTGTTTTTTTGAATATATTCTCCTTCCACTTCTTAGACATTGTCATATAATAGCTGCAGGTGAATAGTCTACTCTCAGTACACTGCCACTATTACTGCAAAACTAGATATTGGGAGATGGACAAGGGAACCACTCCCTTCTCGGAGGAAAACCATGGTCTAGTCTAAACCATAGCAGCATGACTGAGATTAATATTTCAGCCTGAGATAGAACTCAATTTGGAACCAAGATCTGACAATTCTGTGATGACCTGAGAACTCTTATTTAATAATTACTCTCCGCAAAAAGTGTGAACCAAATTAAAGGATCACTTCATCAACAAGAGATTTGCAGACAGCAATTTTGCATCAAATGGACAAGGTAAGTATGGTAAAAGAAAATAAATAAACATGGAGGATGTTAAATATTGTTGTGTTATTTGAAAAGAGCTGTAAACAAATTGTATGTAAATATGTATCATGGGTGCCACATTCAATGTCACACTGCAGTCATAGAATGCCTATTGCAGAAGGAGGCCATTCAGCCCATCGAGTATACACTGACACTCCGGGAGCACACCACCCAGGCCCAGCCCCAGCTCTATCCCCACCTAACCTTTGACACAAAAGGGAATTTACGTGGCCAGTTAACCTGACTTACTCATTTTTGGATTGTGGGGGAAAATCGGAGAACACCGACACGGGAAGAAAGTGCAAACTTCACACAGTCACTGCCAAGGTCAGAATTGAACCCAGGATCCTGGCGTAGTGAGGCAGCAGTGCTAATCACTGTGCCACCCTACAGACCCAATAAGTCAAGTGCTTAATGGGGGGAGGGGAGGGGAGGGGGAGGAGAGGGGGAGGGGAGGGGAAGGGGGTAACAGAGAAAAAGGAGAATACAGGCGAAAGACGGGCGGGCCGGCTGAAGCGGAAGTGAGCACGAGACGACAACGGCACCAGACCCGTCCGGGAGAAGCAAGGGACAACACCAGCACCATTCGAGTATTGCCCTCCGTAATTGTCTCTCCGGCACCCAAAAGTATATCTACCTCCCCCCCCCCACCACCCCCCCACCCACCACAAACAGATGCCTACTTATGTATGTAAATAATTGATCTTGTATTTCTCTCGTGTTGTTACTTTTCTTTTCCCTTGGTGATTTGTGTGTGTGTGTGCCCTCCTCTTCTATAAATATATATATATATGTCATATCCTGTGTACATGACGGCAAATATACTTCGTTCAAAACCCCCCAAAAAAACTTATACGAAAAAAAAAAATTGCTGGCCCAGCGTCACCCACATCCCATGAACGAAAAGGAAAAAAAAAGTCTCCATCCCTCCAGATCTTTATTTCTCTTGACCTCAATATTAGAAATGAGAATAGAGGGAGATGCAAACTGGTTGTTGACCTGCTATTGCTTGACTTGCAACAATGCCAAAATTACCCCATGAAGTCCAAGAATGCAGGCTTATTTTAATCCAAAAGGCATTTTTCTCTTATGCGCCATTTCTAAGTCTATGTTTTGCGGATTTACATTTTCACATTTCTGGAATGTTGCTAAGCTATTGAGTATTACAATATTAGAACTCTCACATCTGCCCATTGTGACATTAAATGTAAGAACTGCAGGGGTTAATGAAATGTCTAAATCAATCATTAGGGGGAGCTCGAGTTACAGCTATGTAAGGTATTGATGCTAAGCCTTGTGGGGGAGAGAAGTTGAGATAGCTAGCATACAGACTGAAGGAAAGATAGTGTGAATGAGAGCAGATCGTAGTTAATGTCATGATATGCAGACATGCAGATAATGATATACAGACAGGCAGCTAATGAACACAAAAAACAGGACATGACCAATGAGCAGGCAGGGCACTCAGGGGTGGTATCTCACTATAAAAGGCACTCACACTCTGCCTCTTTCCACTGATGAACATCTCCAGAGTCAGTCAGGGTGTATTTACAGTATCACACCTCCAGCACGTGGCTAACAGCTCATCTGGTTCAGTCAGACAGAGCAACCACACTTAGGTTAGCAGAGAGTCAAACTCATACAGAACTGTGCTACTGGTTCAATAAATCAGAATGAACTAACTTCAAGGTCTGGAGTATCTTTTGGTTAAAGCTGCATCCAGTTGAAGCCTGTGTTATCCCAGAGTACATAACACATCATGCTACCAGGAGACTGCTTAATCTAGGTGGTTTACCTCAGTCCATTCCATGACAATCAGCGAATGTATCCCGGCACCATGGAGAAGATTCAGGCTCCTCACCAGCTCAGGACCTCCAGCAATCTCAGTGCCACCTGGCGGACATTCAAGCAAAAGTTTCTGCTGTACATCGAAGCTTCAGACCTCGTGGGTAAGTCTGATGCAAGAAAGATCGCGCTTCTCCTCTCAACAGCGGGTGATCAAGCCATCAAACTCTTCCAACTCTTTTCACTTCACCGAAGGCCAGGACAAGACAAAGTTTCAGACCATCCTGGACAAGTTTGACAGTCACTGTGAATATGGACACCAATGAAATCTTCGAGCGCTACATATTCAAACAATGTCTGCAAGGTAAAGATGAATCTTTCAACTCCTTCTTAACTAACCTCCGCCTGCTAGCACTGTCCTGCAACTTGGGTGATATTGCTGACTCCATGATCAGAGTCCAAATCGTTTTCGGAGTTCACTCTGATTCTCTGAGAGTAGCAGCTACTGAAAATCAAGCATATGACCCTGCCAGTCGCGATTGAATCATGCACAGTGCATGAGCACGCCAAAAGTCGCTATGCCCAGTACAAATCGGCTGAAAATGAGAAACTTGCCTCCCACAAGGCAGAGTGTGTGCAGGCCATCTCCCGGATGCAGCGCCTCAGCATTGATGAAAGCGGCCATTTCGCATGCTTATCCCAGGGCCCCATGCATGCGCGATGTGAACGGGATAATGAAGCGTCCGACACCCGCACTGCGCATGTGCGACGGCGCGTGAAGCACCAGGACGCCGACGTCATGACGTGCTCAAACTGCGGCAACACCCACTTAAAGAAACACTGCCCTGCGAGAGGCAAGCGATGTTTAAACTGCGGGAAGCCTGGACACTGCAGCTTTGTGCAGGTCTGCACCACCAGTCAGGGGCCAACGCTCCCAATTCCAACGATGGCACGTTCAGAGTGTGCAACAATGATTACAGGATTCTGATCCTGGCAGCACAACAGGATCCAGAGGAAGAATGCCTGGACTCGGCCTACTGTGTGGGCATCATTACCAAATGTGAATATGCCGCATCCAACTCATCACAAATTCAATCCAGCCTCGCTGTGGATTCTGCGAACGAATGGCGTGCGGTGATGCAGGTCAACCACTTCTCCATCCAGTTTAAGCTGGTCACAGGCGCTTCTGCCAACCTCCTCTCAGAGGCAGATTTCAAACGCATCAAGAGGCCCCCCAAGGTCCTTCCAGCAGCCTGCAGGCTCCTGGACTACAACGGAAATGCCATCACGGCAGTGGTATCCTCCCATCTACTCGTCTCCAACTGGAGCACCCATGCACGGTGTAATTGAAAATCTGGAAAAATGTGTCATTTGAAACATGGAAGTCTGGCAATATCTGGTCTGAGGGAAACATGAGAGGATACAGGAAAATATCCCACAAAGGGTTAACAGCAGCTGCCAGAGCAGGAGTGTAAAATGCAGATATCCTTGATCAAGCAGGCTGAGCAAACAAGACAAACAGGATTTTGAATGAAGCCAACAACAATGGCTCACACCTTCATTCAGAGTAACTATCTTAGTCAGGATCTGGAAAAGAATGGATGAGGTTCAGTTGAATTTGGTGAGAATTCTAGGTGTGAAAATTTGCTAATACCAGGTAAATTAAAGAAAACTAGAGACTCAGTCTACGAGAAACATAATTCAAAGCCAAAAGCAAAGTCAAAATTATGAGCTGAGGACACAATTGGAAAAATAAAACTATAGAAATGACAGGAATTAAAATTCACACCTCTATTGAAACCAAAGCATTTTGAACATCACAAAGGAAACAATGTAATCAGATCTATGAGGTGAAGTCATGTCAAAATGAATACTTAGTTGGATTAGAAAGTTTAGATCAAAGATACTTTTTACAATCAAAGTGAAAAATGTTACTTTACAATAACGTCATAAAAACTTAATAACTGTTAGAAAGAGAATATAAACCTCGGGACCAGGGCAGGAACTACCAGAACCAGAAGCAGAACCAGAGGGAGAGAGAGAGAGAGAGAGAGAGAGGGGAGAAGCAGTTCAGAGTCAGATTGCAGACAGCTCGGCCATGGGAAAGAGACAGGGCAAAGCAGCTGAGCTAAAATAGCAACACATCTAAGAAAGACTAGAATTTAAAGAGTAGGCAAATTCAGCTCAGAGTCAGCTCAGAGATAGCCAGCAGAGTCAGCTCTCATAGCTCAGTACATGGGGAAGATAGGACACAGCAACTGAGTTAACCAGCGAATACATCTAAAGACCAGACTTTAAAGAAGATTGATTGTCAAGTTGGGCCTGAAGGTCCCTTCAACCAACCAGAAGGATCCAGAAGCAAGATCTTTTTCCTTTCAGTAAAGAAAGTATTTGCAGCTTTTGAAAGAAAAAATATAATGATAAAATAACTTAATTTAACCAGAAATAGTGGTTATTCCAAAGTCTACTTTACTTACTTAGCAATGCGGGACCCAGGATCGATGCTACTACACGGTAAGTAGATGAAATCATTGGTGAAGGTGTGGGTTGTACCGGGGGATAACCTGAAAACATAGTTTGACCTGAATAGCACCCACTGAAGCTTGCATCGGAGTCGGGGAGTGAGAATCCCTGATCACCATTTAGAATGTCGGCCCTTTTTGGTATAGGGGGACTTCTAAGAATTGTGGTGTGTTTTCAAAAACATGCCGCCTAACGTTTTAATTAAAACCCTGTTAATTACACCCAGCTGGTTGTTTTGCTTTCTCCATGGCATCCAGCGTGGAGGCCTAGAATATTAGAAGTTTCTAGTTGAGCAGAATGGGGGCTAGAGTGGGGGCTAGAATATTAGAAGTTTCTATTTCCCAACAAACGGGTGGAATATTAGAAGTTTCTAACCGGCACAAAGGCTAGAATATTAGAAGTTTCTGGTTTATGTGTGAGTCAGACTTTACCTGCCGAGTTCAGTCTGGAAAGTCATGTGTGATTGGCTTTTGGAAGGATATTCTGTGGATCGAGAGGACATAAAACTCAGGTTTGAAATCAGCAGACTAGAAGATGCTGACCCTGAGAAAAAGTCTGCAAGACATCTTGGTGACAGCACTAAAAATCTTGCATCCATTACTGGTAAAAGGAGGCCAAAAAATAAATCATCCTTAGAGTAAGGCAGATTGTGAGGTTAAATCCTAGAGAAATAGGGGATGCCTAGAATCTTTAGAGACCAATAACCAATCGACCCTTAACTAAAACAGGAAGATAGTGCCTTAGTTAGCCTTGGATAGGGCCCAGAATGGGTACTTATCCTTAATTTCAGATTGCAACTGAAAGGGACAACCAGGAACAGAACATAGAATTCCGAAAAGTGGCAATTAGAATAATCCTCTTGCTCTGAAACACGGTCAAGAGAGTTGAAGCAATGAAACAAGAGTGGAAGAAATTAACATAGGCAAAAAACTCCTGCATATGTGATACTTATCAGCACGGAGGGGGTCTCGATTTTTGTTAAAAGTAACTAAAACCCCACTGAATAGAGGCCCAAGATCTCAGTGGATAAATGAGTGTGTGTTTCATAAGGGTTTGTGAAACGCTACAAAGTAGAGATGCAAGATCTGAGTGGATGAATGAATGTGTGTATGAGTGATAAGGAGTTGTGAATTTCCTTTGGTGTTTGTATTTTTAAAAATGTTGTATTTTGCAAAACCGAGTTTCACATCAGTTGGAAGTTATAAATGGCAGGTAGAAATGTGATCAGTATTATGAGGTAGTAAATCAGTATGTTCAGATCAAAATTGATCTCAGAATAAACAGATAAAGAGTTTGTACTGGGCAGCAGTCAGCTGCTTGCAGGCTTTGAAACTGAGCATTGAAATTGACACTGCATAGCTCCGCAGGGTCCTAGTGCCTGACAATCACAAGAATGTCACTAGCAAAAAATAGATGTTTAGAATGTTAAATACATTGAAGATGGAGCTTTAGAGAATAAAGATATTTGATCAAAAGTTAGATTAAGATAATTACTTGCAGTATCAGGAAATGAGAATCTGATGGCAGGAAAAGATTTGATAAAAATAGATGCAGGAAAATTAAGATATTAAAACAATTGATAATAGAGAGGAAGTTTGGGTGAAGCTACCAACTAAGACTGCAGGGAAAATAATCAGTGAAGCTGTAAAATATAAAGACAAGATTGTTCAGAATCTGGGTAAACATATAGTTGAATTAGAGAAGCAAATGGTGTCTGAAGCAAAATAAATTGTATCACAATTAAAACACATGACCCAATTGGTGGGAAGACAGTGAATTAAAACCAGTTAGCAGCATTGATAGGACAGATGATGAAGTTAAAATGTCATGTTTGGAACTTACCTTCGTAAAAATCCGGTCGTAATTAAAATAAAGTAATTAAAGTAAGTGCAGTAGCAATATCAGGAATGTATCAGGGTAAGGTTGCAATGATTGGATCACTGAGTGAGTAAAAGAGGAGGAGTTTGAGATTCGTTGAATCTCACTCAGGGGTGCAATGACAGAAGGAGGAGGCTTAACAGGTTTTAATTGTATGAAGGATATAAAGGATAAGGAAAATGAACCAGTTCAAAAAGAAAAAGGAAAGAAATGGTAACAAAAGAAATCCGGAAGTCCTGGAGAGGGCACGTCTGGAGTGTTCAAACGAAGATAGAAAGTACAAATTAAAGAATGTGGCTCTCTCCACCCTTGACCTGTTCATTTGATTTTTCAGATGGAAAAAAATAAATAACAGACAAACCAGTTCACAACAAGGAAGAGAACTACACGCCAGAGAAGAATGTTTTAGATAGGATTGGGGGGAAAATAATGATACAATTGGCTACATATTTGAGGGAATTAATTGACAGAGCCCGGAGGAAAACTTTACGGGTTAGAAACAAATCAAAATATCAAATTATTACTGAGCAATGAAACTCCGGTCAGACATCTCTAATTGGACATCAGCTGATGGATGATCTGTGGTCTCCATGGGGTACGGTACTACGCGGTGGAGTTATTAAGGGTCTCGGCAGACAGCAGCGACTGACGAGGAACCCCAATATGATAAATGACAGTAGTTTAAAAATTTTTGTAGCTTGATGCCACGGTGGGAAAATTATTACCAATGCAGCAAACAATATTGCATTGACGAGCTGTAAACATTATTAAGGAAGAAATGTCATGTAAATTGGTAGGCACTGTTATGTATGTATGATAATGGGGGTATGTGTGCCGTTCAAGAACTTGATCAGCATTTCTAAACTGTGAATGTTTTAATAGAGGGGGAATAGTGGTAGTTTAGTGTGTTTTCTTGATTTAACTGCATAGAACATCACAAATAATATTGATGTTGTTTACACGCCATATTTAGTATGTAATGACTATTGGTTCCAAAGCCACGAAGGGATGTGTCGATATTGTACTTTATTTTTAATATTGAAATTGTGATAACAGTTGCAAATATGTGAAGTTGTAACACACAGTCTATTTGTGTGGTTAGGAGATGAGTAATGTGTTTAAGATAAGACTTAATTTTTTTTTTTTTTTTACTGTGTATTTAACAATAGGGAGAATTTATTTGGAAAAAGTGATAGTTCGATGCGGTTTTGTGAATACCATAGATTATCATAGAATTTACAGTGCAGAAGGAGGCCATTTGGCCCATCGAGTCTGCACCGGCTCTTGGAAAGAGCACCCTACCCAAGGTCAACACCGCCACCCTATCCCCATAACCCAGTAACCCCACCCAACACTAAGGGCAATTTTGGACACTAAGGGCAATTTATCATGGCCAATCCACCTAACCTGCACATCTTTGGACTGTGGGAGGAAACCGGAGCACCCGGAGGAAACCCACGCACACACGGGGAGGATGTGCAGACTCCGCACAGACAGTGACCCAAGCCGGAATCGAACCTGGGACCCTGGAGCTGTGAAGCAATTGTGCTATCCACAAGGCTACCGTGCTGCCCCTACCGTTGGCATATTATGTTGCAAATGTTGTAATGGAAAATATACACTTTCATGTTGTTAGGAAAATGATAACAGACAGAAGGGATTTGAAGGAAGTTTGTCAGAAAGATATTCTCTCATGTACACCAGAGGCTGGCAGACATACATGGTTCAGGACAATGTTAGACATTAATGTGGAGAAGTCAGGGATAGAAGCATGATCAATTGAACCTTTTAAATTAATGAAGCAAGGGGTGGTACATGATAGCATAAATTACCATTCCACTGAGAAACGGAAAGCAATTTGGATGACGGAAAAAGGGGACACTTAACAGCCAGTGATGGACAAAAGACCTTTTTGGTTTCTGATGGACTGAGTTGTGTGCTGTTTCTAAGGGACATGAGGAAGCTTCTACGGTGCTGCTACCCCAAGGAAGTAAAATGCTTTGGAGGTAGTGGAACACACGGATATAGCTATTGCGTTACCTTCCTGAGCAGCTACGGCTATGGTTCAAGTAATTGGACTTGAGGAAAGAACGAAAAAAGACACTGGTCTGTGATATGGATACATTTAAGAATTGATTTTGGTGCACAATTTAAAATCACAAAACATCTACATACAAATGAGAAAGATCGGGGATAAACGTTAGTCAGTACAATTAGATGGGGGGATAATTGACCAAAAGATATAGTAATGTTTCAAATGTCAAGGCGGGGTGTAATTGAAAATATGGAAAGATGTGTCATTTGAAACATGGAAGTCTGGCAATATCTGATCTGAGAGAAACATGAGAGTGTTGCTAACTTTTGGTTGGCTCTTAATTTGTAATTTGCTCTGTTTGTTTAATCTTTGCTCCCGAGTCGCCAGGTATCTTTATGATACCGCCACGAGGTTAAAGTTCAAGTACTGATCAATAATTCAACACACCAATTAGTAAGATTCAAATCAAAACACATTTATTATATACTTATGCATATAACTCTACTTTCCAGACTATTTCTATCACTAAAAGGCCTATACTTAGCTTCGGAATTGGCCCACTAGGTCAGGGGAACAAATAGCCTTTTGTTCAGGTCCTGAGACTGCAGGATTCAAAAGCTGGTATGGACTTGTAGCTAGGAGCGCCTATCTCGTAGCGAGCTTTGACTGGAGACTTACTTGGTTGATGTGGCCGCTTGGGCAGTTCACTCTCAGGGGTTGATTTGCACTGTTGAGTGACCCTGCCAAGAAGGACGATTTGAACTGGGGGGCTTTACTTTATAGTCCCCAGGGGCTTCCCACCCTTCGGGGCAGACCCCGTACCTGGTTCCAAATGATTGGACTGCGTTCCGTTCATTTGGATTGATTTCCCCAATACTGGAGTTGTTCCCTGATCGCTGGGCGGTCCCTAAATGTCCATTGGCCTTCCTTTGTCTTGGCTCCTGCTGGCGCCGAGGAGTCTGGCTTGGCTTTATTCACCTTAAGTGTTGCGATTGTGCCTTGGAATCGCTCATTACTATGCAGATAGCTGCTGGTTTCAGTGCTGTCTGGTTTTTGCAAGTTTCAATACACATGATTTCTGCACTTGCTCAATTTTGTCTGTGTTGGTTGAATTTCCCTTCAGTCTTTGCGGTTCTCCATTTTAAGTCAGGAAGTGGCCAACCCAGGTGGCTACACACCCTCCTTGTGATCCCTAATGCGAAGCGTGAAGGATCACATAACTGCGTTGTCTTCATTCCCTGACCCGGCGAGCACTCTTCCCATGGCCTCTACACTGACCATAACTATGCAATGAAAATTTTAAACTAACATTCTAAGTGGCGCTATGTCAAACAGGGACATGCATTACAAAAATAAGAAAAACGGTACCTCTAACTGTCCTCAATAAACTACACTCACTAAACATTCAGTCACATTAACTTCTTAAGCAATACAAAATAATAGCAGCATTTACATTTTTCCTGGCTTGGCAGTCAAGCGCAGGGGTGTACAATATTTCCATTTCTTTATTTACAAAAGATGTAACACAAATGGTCTTTATTAAAGATCAAGGGGTTCGGGGGGCCTGGTGAAAACCGAAAATAGGGGATCTCATTCTGCATACCAGGGTGCTAGCGCAGTAGGCTCTCCTTCGCCATTTCCTCATGCGGATAGTCTGCACGGTGCTGCAGAGTATCGCCAACACTAATAGGGATTCGACTATGTAGGAAAGGGAGTACCATGTTATGAGCTTATCACACCACGATGGTGTGGTGTTGCCTGTTACTGGGCTCTGGGTGCTATGGGGAAGTGATTCATTAATGGCCGGGGGGGGGGGGGGGGGGTTGGGGTTAGGAGTTTTGCTTTCGCGCGCAACTGAATACACATCATAATGGCGGTGATCAACACGGAGGATGTCCTCATTGTTCTTCTTCTTTCTTTCCTCTTCTCTTCCTTTCCATTTTGTCCCTTTTCCTGGAGCTTCTGGGGTTCTATGGATCAAGCATAATGTCTGTTATTATCTTGGTTAATATCTCGTGCGTAAGTATGTTTGTCCTTTAGTGCCAATTCTCCCTTTACAATTTGTCACCATATGTGACTCCCTCATTTTTTTTTTCTAAAACCGAATATTCACGACAAGACACACTTAAAAATACTGAAGCAGTGCGAGCCGTCTCGCAGGCTGTGCGATTTACCATCCAAATGTCTGAGGAGGTAAATAGCATAGGGATGGCAACCTAAGGGTTGCCGGAAAACAAAACAAAACTTTTTGAAACAGGAGTGACGAATGTGATATAAAATAGTTACTTTAGAGATACTAGTTAATGTAATGTAGAAATAAGCCACTTTGATTCTGGCAGTTAGGGAAAAAGGGATTTGAGACCGCATGGAAAAAACAGGAAGAGGTGTGTCTATGAGAGTGATGCTGCATTGATAGGGGCCAGAGAAAGGGATTGGAAGTGAGCCAATCAGAATAGATCAAACAGGTCAGGAGGGACATAGGCTGACCTATGGGCGTTGAGTATGTGAAACTTGATACAATTTGAATTGATTTTGCAGAGATCCTTTTGTCTCTTTGTTCAGTCGCTTTCTGGAGTGTAAGAGGCTGGATGTCTCTTATGTTTCTGTAAGATAAATTAAGCTTGCAAGCTAAATAAATAACTTCTTTTTACGTGCGAATCCATCTCAACTTTTATTGAGGCCAGACTGACAGAGAAAGAAATTTGGGAATCAACAGGAGTGCCAAAATGAGGTGCGTATGGGCCGCGACGGGTACGAATTGGATGGAATCCCCGGGTAGGACGGTGATCGATGCCGTGTGTGCTCTACCCGAGCGTAGATGACCAGAGGGGGGGGGGTCCTCAGGCAGGGCAGAGATCAATGCCGTTTCTCCACTGCCTGAGCAACCGGCAAGAACGGGCAAAAGTGTAGTCATCGTGGGGGGTTGCCGTATTGGTTCTACGTTCGAACCAGAAGAGCAGTTATGAACGGGGGCTGGCAAGCTCTCAGCGGTTTCTGCCGATGAGCGTGCTGGCAAGTTTTCATAGGTTTCTGCAGACAAATATGACGTGTGGCCGTGGAACTTCCGAGTGTACAAACAACACTTAACAATAACACTAACAAACAACATTGAACATGCTGCAGGTTCCATCAGAAAGGACACCGTTTCTCCCAAGCGGTTCATTTTAAAACATCATCTGGACACCTCAGTTATCAGTTGCAAATAGGGTCGCAAAGGGGTTCTCGCTTTGGGAGTCAGACTCAAAGTCGTCATCTTCTCCCGGATGCCATACTCTCGAATGTATAAGGGCTGATAGCGCTGCATGGTGCAATTTGGGGTCCATCTCGTTATTCTGGATGAGCCTGAATGAATTATCGCGGTGCCAAAAGGTGGTGTCGAGTTCTGTGGGGACGGAATAGTCATCGTAGGGCGGTGGGGTTTGTTGAGGAATGTGATGAGGAAGGGATCACTCGAATCGTGGTCAGATTCGCTGGGTGTGGGTCCTGTTGCCTGCGGATAGTAGGGAGGCGTGCTGTGGCTATTGTCTGAGTCACAGTCGCTGTCGCTGCTGTCTGTGGGCATTCCGGGGCGGAGTCTAGAGGTCAGGGGTGGAGTCGAGGGCGAGTCCGTGGATGTGGTGGGCGTGTTGGGGGAGGGTAGGGATACGTTGACTGTGGGTGGGGTGTGGTCTGCTGCGTCGAGCATGACGTGATGTGCATGATTGGACTGTGGGCCATATGCCTTAAGCTGGTTAATATGGAACCACGCAGTCTTTCCGTTGGGGTACTTAATTTTATGGACTGAGGGGTTTACTTTGTCCGCAATGGAGTACCGCCCGGAATATTTAGGTGACAGGAATGTGTTGGGGTTATAAATTGAGAGTATGACCTGCTGTCCTACCTCTAACTCAGTCGCATGCACTGTCTTGTCGAAACAGGCCCTGCTCTGTTTCTTCCTTGTGCCTAATCTTACTGCGGCTGCAAGCTGAGCCGTTTTCACATTCTCCACTAACTGTTTGACTGCGTTTTCCTGTGTGAGGGCAATCACTTCGGGGCTGGTCAAGTCTAATCCTAATAAAAATTCTGTGCCTTTCATGGGGCGTCCGGTCATGAGTGTGTGGGGTGTAACCTGTGGAAGTTGAGACAGTATTGCTCAAAAACATCAGCGCAAAAGGGAGGACTGAATCCCAAGTGGTGTTGTTTTGTTGGACCATTTTTCTGAGGGTTGATTTCAGGGTCCGATTCATGCGCTCCATGATGCCACTTGACTGGGGGTGGTATGCGATGTGGAATTTTTGGGTAATGCCAAATATCGTGAGGACATTCTGCATGACATGCCCCATAAAATGGGAACCTTGGTCAGATTCAATGCTGCGGGGGAGTCCCCATCTCGTAAAGATGTGGTGGGTTAAGATCTTTGCGGTGGTCTTTGCTGTGTTCGTTCTGGATGGGAATGCCTCTACCCATTTCGTAAAAGTGTCTATGAAGACTAATACGTACCATTCCTGCAAGGGGGCAATGGGCCTATAAAATCGATCTGGAGGTGAGTCCAGGGGCCGTTAACGGGGCGGGTGTGGCTAAGAAGAGCTTTCTTTGCATATCTGTCCAGATTGTTCTGGGCACAGATAAGGCAATTCTCAGCGTAGTGCGTTACGTCTTCTGACTGTCATGGAACAAACAAATAAGTTGATTCCTGTCCTGTTCAGGAACCACATAAAGGGTGTCTTTTAACACCACACCGTCATGTGTGGTCAGTGCATTTTTACATCTAACGTAAGGTGCTGGAAATTGTCCTTTCAAAATCTCCCAGAGATTGCTATCCTGCTTCTGGGCCTACACTAAATCCTCGATATTAGTCTGCGAGACCTGAACTGCATTCACTGGTGCGCTTTCGGGGGGTGTCCAAAGATATCCATGCCTGGAACCTGCTTTGGCCAGTGCGTTGGCTTTTAAATTTCCGGGGGGGGGGGGGGGGGGGGGTGGAAACGGTGGCGACTTCGAACATTAACAATTCCAAAGGTCCTGTCCTGTGCTTTCTCTAAAATGTGGCGGAGCAATGGGGCTGAAGGGAGGGGTTTTCCGTCTGCGGAAACAAATCCTCTTGCTTTCCACAGAGGTAGGAATTCTGTAAGGCTATTGCAGACATACAGGCTGTCCGAGTATATGCCTGCTGGGCTGGGGAAGGAATCTGGGTGATCCACAATGTACGCAACGGCTGCTAGTTCTGCCACATGCGCGCCCAAGTGGCCTGGTAGTTTTAAGGAGATCTCTTCTAGGGTGCGTCCCTGCACGTCCTCGACATATATGCCGCATCCTGTAATGCGCTTCCCTTCTAATACTGTGGAAGAACCATCTACATATATCCTTAAAGGTTCGCACGTGTCTGTGAGCTGGGGCTCTCGGGTGAACTACCTATCTTTCTGGGGGCCTGTGTTGTTGCGGTGTGGTGAGATAGTTTTACATTCATGGGGGGTGCCTAGGTACTGAAGGTTATCGGCTAAGAAAGTGTGAGTCTTAACAGTGATGTCCCGTCCCTGCAAAAGAAGGGTCCATCTAGCTGCTCTAATTTGGCTGACTGTACCGTCCTTAAGTCGTCCGTCAAGTAAAAGTTGGGTGGGGGTGTGTTCTGTGAGGATTGTGATGGGGTTTAGTCCAGTTATGTAGGAAAAATACTGAACTGCCCAGAAAACTGCGAGCAGGTGCCTTTCACAGGCTGAAAATCCCTGCTCCACAGGATCTAAAAGTCTGGAGGCGTAAGCCACGGGTCTTAATTGTTCGTGCCGTGCCTGGAGGAGCACGACCGAAAGGGTGCGGTCTGTGCTAGCTATCTCTATAGCATAGGGGGAAAGCGGGTCTGGAACCTGTAGTGCGGGGGCTGCAATGAGGGCTCTTTTCAAAGCATCCACAGCATCCGTATGCTGTGGAAGCCATTCCCAAGGGGCTCCTTTCTTTAGGAGTTCCGAGAGGGGTGCGGCCTTGCTGGCGAAACCGTCAATGTGGTTTCGGCAGTAGCCAACCAGTCCTAAAAACGACCAGAGGGCTGAAACATTCTGGGGAAGGGGCAATTTGGCAATCGAGTCAATTCTTTTGTGCTCGATCTCTCGTTTACCGTGCGTGATAATCGTACCCAAATATATCACGGTTTTCCAAAATCTGGGCCTTTTGGGGGTTTACTTTGCAACCAATCTGTTGTAGGAGTTCCAGGAGTTCGGACAGAAGCTCGATGTGCTCTGCCTTGGTGTCTGTCTGCAGTAATAGGTCGTCCACATGACGAATGTGATATAAAATAGTTACTTTAGAGATATTAGTTACTGTAATGTAGAGATAGGCCCGTCTCATTCTGGTGAGTTCACAGACAAAGGATTTCAGACCGCATGGCAAAGCAAGGAGGAGGTGTGTCCACCAAAGGAGGAGAAAAGGATGCTGGGTAATAGGGGCCAGAGGAAGGGATTGGAAGTGAGCCAATCAGAATGCATGACCAGGTCAGGAGGGGTATAGGATGACCTATGGGAATCGTGTATGTGAAACTTGATACCATTTGAATTGATTTGCAGAGATCCCTTTGTCTCTTTGTTCATTCGCTTTCTGGGGTGTAGGAGACTGGATGTGTCTTATGCCTCTGAGATGAATCAGGCTTGCAAGCCAAATAAAATAACTAATGCTGTACCTGCAAATCCATCTCGACTTTTATTGAGGCCAGACTGACGGGTAAAGAAATTTGGGATTTGTCACACATACTGGACCAGACATTCGGGGCGAGAAAATTTCGAAAATCAATTTGCCAGCTGTCGGTGGAAAATGGAGGGGGAGCTGGGGAACCCTTGTGGAAGGCATACCCACGTGTACTGCTGATTTTTAAAAGTGAAGGCAAATTTGTATTGGCACGCTTCTGGTCTGACATACAACATTTAACAAACTTACAAACAACATAAAACATTCTGCAGGTTCCATCAGAAAGGACACCACTTCTCCCAAGCGGTTCCTTTTAAAACATCATCTGGACACCTCAGTTCTCGGTTGTGAACAGGGTCGCAAAGGGGTTCTCGGTTTGGGAGTCAGACCCAAGGTTGTCATCTTCTCCCAGGTGCCAAACTCTTGAGTGTATCAGGGCTGAAAGGGCTGCATGGTGTGAGGTGGGGTCACTCTCGTCGTTGCGGACGAGTCGGAACGAGTTATCTCGGTGCCAATAGTTGGTGTCTAGTTGTGTTGGGACAGAATCGGGGTCATCACTGTGGTTCGGTGGTCAGTGGTGGGGTTTGTTTAGGAAAGTCATCACGAAGGGATCACTTGGATCGTAGTCGGAATCGCTGGGTGTGGGTCCTGTTGTATGGGGATAGTAGGGAGGTGTGCTGTGGCTATCGTCTGAGTCACAGTCGCTATCTCTGCTGCTGCAGTCCGTGGGCGTACCGGGGCGGGGTGTATATTTCGGGGGTGGAGTCGAGGTCGGGTCCGTGGCTGGGCTGGACGTGTTGGGGGATGGTAGGGTTACGTTGGCTGTGGGCGGGGCGTGGTGTGCTGCGTCGAGCGTGACGTGGTTAGACTGTGTTCCGTATGCCTTCAGCTGGTTGATATGGAACCACAGTCTTACCGTTGGGATACTTTATTTTATAAACGGAAGGGCTTACTTTGTCCGCAATGGAGTACGGACCCGAGTATTTTGGTGACCGGAATGTGCTGGGGTTGTATACGGAGAGCATGACTTGCTGTCTTATACCGTACTCAGTCGCATGCATTGTCTTGTCGAAACAAGCCTTGCTCTGTTTCTTTCTGGAGCCCAATTTTACTGCGGCTGCTAGCTGAGCCATTTTAACATTTTCAACTAATTGCTCTACTGACTTCTCGTGTGTGAGGGCCGTCACCTCGGAGCTAGTCAAGTCTAAACCTAATAGATATTCTGTGCCTTTCATGGGGGGGGCGTCCGGTCATGAGGGTGTGTGGGGTGTAACCTGTGGAAGTAGAAATTGTATTACGCAAAAACATCAGCGCAAAAGGGAGGACTGAGTCCCAAGTGGTGTTGTTTTGCTGGACCATTTTTCTGAGGGTTGATTTTAGGGTCCGATTCATGCGCTCCACGATACCACTCGACTGGGGGTGGTATGCTATGTGGAATTTTTGGGTGATGCCAAATATCGCGAGGACGTTCTGCATGACACGTCCCGTAAAATGGGAACCTTGGTCTGATTCAATGCTGCGGAGGAGTCCCATCTTATAAAAATATGGTGGGTCAAAATCTTGGCTGTGGTTTTTTGCAGTGTTTGTGCGGGCTGGGAATGCTTCCACCCATTTCGTAAATGTGTCAATTACCACAAGTACATATTTATAGCCATTCCTGCAAGGGGGCAATGGTCCTATAAAATCGATCTGGAGGTTAGTCCAGGGGCCATTAACGGGTCGGGTGTGGCTAAGTTGAGCCTTTTTGGCATATCTGTCGGGATTATTCTGGGCACAGATAAGACAATTCTCGATGCAATGGTTTACATCGTCCTTTAAATTCGGCCACCAACAAAGCTGCTTGAGATGGGCTGTAATGGGATCGATTCCCTGATGTCCATGACCGTCATGGAACAAACAAATCAGTTGATTCCTGTCCTGTTCAGGAACTACATAAAGGGTCTTTTAACACCACACCGTCATGTGTGGTCAGTGCATTTTTGAACCTCTCATCGGGTGCTGGATATTTTCCTTTTACAATCTCCCTGCGATTGCTGTCCTGCTTCTGGGCCTCCACTAGACCCTCGATCTTTGTCTGTGAGACCTGAACTGCACTCACTGGTGCGCTTTCGGGGGGTGTTCAAAAATATCCGTGCCTGGAACCTGCTTTAGCCAGTGCGTCGGCTTTCACATTTCCAGGGGGCGGGGCGGAACGATGGTGTCCACGAACCTTGACTATCCCAAATGTCCTGTTCTGTGCTCTCTCTAAAATGTGACGGAGCAATGGAGCTGACGGTTTTCCGTCTGCGGAAACAAATCCTCTTGCTTTCCACAGGGGCAGAAATTCCGTGAGGCTGTTGCAGACATAGAGGCTGTCCGAGTATATGTCTGCTGGGCTGGGGAAGGAATCTGGGTGTTCCACTATATATGCGACAGCCGCGAGCTCTGCTGCCTGCGCGCCTAAGTGGCCTGTCAGTTTTATCGATATTTCCTCGAGGGCGCGTCCCTGCGCGTCCTTGACATAGATACCGCAACCTGTTATGCGCTTCCCATCCAAGACTGTGGAAGATCCATCCACATAGATCTTTATGGGCTCACATGTGTCCGTGTGCTGGGGGCTCTGGGTTGAACTACCTATCTTTCTGGGGGGTGTCTTAGCAATAAAGGGGCCTGTGTCGTGGTGTGGAGAGATAATTTCGCATTCATGGGGGGTTCCGGGGTACTGCAAGTTGCCGGCTAAAACGGTGTGCATCTTTGTCCTTTTAACAGTGATGTCCCGTCCCTGCAAGAGAAGGGTCCATCTCGCTGCTCTAATCTGGTTTACTGTACCGTCCTTGAGTCGTCCGTCCAGTAAAAGTTGGGTGGGGGTGTGTTCGGTGAGAATTGTAATGGGGTTCGGTCTGGTAATGTACGAAAAATACTGAACTGCCCAAAATACTGCGAGCAGGTGCCTCTCACAGGCTGAAAATCCCTGCTCCACAGCATCTAAAATTCTGGAGGCGTAATCTACGGGCCTTAACTGGTCGTGCTGTTCCTGGAGGAGCACGGCCGAAAGGGTGCGGTCTGTGGTCGCTACCTCTATGGAGTAAGCGGAAAGCGGGTCTGGAACTTGTAGTGCGGGGACTGCTAGGAGTGATTGCTTCAACGCATCCACAGCATTCGTATGCTGCGGAAGCCATTCCCAGAGGGTTCCTTTCTTTAGGAGTTCTGAAAGGGGCGCTGCCTTGTTGGTGAAACTGTCAATGTGGTTTCGGCAGTAGTCAACCAGTCCTAAAAACGACCGGAGGGCTGAAACGTTCTGGGGAAGGGGTAATTTAGCAATCGAGTCAATCCTTTTATGCTCGATCTCGCGTTTACCATGTGTGATAATTGTTCCCAAATATATCACCTTTTCTTCCAAAATCTGGGCCTTTTTGGGGTTGACTTTACAACCGATTGAGTGTGAGAGTTCCAGAAGTTCGGACAGAAGCTCAATGTGCTCTTCCTTGGTGTCTGTCTGCAGTAGTAGGTCATGTACGTACTGAACCAGACATTCGGGGCGAGAGAATTTGGCTAAACCATTTGCCAGCTGTCGGTGGAAAATGGAGGGGGAGTTGTGGAAGCCTTGTGGCAGGCATGTCCACGTGCACTGCTGTGCTTTAAATGTGAAGGCAAATTTGTACTGGCACACCTTTGCCAATGGAATGGACCAGAATCCATTACTGACATCCAAAACCGTAAAGAATCGGGAATTGAGTCCCTGCTTGAGCATAGTCTCGGGACTTGTTGCTACTGTGGGGGTGATTTTGTTGAGTTCCCGGTAATCGATGGTCAGTCGCCATGATCCATCGGGCTTTCTCACTGGCCAAATCAGGGCATTATTAGTGGAGGCTACTGATCTAAGTACGCCCTGCTCTGATCAGCTTTCTATTACCTTGGAGATGTCTCCCTCTGCCTCTTGGGGAAATCCATACTCTTTTGGGAGTCTAGGGTCAGGTCCTATTATTTGTACGGAGCCAGTCATCCGTCCACAGTCGTGCTTGTGGGTCGCGAATGCTGCCCTGTTCTTTTGCAGAACTGCCCTAACCTGCTTGTCCGTACTAAGCGTGGTCAGGTTGAACCAAAATTTGCCTACTGCGCTAATTTTGTTTGCGTACTCTCCTATGTTGAGCGTTGAGGGGGCTCTTGCGGATTTTGCCATCTTCCAGACACACTGGTTGACTGGATCAAATGAAAGATTATGGGAATTCATGAAATCGATTCCCAGAATGTGTTCTGCTGTGTGGGGCAGGTCAACTAAAACTACGGGGTGCTTGGTGGTGATGTTGCCGATTTGAATTGGTACAGGGGCTGTGATGTGTCCCTGCTGTGAGTGGCCTGTAAAACCGCTGAGGGTAATAGTGGCTGTAGTGGGCCACGTGTCCTTCTGGAACATGGTGGAGGAATTTATTGTGGTGCGGGACCCTCCTGTGTCCCAGAGAAATTCGATGGGCTGTCCCCGAATTTTCGCTGCAACTACCGGTCGTCCGGACCTATCCCAAAGGGTGTTGCAGACCCAACTGGGGGAACCCGTACACAGTCAGTCCGTTCCGGTCAGGTCCGTCTGATCTGAACGGGCGCTAACACTATGAATGGGCTCGGTCTTCTTCTTACTCAGAGTGCACATCTGCTGGGCTCTCTGTGGCTTTCTAGGGGCATTGCACTCTCTTGCGAAGTGTCCCAACTGTCCACAGTTGTAACACTCCTGTGACTTGGGTGGGGGGGCTGTTCGTTCCTTCATTTACCCATGCGGGGTTCTGGTGTGTTGTAACTGCCTGTATATCTGCGTCGGCCTGCTTTTCCTCGGGATTTTTAACTGCAGGTTTGCTTTGTACAGACTGCTCCCAGGAGGGGGACAATCTTTTTACTACCCACTTCTCGTTATGAGCCTCCTCTGAGGGATCATAATTTGCGCACGCTTTCTGTCCTGTTTCTGTGGCAAGGGAGATAAGGGTGCGGGTCCATTTGGCGATGTTGTCTGGGGACAAATGGCCACAAAGGGTTAACAGCAGCTGCCAGAGCAGGATTGTAAAATGCAGATATCCTTGATCAAGCAGGCTGAGCAAACAAGACAAACAGGATTTTGAATGAAGCCAAAAACAATGGCTCACACCTTCATTCAGAGTAACTATCTTAGTCAGGATCTGGAAAAGAATGGATGAGGTTCAGTTGAATTTGGTGAGAATTCTAGGTGTGAAAATTTGCTAATACCAGGTAAATTAAAGCAAACTAGAGACTCAGTCTACGAGAAACATAATTCAAAGCCAAAATCAAAGTCAAAATTATGAGCTGAGGACACAATTGGAAAATAAAACTATAGAAATGACAGGAATTAAAATTCACACCTCTATTGAAAACAAAGGAAACAATGTAATCAGATCGATGAGATGAAGTCATGTCAAAACGAATACTTAGTTGGATTAGAAAGTTTAGATCAAAGATACTTTTTACAATCAAAGTGAAAAATGTTACTTTACAATAACGTCATTAAAAACTTAATAACTGTTAGAAAGAGAATATAAACCTCGAGACCAGGGCAGGAACTACCAGAACCAGAAGCAGAACCAGAGGGAGAGAGAGAGAGAGAGAGAGAGAGAGAGAGGGGAGAAGCAGTTCAGAGTCAGATTGCAGACAGCTCGGCCATGGGAAAGAGACAGGGCAAAGCAGCCGAGCTAAAATAGCTAATACATCTAAGGAAGACTAGAATTTAACGAGTAGACAAATTCAGCTCAGAGATAGCCAGCAGAGTCAGCTCTCATAGCTCGGTACATGGGGAAGATAGGACACAGCAACTGAGTTAACCAGCGAATACATCTAAAGACCAGACTTTAAAGAAGATTGATTGTCAAGTTGGGCCTGAAGGGCCCTCCAACCAACCAGAAGGATCCAGAAGCAAGATCTTTTTCCTTTCAGTAAAGAAAGTATTTGCAGCTTTTGAAAGAAAAAATATAATGATAAAATAACTTAATTTAACCTGAAATAGTGGTTATTCCAAAGTCTACTTTACTTACTTAGCAATGCGGGACCCAGGATCGATGCTACTACACGGTAAGTAGATGAAATCTTCGGTGAAGGTATGGGCTATACCGGGGAGTGAGAATCCCTGATCACCATTTAGACTGTCGGCCCTTTTTGGTATAGGGGGACTTCTAAGAATAGTGGTGAGTTTTCAAAAACAACGGTTACGTTTTGAAATTGTCAAGCCAGACAGGGCATCCCTACTTGGCGCGCATGCCTGCAAGCAGCTGAACCTCGTGCAGCGGGTTTACACAACGACATCCTCCAATGTGGATCTTCAGGCCGGCATTGACGACATCCTCGCTCAGTGTCCGGATGTGTTTGACGAGATGGGCATGCTGCCATATCGATACAAGATTCTGCTACAACCTGATGCCAAGCCAGTGGTCCACGCACCATGCCGGGTCCTGGCTCCGCTGAGGGAGCGCCTGAAGGCACAGCTCAAGGATCCTCAGCAACAGGGCATCATTTCCAAGGTAACCAAACCGACTGACTAGGTCAGCCTGCGCATCTGCTTTGATCCCAAGGATCTCAATAAGAATATAATGTGTGAACACTACCCCATCCCGAAGCAGGAGGAACTCACCAGTGAGATGGCACACGCATGTTTTTTCACCAAGTTAGATGCATCACATGGATTTTGGCAAATCCAGCTGGATGAGTTCAGCAGAAGGCTCTGCATCTTCAACACACCATTTGGCAGATACTGCTATAATCGCATGCCGTTTGGCATTGTCTCGACATCGGAGATCCTCCATCGTATCATGGAGCAGATGATGGAGGGCATTGAAGGGGTTCGTGTGTACACGGACGATATCATCATATGGTCCACGACCCCTGAAGAGCATGTTTCCCGTCTCCAGCAAGTATTCCACCGTGTTCATGCCAATTGCCTGAAGCTGAACAGGTCCAAATGTTGCTTTGGCATGTCGACACTCAAGTTCCTAGGTGACCAGATCTCTCAGCAGGGTGTGCGCCTGGACACAGGCGAGGTCAAGGCCATCGAAGCCATGAAGATCCCTGAAGACAAGTAGGTGGTGTTGCGCTTCCTGGGCATGGTCAATTTTCAGGGTAAGTTCATCCCAAACCTGGCCTAACACACCACGGCCCTACGAAACCTGGCCACTGCCTTTGAGTGGAAGGCAGCACATCAGGCAGAGTGGTTGGAGCTGAAAGCCAAGCTCACCACTGCACCCGGCTTGCCATTTTTTGAACCAGACAAGGAGACGAAGATCTCGATAGATGTGAGCCAGGATGGCATCGGTGCGGTGCTGCTTCAACGCGATGACATTTCATCCTGTGCACCGGTAGCCTACACATTGAGGGCCACGACACCTGGGTCTTCTCACTGGCATTCGCAAGTTTCACGACTATGTCTACTGCCTGCCGACATTCACTGTCGAGACGGATCATAGGCCTCTGGTCCACATTATCCACAAGGACCTGAATGACATGATGTCTTGGTTGCAGCGCATCTAAAACTCAGAAGGTACGACTTTGACTTAGTGTACACACCTGCCAAGGAGCTCATCATCGCTGATGCATTGTCCCGTTCCATCACATTGCCTCGTGAACCGCTGGAAATCATCCGGCAGATTGAATCACAGGTGCAGCTGTGTGCTAGCACCCTCCCGGCGTCTGATGAGAAGATGGTTCGTATCCGCGAGGAGACAGCCAAAGACCACCTCTTGCAGCGTGTCATGCACCACCTCACCAATGGCTGGCAGTAAGGGCAGTGCCCTCAATTTTACAATGTAAAGGATGACCTGACGGTGATTGACGGTATCCTCCTCAAGCTGGACCGGATTGTCTTTCCACTCAGTCTCCAGAGCTTGGTGCTCCGCCAAATCCATGAGGGACACCTGGACGTCGAGAATTGCAGGCGCAGAGCCCGGCAGGCTGTCTACTGGCCCGGTATTAGCCAGGACATCCCGAACATGGTCCTCAACAGTGTCAACGCTTCCAGCCAGCGCAGAGCAAGGAGACGCTCCAGCAGCATGAAATAGAGACCTCCCCGTGGTCCAAGGTTGGCATCAACCTCTTTCGTGCGAATGGTCATGACTACCTGTTGATTATTGACTATTTCTCCAATTACCCTGAAGTTGTGAAGCTCTCAGTCCTCACATCTCGGACCGTCATCAAGGCCTGTAAGGAGACATTCTTCAGGCATGGTATCCCACTCACTGTCATGAGTGACAATGGCCCGTGCTTCAACAGCAATGAGTGGTCTATGTTTGCCAGGTCATACCATTTCAAACATGTCACTTCCAGCCCACACTATCCGCAGTCCACTAGTATGGCAGGGGGGTGGGCACGGGAGCAATAGGTCAGAAGGTGAGAGCATTGAGGGCGAACTAGGGAATAGGGACAGTGTGGCTCTGAGGCAGAGCAGACGGGGAGAAGTTGCTGAACACAGCGGGTCTGGTGGCCTGAAGTGCATATGTTTTAATGCAAGGAGCATTACGGGTAAGGCAGATGAACTTAGAGCTTGGATTACTACTTGGAACTATGATGTTGTTGCCATTACAGAGACCTGGTTGAGGGAAGGGCAGGATTGGCAGCTAAACGTTCCAGGATTTAGATGTTTCAGGCGGGATAGAGGGGGATGTAAAAGGGGAGGCGGAGTTGCGCTACTTGTTCGGGAGAATATCACAGCTATACTGCGAGAGGACACCTCCGAGGGCAGTGAGGCTATATGGGTAGAAATCAGGAATAAGAAGGGTGCAGTCACAATGTTGGGGGTATACTACAGGCCTCCCAACAGCCAGCGGGAGATGGAGGAGCAGATAGGTAGACAGATTTTGGAAAAGAGTAAAAACAACAGGGTTGTGGTGATGGGAGACTTCAACTTCCCCAATATTGACTGGGACTCACTTAGTGCCAGGGGCTTAGACGGGGCGGAGTTTGTAAGGAGCATCCAGGAGGGCTTCTTAAAACAATATGTAAACAGTCCAACTAGGGAAGGGGCGGTACTGGACCTGGTATTGGGGAATGAGCCCGGCCAGGTGGTAGATGTTTCAGTAGGGGAGCATTTCGGTAACAGTGACCACAATTCAGTAAGTTTTAAAGTACTGGTGGACAAAGATAAGAGTGGTCCGAGGATGAATGTGCTAAATTGGGGGAAGGCTAATTATAACAATATTAGGCGGGAACTGAAGAACATAGATTGGGGGCGGATGTTTGAGGGCAAATCAACATCTGACATGTGGGAGGCTTTCAAGTGTCAGTTGAAAGGAATACAGGACAGGCATGTTCCTGTGAGGAAGAAAGATAAATACGGCAATTTTCGGGAACCTTGGATGACGAGTGATATTGTAGGCCTCGTCAAAAAGAAAAAGGAGGCATTTGTCAGGGCTAAAAGGCTGGGAACAGACGAAGCCTGTGTGGCATATAAGGAAAGTAGGAAGGAGCTTAAGCAAGGAGTCAGGAGGGCTAGAAGGGGTCATGAAAAGTCATTGGCAAATAGGGTTAAGGAAAATCCCAAGGCTTTTTACACGTACATAAAAAGCAAGAGGGTAGCCAGGGAAAGGGTTGGCCCACTGAAGGATAGGCAAGGGAATCTATGTGTGGAGCCAGAGGAAATGGGCGAGGTACTAAATGAATACTTTGCATCAGTATTCACCAAAGAGAAGGAATTGGTAGATGTTGAGTCTGGAGAAGGGGGGTGTAGATAGCCTGGGTCACATTGTGATCCAAAAAGACGAGGTGTTGGGTGTCTTAAAAAATATTACGGTAGATAAGTCCCCAGGGCCGGATGGGATCTACCCCAGAATACTGAAGGAGGCTGGAGAGGAAATTGCTGAGGCCTTGACAGAAATCTTTGGATCCTTGCTGTCTTCAGGGGATGTCCCAGAGGACTGGAGAATAGCCAATGTTGTTCCTCTGTTTAAGAAGGGTAGCAAGGATAATCCCGGGAACTACAGGCCGGTGAGCCTTACTTCAGTGGTAGGGAAATTACTGGAGAGAATTCTTCGAGACAGGATCTACTCCCATTTGGAAGCAAATGGACGTATTAGTGAGAGGCAGCACGGTTTTGTGAAGGGAAGGTCGTGTCTCACTAACTTGATAGAGTTTTTCGAGGAGGTCACTAAGATGATTGATGCAGGTAGGGCAGTAGATGTTGTCTATATGGACTTCAGTAAGGCCTTTGACAAGGTCCCTCATGGTAGACTAGTACAAAAGGTGAAGTCACACGGGATCAGGGGTGAACTGGCAAGGTGGATACAGAACTGGCTAGGCCATAGAAGGCAGAGGGTAGCAATGGAGGGATGCTTTTCTCATTGGAGGGCTGTGACCAGTGGTGTTCCACAGGGATCAGTGCTGGGACCTTTGCTCTTTGTAATATATATATAAATGATTTGGAGGAAAATGTAACTGGTCTGATTAGTAAGTTTGCAGACGACACAAAGGTTGGTGGAATTGCGGATAGCGATGAGGACTGTCTGAGGATACAGCAGGATTTAGATTGTCTGGAGACTTGGGCGGAGAGATGGCAGATGGAGTTTAATCCGGACAAATGTGAGGTAATGCATTTTGGAAGGTCTAATGCAGGTAGGGAATATACAGTGAATGGTAGAACCCTCAAGAGTATTGAAAGTCAAAGAGATCTAGGAGTACAGATCTACAGGTCATTGAAAGGGGCAACACAGGTGGAGAAGGTAGTCAAGAAGGCATACGGCATGCTTGCCTTCATTGGCCGGGGCATTGAGTATAAGAATTGGCAAGTCATGTTGCAGCTGTATAGAACCTTAGTTAGGCCACACTTGGAGTATAGTGTTCAATTCTGGTCGCCACACTACCAGAAGGATGTGGAGGCTTTAGAGAGGGTGCAGAAGAGATTTACCAGAATGTTGCCTGGTATGGAGGGCATAAGCTATGAGGAGCGATTGAATAAACTCGGTTTGTTCTCACTGGAACGAAGGAGGTTGAGGGGCGACCTGATAGAGGTATACAAAATTATGAGGGGCATAGACAGAGTGGATAGTCAGAGGCTTTTCCCCAGGGTAGAGGGGTCAATTACTAGGGGGCATAGGTTTAAGGTGAGAGGGGCAAAGTTTAGAGTAGATGTACGAGGCAAGTTTTTTACGCAGAGGGTAGTGGGTGCCTGGAACTCACTACCGGAGGAGGTAGTGGAAGCAGGGACGATAGGGACATTTAAGGGGCATCTTGACAAATATATGAATAGGATGGGAATAGAAGGATACGGACCCAGGAAGTGTAGAAGATTGTAGTTTAGTCGGGCAGTATGGTCGGCACGGGCTTGGAGGGCCGAAGGGCCTGTTCCTGTGCTGTACATTTCTTTGTTCTTTGTTCTTTGAAAGGTTGAAAAAGGGGTGCACATTGTGAAACAGCTCATCTGCAAGGCCGCAGATTCTGCTTCTGACATCTACCTCGCGCTGCTTGCGTACAGGGCGACCCCACTGTCCACTGGCATGTCACCGGCTCAACTCCTGATGAACAGGGACCTGCGGACGACACTTCCAGCCATACACTTGCCCAACCTGGATCACCTCCCGGTGCTGCAGAAGGTGCAGCAGCTCTGAAACCAGCAAAAGCAGGGCTAAGATGCTCATGCCACCGATTTGCCAGTGTTATCCCCGGCAGACACTGTCAGGATCAAGATACCGGATGGTGGCTGGTCTGCTCCAGCTGTCGTTGATTGACAGGCTGCACCCCGCTCGTATGTTGTACGTATGGCTGATGGTTCTGTTGTGTGACGAAACAGACGGGCACTGCGCAAAGTTGCCTGCCCGCAACCACTTTCTTCTCTGTTTCTGTCTGTTGTTTTGCCACCTGCTGATACCTCGAACTAAGAGGCCACCAGTCAGGCTTCCATCCCGCCTGTCAAGGTGCCGTCATCCCCACCACCCCCTCTCCAGCAGTCGACAAGGATCAGACACAAGCCCCAGAGACTGGACTTATGAACATTTGTTTTGTTTGCTATGTTCTGTTTTCTCACATTAGACAGCTGTCTTCACCTGTAAATACATTCACATATGCCACCGCTAGTAAATATGCTAATATATACCACCACATGTAAATACGTTCCCATGTGCCAACAAAACATAAAAAAAGGGGAGATGTCATGATATGCAGACATGCAGATAATGATATACAGACAGGCAGCTAATGAACAGAGAGAACAGGACATGACCAATGAGCAGGCAGGACACTCAGGGATGGTATCTCACTATAAAACGCACGAGGCACTCACATTCCACCTCTTTCCACTGATGAACATGTACAGAGTGAGTCAGGGTGTATGTTCAGTATCACACCTCCAGCACGTGGCTAAGAGCTAGTCTGGTTCAGTCAGACAGAATAACCACACTTAGGTAGGCAGAAAGTCGAACTCGTGGAGAACTGTGCTACTGGTTCAATAAATCAGATTGAACTAACTTCAAGGTGTGGAGTATCTTTTGGTTAAAGCTGCACCCAGTTGCAGCCTGTGTTATCCCAGAGTACTTAACACATCAAATGTAATAGCGCAGAGAATAATAGTAGATGTGTCGATTATATGCTAATTATCAACTGGGTATTATATAGGAGTAAGTGTCGCATCCAATTAAGTAGTGTTAAAACATTTGTAGCTTTGTTCAATTTAAAAGCTATTTGTGGTCTTTGTGAACATTACGCCAACCATCCTGAATTTGGCAACTGTCAAGGGGTGTGCTTTCTGGAGTTTAAAGAACAAGAGGGAGGTGGATAGGCAGAGGGTCTTAGGGTGGGAAATGCAATGATTGGACCCAGATTGATAAAGACACATCTTAAGATAGGAAAACATACAAGATTCATGGTCAGGGGAATCGAGAGATGGGGGTGGGGGGAGGGAGGGGGGGTGGTTAGAGAGGCTGGAGTTTACAGTGATAAGGAGGGAGAAGATAATGGAGGGATTTGAGCCAGGAATGCAAAGTTTAATTTTGAAGCATTAGGGAATTGGAAGCCAGTGCAACTAAGTGAAGATGGATGCGATGCGCCTCTGTGATTTATGGCGGTATGGGAAATTGCGGTGGAGGTTTGAAGAAATTGTATTTATGAAAGGTGGAAGATGGGAGGCCGGCAAGGAGAACATGGGAGTAGTCAAGACCAGATGCTTTTTGTAACAGGTGGGCCAAAGCAGAAGTGGATGATGTTGCAGAGGTGAAAGTACGTGGTCTTTGCGATGGACATAATCGGGGCGATTCTCCGATATGGAGGCCAAGTGCTCACGCCGTCGTGAATGCCGTCGCGTTTCACGACGGCGCGAACAGGGCCCGGACACAACCTATTCTGGCCCCCACAGGGGGCCAGCATGGCGCTGGAGCTGTTCACGCCGCTCCAGCGTCCTTGCGCGGTGCCAAACGGGCACCGCGCCAACCCGCGCAGTTCAGACAGCCCAATCCCGCGCATGTGCAGTTGGGCCGCGCCATCCCGCGCATGCGCAGTTGGGCCGTGCCATCCTGCGCATGCGCAGGGAACGTCTTATGCACGCCGGCCCCTCACCATGGCGCCGGTGTTCTGGGGCCACGCGCGGAAGGAGGAAGGTCCGGCGGCAGGGTGGGGGGGAGGGGGGGGGGAAAGAGGCCGGCCCGCCGATCGGTGGGCCCCGATCGCGGGCCAGACCCCATCGGAGGCCACCCCAGTGAAGGAGCCCCCCTCCCTCCCCCACAGGCCGCCCCCCCCCCCCCCCCCCAGCGTTCCCGCAGAGTTCCCGTCGGCAGCGACCAGGGGTGGACGGCGCCGGTGGGAACCGGTCGTGTCGTACCGGACGCCCGGCCCATGCGGGCCGGAGAATCACCGCTCGCCGTTTCTCCGAGCGGCCCGGTGCAAATCACGCACCGTTGGTTTCCGAGGGGTGGGAGAATCGCGTGCTGGTGTTGGGGCGCGATTTGCGCGGCGCCCCGGCGATTCTCCCACCCAGCGTGGGGGGGGGGGGGGGGAGAATAGCGCCCAATATGGATCCGAAGCTCATGGGGATTGTGGTATTTTAGGTATTACGGTACCTGATAGGCTAAAGCACCATTGGTGGAAACTGTATGCTTTCTATTGGCTAGAGTGTATAATAGCTCCGCCCTGATAGGCAGCGTATAAGAACCCGTGCCGCTCCAGCAGCCCTCATTCTGTACCGGAGCTGCTGGGGAAACATCTAGCTTATTAAGCCTTCAGTTGGACTACAACCTCGCTTTAGTGGTCATTGATCGTGCATCAATTTAATAAGCTAAAATTTTAAGAAGAACGGATGGAGCTCCGAATCAAGCCGGAGTGTCTGCAACTTAGCCCCCACACAGCGAATTCAGCGGCAATCTTTAAGCACTGGCTGGCATGCTTTGAAGGGTATCTCGAAACGGCCGAAAACGCACCCACGGGAGAGCAGAAATTGCACATCCTGCACTCAAGGGTAAGCCCGGAGATTTACACCCTCATCGAGGAAGCGGAAGACTTCGATGCAGCAATTGAGCTGCTGATAGGACATTATATTCGCCCGGTAAACCAGGTCTATGCCCGGCCCCTGCTTGCAACAAGGTGAAAAACCCCTGGGGAAATCGCTGGAAGAATTCTACCGTGCACTCCTGGTGCTGGGAAGAAGCTGCGGCTGCCCGCAAGTTTCGGCGAGAGAACACACGGAACTCTTAGTCCGGGACGCTTTTGTGGCAGGTATGCTTTAGTCACAATTTCGCCAGCGCCTGTAAGAGAAGGACACCCTGGGTCTCAGGGAGGCACGGGCCCTTGCAGGCTCCCTGGACGTGGCCTCCAGGAACACCCGTGCCTATGTTCCTGACCGCGCGGCAGCCCCCTGGGCAGCGTGGAACCCCGCCGCTGCCGCCCCTGAGACTTCCCCTGTTTCTCCACAGGACTGCGCTGCAAGGTGGCCTGGCAACCCCGAGGGGCTCCGCTGCTACATTTGCGGGCAGGCCAAGTACCCCCATCAGCGCAAGTGATGCGGCAAAAAGGGCCATTTCGTGGGGGTATGTCAGGCCCGAGTGGTGGCTGCGGTCTCCAGTGGAGAATGCGGACCGCAACCACAAACTTCTCCACGGGCCCCGTGCGGCCAACGGTCGCCGCCACCTCCATATCCCAGGGCCACGTGCGGACCCCGGGCGCCGCCATCTTGTTCCACGGACGCCACGATGGAGGGATGGGCGGCGCCATTTTGTGCACCCCGGGCATGTGCGACCAATGGCAGACACTATCTTGGATGAACCCCCAGGGCCCCAGCTCGGCCAACCACACACTGCCCGAACAGAACTCTCAACTACTGCGATTGGTGGAAACTGTATGCTTTCTATTGGCTAGAGTGTATAATATCTCCGCCCTGATAGGTGGGGTATAAGAACCCGTGCCGCCCCAGCAGCCCTCATTCTGTACCTGAGCTGCTGGGGAAACATCTAGCTTATTAAAGCCTTCAGTTGGACTACAACCTCGCTTTAGTGGTCATTGATCGTGCATCAGGGGTTAAAGAGCATGCAAGAGTCTTGTTCAACTGGATGACAAAGTGATAGATAAGTGATACATGTCCATGGGAGTTCCTGTTCAGGGAAATGTTAACATGCATTACACACAGATATTAAATTTCTCCCGCTGCTCGCTTATTGGTTCTGGCAGCTGGTTTGATAACAACACTGGATATGGCCTTACATCCTGCTCTATATTGAAACATGGCAAAGGTGTTATCCTCCTGCCAAATGGCATGTTTACAGTCTGATTAATATTTAACTTGAGGTCACAAGTCAGTGTATGGATTAGTGATTAAACACAGAAATGGATTCCATCTAATATTGATAACCAACAGACGTGGGATGAGACAAGGCCCCTTCTCAAACTTGGTCAAAATCCAAATAAATGTTTCCATGTTATGGAATGACTACAAATGCAGAGGCCCCATTGCTCAATGTTCCCATCAGGTCCATTTCCTTTTTTAAAAAAGAAAAATGTTATTTAAGGCTTTTCAACAAAATCTAAATATACAAAATATCAAAAGTGCAATCAAAGAGCATCAAAAGATCATCACATCAACCAAACCAACAGCCCCAATCCTCCAACCCTTCTGATACTGACCCCCAACCACATCCCGCCTTCCCCTTTTAAAAAGTAAATAAATTTAGAGTACCCAATTAATTTTTTCCAATTAAGGGGAAATTTAGCATGGCCAATCCACCTACCCTGCACATCTTTGGGTTGGGGGGGGGGGGGGGGGGGGGGGGGGGGGGCGAAACGCACGCAGACACGGGGAGAATGTGCAAACTCCACACGGACCGTGACCCAGAGTCGGCATCGAACCTGGGACCTCAGCGCCGTGAGGCAGCAGGGCTAACCCACTGCGCCACCGTGCTACTCTCCCCTTTTTTTAACACCCCCCCGCCCCTCCCAATCAGGTACATTTTCAAGAGGACTCCAGGCAAGAAAGAAAAAAAAAAAACTTTTACGATTTGGAAGACTGCAAACTTTTGTTTGTTTAAAATACATCCTGGCACACATTTTGCTGGTAATATAGTGGGAGTTGGGGAAATGTCCTTCAAATTACTTTCGATCAGCAATACATTTTTAAATGACTGAGATAACATGGAAGCTCAAGCATGCTTAGTTCAGTGTGCACAATAGCCAATTACAGGAGTACACTTATGATTTTGAATTAAGAAAAAAGAAGGAAATTAGTTTCAGCGTGTGTACACAGATCACATTGCAGCTCGGTGATAACCTACCTTGTGAGGGCAGGAAGGACTAAACTCCCTGGCATGTTGAAGTTTCAGCCCTTGTGCGTACAAAGGTGTGACCAAACATGTAACATCTGTCACATGCTGGAAACTCAGGGCAGGCAATAGTCTGTCCACAAGAGAGATGTGCCTAGATGTAGTGGCTCTTGTGCGCACAGTGTATATGGTGTAAATGAAGTTTTGAGGTAACCCGAGCCAGGCCAGAGTTCCCCATGGTGTGGAAAATCTTCCCAGTATAGAGTAGCCATGAGACCAACACACTAAACATGGTCACAGTGGTGATGACACCAAGCTAACAAGATTATAATAATAATCTTTATTTGTGTCACAAGCAGTCTTTACATTAACACTGCAATGAAGTTACTATGAAAATCCCCTAGTCGCCACACTCTGACGCCTCTATGGGTACACCGAGGGAAAATTTAGAATGTCCAATTCCCCAAACAAGCAAGTTTTTCGGGACTTGAGGGAGGAAACCGGACCGCCCGAAGAAAACCCACGCAAATAGGGAGAGAATGTACAGACTCTGCACAGGCAGTGACCCAAGCCAGGAATGAACTTGCTATGTTATGAATACACAGCTCTGTACGTACCAGGGAAATAGCAACCCGCAGCTGGAGCATTATCCAGTTTTACGGTTGACCGCACAGTTATTCAGAACTTCATACTTGTGTCCAAGGTGGAAGCATACTCAATCATAAATTCCCTACCAGTCTTTGAACGAAAGCTCCAAGATGCAAGGAAAGTACAGAAACAGGATGATGATAATAGTGTACCAGTTTAGGAAATCTTTTCTAAATTTTTCAGTTGAGGAAATAACTCCAGTATAGAACCAATAGCCCAGCCCCCTTAATGACCAGGTGAAAAGGTCTGGATTTGTAATGGAAAATCTGCAGGCAATGTCCTTCAATGATCAGAAGAACAATGGGGCTACCTCATCCAGACACCACCAGGCACTTTCAGCTGAAATTGGAAAGCTGTGGTTTTCTTGTCCCTGCAAGGCACGAGCATCAACTCACGGAATGCTGATCCATCCAACAAACTGGTTTGTGACCATCAACCCTTGTTCAATGTTTGCAGCAACATCAGGGAGATTTCAAGCAGAGGCTCAAACTGTAAACTTCAGACTTGGGGTGGAGCGGTGGTGGTGGGGGGGGGGGGGGGGGGGGGGGGGGGGGGAGAAATTGGTAGTGTGAATGTAATGTACAGAGATTAAATAGATTAACTTTGGATAATCTTTATTATTGACACAAGTAGGCTTACAGTAACACTGCAATTAAGTTACTGTGAAAATTCCCTGGTCACAACACTCCGGGGCTTGTTCGGGTACACGGAGGGAGAATTTAGAATGTCCAATTCACCTAACAAGCACATCTTTCGGGAATTGTTGGAGGAATCCGGCGGAAACCCACGCAGAAGCATGGAGAACGTGCAGACTCCGCACAGACCGTGCCTCAAGCGCGAATCAAATCTGGGACCCTGGTGCTGTGAAGCAACGGTGCTAACCACAGTGCTATGTTACTAAAGATGTTATTATCCTTGGGGTGGTGGGTGGGCAATGTAGCATAATGAGCTAATGGTTATGGTAATGAGTTAGTGATATGTATCATGATGTAACAGATGTCAGCAGTCATGTGCTAGAGACTCTGTAGAGCAGACAGAGCAGTCTGTACACATGAGGAGATGTGCCTACCCGCTAACCCTGCATGTATGTAAAGTATATATAATGTAAATAATGTAATTCAGAGTCAGACCAAGTTTCCCCTGGTAAGGTGAAAACCCACCATAGGTTAGTCCACAAGACTAACTGTGGTGATACACCACTGTACTTCCCTAGCATTGTACATAGTTATATAATAGTTGTGTGTAACGTGGCCCTGAAATCCTGTGTATGGTACTGTGTATTGTACTGTAGCTCTGTAGAGGTTCGGTCACCTGTATGTAACCTGACCTGGCCACGGAGAGCTCCGCCTTATACTTAACTCCCGGGGGAGTGGCTAAGACCAACTTCTGAGACCGGACCCATTTTGTCTGGGGTCGTCGGTGTCAGGTAAGCTTCCTATGTAGTGTATTAAAGCCTTAGTTAAAGTCTCACATGTCTTTGTGGTTCTTGACGCTTAGTGCATCAATTTAATACACGACAGTTATAATGGAGGCTGCTCTGAAACCCGACAAGCTCTCGCTCGACCCCCACGCTCCACGCGCGGATCACCTTTTCACCTGCTGGCTCCGGTGTTTCGAGGCCTACCTGGAAGCATCCTCCGCCTTCGCCAAAACGGACGCTGACCGACTCAACCTCCTGTGCTCATGGCTCGACTACGGCCTTTTCGACCTCATCACGGGAACTGCGACCTACGCTGACGCCATCGCGAAGCTCAAAAGCCGGTATGCACAAACTCTTAATTCTATTTACGTCCGCCACCGCCTTGCCTCCCGGCACCAGCAGCCGGGTGAACCCCTATCCATGTTCGTTCGGGACCTCCGTGCCCTCGTGCTCACCTGCAACGCGCCAGCAGTCTCCGCTGCGCAGAACACTGAGGCCCTGGCGCTGGATGCCTTTGTAGCTGGCATCGCTTCCGTTCCAATTCGCCAACTCCTACTGGCACAAACTACCCTGACTCTGGACACAGCAGTCACTATGGCAGAGGCCCAACAGGCAGCCTATGACAATAATGCATCCTACACGCCTGCACAAACTTTCTATATGCCTACCCACGTTCCCTACGTGGCCGCACCTCCCAGCAACAAACCCTGCAAGTCACGGCCCACCCAGCCACACCAGCAGTAAAAATAATGCCTGGGCCCCAGGGTTACTTTTGTGGCCAGGCAAAACACCCCAGGAAACGCTGCCCTGCTAGAGATGCTACCTGTTCAGCCTGTGGCAAGAAGGGCCATTTTGCAAACGTCTGCCGCTCCACTGCTGCCTCGGGGTCCAACACCGCGGCCTGCTACTCCTGGGTGCCGCCATCCTCCGTTCCCGGCTCGCTATTCAACATGTGCGACGCAGGGGCGCCGCCATCTTTGATTATCCCCGGCCCGGCTCCCTTCACTTCCGGTCCGCCTGACGTCATTTCCGGTCCTACGCACTCGACATCTGGCCCCCCCTCCACGTGGTCTGCATGGGCGTCGCCCGGAACCCCGACTTACGTCACTTCCGGTCCACCGCCGATCGTCACTTCCGGTCCTGCGCATTCGACCGAAATGCTGCAAACAAGTGAGATGCAGCCAGCGACAGCAACCTGCCCTCCAACAGCAGCCTACGACGCCTGGGCGCCGCCACCTTCTTCTGCAGGCCACTCCCCGGATCCGGCACCCTTCTCCAACAGCTCCACCATCACATCCATCGTCCTCGACCAGGACCGACCGCATCAGCTCGCCAGATCCACCATGGAGGTTCAGGTAAATCGTTTCAATGTCACCTGCCTCTTCGACAGCGGCAGCACAGAGAGCTTCCTCCACCCGGACACCGTGCGCCGCTGCTCCCTCAAGGTACTACCCACGCGCAGGCATATTTTCATGACCTCCAACTCCCGGTCGGCCGAGGTTTCAGGCTACTGCGTCGTCACCCTCTCAGTGAACGGCGCGGTGTTCCAGGATTTCAAATTCATGGTCCTCCCTCACCTCTGCGCCGCCGCGATCCTCGGCCTGGACTTCCAATGCCACCTGCGCTGCCTCAACTTGCATTTTAACGGCCCCCTCCCCCCCCCCCCCCCCCCTCACGGTCTCCAACCCCCAGTTCTTCCCTGATCCCCCCCCCACCCCCCCCGGGTCCCACCTGCAGTCTCTCCACGCTCAGGATCCCCCCCCCTTCACGGTTTGCTAATCTCACCCCCGACTGCAAGCCCATGGCTACTAAAAGCCGACGTTACAGTTTCGGGGACGACCAATTCATTCGAGCGGAGATTAAGCGCCTTCTCTCGGAAAAGATCATTGCTCACAGCACCGGCCCCTGGCGAGCCCAAGTGGTGGTAGTCAAGTCTAGCGAGAAACACCGCATGGTCATTGACTACAGTCAGACCATCAACCGGTACACGCTGCTTGATGCGTATCCCCTCCCCCGCATATCTGACATGGTCAACCAGATTGCACAGTACCGGGTGTTCTCCACCATAGACTTGAAATCCGTCTACCACCAGCTCCCTATCCGCCCGGAGGACCGTAACTTCACGGCATTCGAGGCGGACGGCCGCCTCTACCACTTTCTTAGGGTACCCTTTGGCGTCACCAATGGAGTCTCGGTCTTCCAACGGAAGATGGACCGAATGGTGGACCAGAACAGACTGCGGGCTACCTTCCTGTATCTGGACAACGTCACCATCTGCGGCCACAACCAGCAGGACCATGACATCAACCTCACTAAATTCCTCCAAACTGCCAAACGCCTCAATCTCACGTACAACGAGGCAAAATGTGTTTTCGGCACCACCCGCCTCGCCATACTCCGCTACGTGGTGGAGAACGGTGTCCTCGGCCCCGATCCCGACCGTCTGCGCCCCCTTCTCGAACTCCCCATTCCCACCTGCCCCAAAGAACTGAGGCGATGCCTCGGGTTCTTTGCCTACTATGCCCAGTGGGTGCCCGAGTACGCTGACAAGGCCCGACCCCTCCTCCGTTCCCCCTCATTCCCCCTCCCGCCTGAGGCCTGCCAGGCCTTCCACCTCCTAAAAACCGCTATCGCCAAAGCCGCCATGCATGCGGTAGACGAGTCTGCACCATTCCAAGTCGAGAGCGATGCCTCCGACTTTGCCCTGGGTGCCACCCTCAACCAGGCGGGCAGGCCCATCGCCTTCTTTTCCCGCACACTACAAGGCCCCGAGACCCGCCACTCCTCTGTTGAGAAGGCGGCACAGGCCATAGTGGAAGCCGTCCGGCACTGGAGGCACTACCTGGCCGGAAAACCATTTACCAACGATCAGTTGCGTTCATGTTCGACAACAAACGAGGTAAAATAAAAAATGATAAGATATTACGGTGGAGGATCGAACTCTCCACCTACAATTATAGTATCTTATACCGGCCAGGTAAGCTCAATGATCCTCCTGATGCCCTGTCCCGTAGTACTTGTGCCAACGCACAGGATGACCGACTGCAGGCACTACATAATGACCTCTGTCACCCGGGCGTCAGGCAGTTCTACCACTTCATCAAGGGCCACAACCTGCCCTTCTCAGTCGAGGAGGTCAAGGCCATGACTAGGCACTGCCAAGTCTGTGCGGAGTGCAAGCCGCAATTCTACAAGCCAGACAAGGTGCACCTAAATCAAGGCTACCCGCCCCTTTGAACGTCTCAGCATTGACTTCAAAGGGCCCCTCCCCACCCACAACCGCAACACGTATTTCCTCAATGTCATCGACGAGTACTCGCGGTTCCCCTTCGCCATTCCCTGCCCCGACACGACCTCCGCCACCGTCATCAAAGCGTTGCACGACCTCTTCATGCTGTTCGGTTATCCCAACTACATTCACAGTGACCGGGGCTCCTCCTTAATGAGTGAGGAGCTGCGTCGGTACCTGCTCACCAGGGGCGTTGCCTTGAGCAGGACGACCAGTTACAACCCCCGGGGGAACGGACAGGTGGAGAGGGAGAACGCGACAGTTTGGAAGGCCGTGCTGCTAGCCCTCAAGTCCAAAGGCCTACCAGTCTCCCGTTGGCAGGAGGCCCTCCCTGCCGCACTCCACTCCATCCGGTCCCTTTTGTGTACTGCAACGAATGCTACCCCTCATGAGTGGATGTTTCTCTTCTCCAGGAGATCGGCATCCGTGACATCGCTTCCGTCCTGTCTCCTGTCCCCGGGAGACGTCCTGCTCCGCAAGCACGTGCGGACCTCTAAGGCGGAGCCCCTGGTGGAGAGAGGCCGTCTCCTCCACGCCAACCCACAGTACGCGTACATAGCATACCCCGACGGGCGTGAGGAGACCGTCTCCATCAAGGACCTGGCCCCCTCTGGGGCCCCTGCCCTGCAACCTCCACCCCGCTCCCTCTCTGCTCCCGTCGATCCCTCGGCCTGTTACTACTCCGTGCCAGCCGTTGTCATCCCGCAGTTTCGCCTCGAGCCAGCCAAAGCGGTGGGGGACGTCATGCTGCCTTGCGACCCAGCACCACCGACTGCACGGATACTGCCGGACACTACCTCAGCGCCGCAGCTCCGACGTTCAAAGAGATCGACCAAACCCATTGTTCGTCTCGACCTCTGACGACACGGAACCTCCTGATGGACTCTGTTCGTTACTCCCTGTTTGTTTACTGTGTTTGCTACTCCATATTTTCACCCCGGACTTCCTTCTAAACAAGGGGTGAATGTGGTGATACACCACTGTACTTCCCTAGCATTGTACATTGTTATATAATAGGTGTGTGTAACGTGGCCCTGTAATCCTGTGTATGGTATTGTGTATTGTACTGTAGCTCTGTAGAGGTTCGGTCACCTGTACGTAACCTGACCTGGCCACGGAGAGCTCCTCCTTAGCCACTACCCCGGGAGTTAAGTATAAGACCAACTTCTGAGACCGGACCCATTTTGTCTGGGGTCGTCTGTGTCAGGTAAGCTTCCTATGTAGTGTATTAAAGCCTTAGTTAAAGTCTCACATGTCTTTGTGGTTCTTGACGCTTAGTGCATCACTAACACACTAAACAGCTTAAATAAACTACATCATGCATTCAAATACAGTTTTTCCAGCAATTTCTTTTATTTCAAATGTTCAGCATTGGCAGCATCTTGCTCTTGTATAGCTGTCTGTGCTAGATGTCTTAAATATCCAATCTTCAAAAGGAAAAGGAGGAAATTTCACTTCAGTGGGCCACTGCCTTGCCTTTTCGCGATTAGGGGGATCCATGATTAGGGAACAGAGCCTAAAGGTTAGAGCTTGGCCCTTCAGGACTGAAGATAAGAAACATGGTCACATGTAAAAGGATTGTTTGGAACTCTCTTCTATTTAAACCGGAGATTGATGGATTTTAGCTAACCAATGGTATTTAAAAATAAATAAATTTAGTGTACCCAATTAATTTTTTTTCCAATTAAGGGGCAATTTAGCGCGGCCAATCCATCTACCCTGCACATCTTTTGGGTTGTGGGGGCGAAACCCACGCAAACACGGGGCGAATGGGCAAACTCCACACGGACAGTGACCCAGAGCCGGGATCGAACCTGGGACCTGGACGCCGTGAGGCAGCAGGGCTAACCCACTGCGCCACTCACTAACCAATGGTATTAAAGCATATGGGGCAAAGGGACATGGCAGACCAGCCACCATTTTATTGAATGATAGCAGAACAGGTTAGAGGGGGTAAATGGCCTGGTCTTGTTTGTGTGTTATTTTGTCACCGAAGGGTGAACAAACTGCACCTGGTACAGGTTTGGTAGACAAGTCTGGAAATAGTAACTGGAATATGCCACTAAGCCAAATGCTTTGCATGTTTTTCTGTCCATTCATATGGAAAGGTAGGCACACTGGAACGTTCAGTGAAGTGAAATGGAGGAAGGTACCCCCTCCTCCTTCTTTCTCCTGTTATCACTGTGTGAAGATGCATTTAATTTCCCCCGTGCGACAGTATAGGCCAGATTTTCTGAAATTAAAACTATTTCGCAATTGGATCTTGATATACCAAAGTATGTAATTTACTTTGTGCCAATTACAATGAAAATGGACTCCATGGAATCAATGCACCCCAAAAGTCCACACGCTTGAATGCTGCTATTTGACTTCACTTACCCATCACTGCCACGCTGAATGTTAGACAACTATAAATATCCTCCCACTTCAATAACCTGCTACTAAAAGCAATTAGAGATCACTTATTTGGCCACAGATTGAACAAGTACACAAGATTCATTACTGATAAAGCAAATTTGAGCTCAGCTGTATCTGGTGAACTTGTACATTTCATAGAATTCCACATTTACTCTTGCTGGTCATTGTTCTATTAATATTCAACCAGTAGAGGGCAATGCTGGCTCAATTAACCTTTTGACTTTGTAAATTAAGAGTGACTTTCTGTCACTGCATCGTTTCTGCTGTCCCAATCTTTCCAATAGATCCCAACTTCTTTTCCTTGTAGCAAGATGTCGCTGTTTTATCAATTCCTCCATTTTTGGAAAAGCCCATCTCCCAGTAACATGCAACTAACTGCATGTTCTTCAGTTCAGTCTTTCCTTCCTTCAAGCGTCATCATCCTCCCATGTAAAAACCAATCCATGACTCCACCGTCCTTGCATGACCCTCATTCTCCAACCCCCTTCCATTCCCTCCCATCACTTTGCTGATGATCGAGTGTAGACTGATGGGACAATTATTCACAGGATATTTATTCACAGGATTTGTCTTGTCGTTTGTGGACAGGTTATGCCTGGGGAACTCTCCACATTGTTGGTTGGCTTGCCAGTGCTGTCGCTGCACTGGAATGTAACATCATAGCTGGTAAATCATGTCGCAAGTACTACAGAATTGTGATAAACTGAGACACTGAATATGTTGGCAATGCTGTACTTATCTGAGTAGTATTTCAAATTGAAAAAGCCAAAGCTTGGCTGGAAGAGAGAAAGGCAAATTGTGTCGGGGAGTGGGAAAATAGAGAATCAGAGTGCGGTCAGCAGGCATTCGTGTTTCAAATGAAGTATTGGGCCCATCGCCTTATTAGTGCTGATATAAAGCCAATCTCAAGCATAAATAAAACAAAACATGACAACAGCTGTAGCATTGAGCAAATTCTCCAAATCACACCAAATGGAGATAACGAGGGAGCAAACAAATTCATTTATGGGCGGCACGGCAGACCAGTGGTCAGCACTGCTGCCCCAGAGCGTCGAGGACCCGGGTTCGATCCCGGGTCACTATCCGTGTGGAGTTTGCACATTCTCTCCATGCCCGCGTGGGTCTCACCCCCCACAACCCAAAGATGTGCAGGGTAGGTGAATTGGTCACTCTAAATTGCCCACTAATTGGAAAAAAGAATTGGATACTCTAAATATAATTTTTATTTTTATTTTTTATACAGGATGTGGGCATCGCCGAGTAGGCCAGCATTTATTACCCATCTCTAATTGCCCTTCGGCTAGGGTTTCTAGAGCAGTGATCTCCTGCCCCTCCCCCCCAACCCTAAGTGTGTCATGAAATAAGATTGATTCTAAATTTTTATTTTATTTTCATGTACTAAATGATCTGTTTGAGCTGCTCGCAGAAAAATACTTTTCACTGTACTTCAGTACACACGACAATAAACAAATCCAAATTCATGTAATTAACTAAAACTAACCTTCATCTTCAGCTCTGTGGTTGGCACCTTCAAGACCCGATGAATTTTGGGCCTCCCGCATATGCTCCAGGTGGGAAGAGCCGCACATGCGTGGTTTCGATTTTTATGTTGGTCAGGCCCATGCGCCTGACCAACAGGACTTGGAGCTGAAGACAAAAGGTCCCATCTGCCTGTACAAAAAGCGAAAGCTCAAGGGAGAAAAAAAACAAACCATGGGAGAAGCGAGAGAGACAGGGAGAGGTTAAAAAAAAAAATCAGAGGCGGGGAGGATTAATAAACAAAGTTCTCAATAAGGGAAGAAGGCAGAGAAAATACATATGTCACAAATATATTTTTATAGGACAGAGGTGTGCCATGACACAAAAACTTGCGAACAGAGTCAAAGGTTTGTTCCATATTTTGGCATCAGGATGTCATACGAAGAAGCCAGTTTTCGAAGTTGTTGCCTTACAGAGGATACGTTGTGAAGAAGATGGGAATCCCTTAATTGCAACATTTAAAGTAGACTGGAATTGAGTATTTTCATTCTTGATGAAATAAGACAGAATCTCCAAAACCAGTTAAAATCGGTCTACAGTACGAAAAAAAACACATGAAAATGTACTGGTCGTGTTAACCTGGTAAACGTGGGCAGTAATATCAGCTTGCCATCTGGCAATGAGGCTGGTGAGATATTTGCTTTCATCCAATTGGGATGGTCAATGTGTGTGTGTCACCTAGTTTAAAGCTCTGCAATAAATTACATAATGTAGCAGGAGATGGCTTCAGTGTCTGGCTTTCAATAAATTAACACTCTAAATAGTTACACATTTGTTGGGACTTTAAGACCATAAGACATAGGAGCAGAATTAGGCCATTTGACCCGTCGAGTCTGCTCAGTCATTCGATCAGGGTTGATATGTTCCTCATTCCCATTCTCCTGCCTTCTCCCATAACATCCGATCTTATTATTCAAGAACATCTGATTTATGCTCGAGGTGCTGTTACCTACAGGGCTACAAACGAAGAGCTGGAAGGTGAAATTAGTTCTTTCTTAGAACATAAAAACTAGGAGCAGCAGTAGGCAGTTTAGCGCCTCAAGCCTGCGCCATCGTTCAATACCATCATGGGCGATCTCATCATGGCCTCAACTCCAATCCCACCTGTTCTCTGTAACCCTTCAATCCATTACTAATTAAAACTCTAACTCCTCCTTAAATTTACTCTGTCCCAGCATCCACCGCACAGCAAATTCCACAGATTCACGACCCTTTGGGTGAAGTAGTTTCTCCTCATCTATCTTACATTTGCTACCCCTTATCCTGAGTCGATGACTTCTCATTCTAGAATGCTCCACAAGAGGAAGCACCTTTTATCCTCTTGAGCTCAATTTGATCTGCCCTCATTCTTCTAAACTCTAGAGAATACAGGCCAAACTGCACAATCTCTCTGCATAAGACAAACCCCTAATCTCTGGAACCAATCTAGTGAACATCTAGTGAACCTCCTATGAACTGCCAATGCCATTACATCTTTTCTCAAATAAGGGGACCAAAACTGTGCACAATACTCCAGGTGCGGTCTCACCAGTGTACAGTTGCAACAACACTTTCTTATCTTTATACTCTATTCCTTTAACAATAAACGGCAACATTCCATTTGCTTCCTTTATTACCTGCTGTACCTGCATGCTAGTTTTCTGCGACTCATGCACAAGGACACCCAGATCCCTTTGCCCCGGAGCACCCCGAAGTCTCTCCCCATATAGATAATAAGTTCCCTTTCCATTTTTCCGACCAAAATGATGATCTGACACTTATCCGCATTAAAAGGTGGCTGCAATATTTTGGCCCACTTACCTAAACTATCTATATCCATTATAACGTTTTCATTTCCTCATTACAACTTACTGTCCCACCTATTTTAGTGTATCTACAAATTTGGTTATCGGACTTTCTATCCCCATCTCCAAGTGGTTAATATAGATTGGAAATAGTTGGGGCCCCAAGGACCGAATCCTGCGGCATCTCCACTGCCACTTCCTTTAATACCCGAGTATGTAGTCCATCAGTCCCTGGGTGCTTTTCTGCCCTCAATTCCAATAGTTTGTTGGGGCGGCATGTGGCGCAGTGGTTAGCACTGGGACTACAGAGCTGAGGAACCGGGTTCGAATCCCAGCCCTGGGTCACTGTCCATGTGGAGTTTGCACATTCTCCCCGTGTCTGCGCGGGTTACAACCCCACAACCCAAAGATGTGCAGGTTAGGTGGATTGGCCATGCTAAATTGCCCCTTAATTGGAAGAAAAAATTATTCGGTACTCAAAAATAAATAAAAAATTCCAATAGTTTGTTGGGTACTGTTTCCCTCATACTGCTGATTATTCCAAGTTCCACCCTTTCTATCTCCTCTGAATTGCCTGTTCCTATAGGGATGTACTAGTGTCCTCCACCATGAAAACCTGAGGCAAAATATTGATTTAGTATCTCCGCCAATTCTGTGTTTCCACCATAAACTCTCCAGTTTCATCTTCCAAGGGACCAACACTCACTTTCGCGACTCTCCCCTTTTATGTACTTACAGAAGTTTTTGCTATCCTTGTTGATATTTGGAGCTAGCTTTCTTTCGTAATTTACCTTTGTTCTATTTATTACTTTTTTTAAAGTAACCCTTTGATTACGTCTAAAAGTTTCCCAATCTTCCAGCCTGCCACTGGCCTTTGCAACATGGTATACCTTAATTTTCGGCTTTATATTGTCCTTAACCTTCTTGCTTAGCCTTGGATGTTTTTTTTTTTTACCTCATTTAACCATCTTTCTTCCTCTCTGGAATAAAGCATGTTTAATTTTTTTTTGCAAACAAACAAATGCCAGCTGAATCACTGCTCGCACTTTCTACAGCAGGTTTCCCATACTTTCCTAGTCTTTTCCTGATCTCAGCAATCGTGTTGACACCTTTGTCAACCCTTTTCTTCATTTCAAATTCTTTTTGTCACTTGTCATGTGTTTCAGGTCTTGCTGAATCTGTACCGTTCTGTATCCATTTCCTGAAGTCATTCGCTCTAACCTGAAACTTACTTTCCATTTGGAGAATGTAATTTTATTAAATCTATTGCAGGACAAAATATTGATTTAGATTAAAGGAACTATAAAGTATGGTTAATACAGAGTGCCTCCTGTGAGCCAATCACCTTACGATAGATGTGTAGATGGGAGCACCAAGTATTCTAAACTATTAACTCCCTTCTCGCCAGTCTCCAAGGTGCAAGTAGGCCTGCGTGGCGGATTTTAGTTTGATTATTTTTAGGATGTTTTCACATTATATTCACTCTGGCAAGCTAACAAGGTCAAGGCAGCATTTTGTACTAACATTGGGCCAAAGAAGCAGTTGTGTAATTTGTGCAACCTACAAAACCACACCTGTATTGAACAAGAATTATAATTAGTGACCAAATTAGTAGCAAACCTCAATTAGGTCCCGATTAGAAAATAGATAATTTAAGGCTGGGATTATACTAATGTCTATTAAAAATATTAATTTGCTGCTGTAAGTTTTGTGGATTAGAAATCAAGCAGATACCACTGGGCACAAGTCTTCATTTTTGTCCCTGGCAGTCTTGGAGCAAGTTCAGGGTAATGACTGAAGAGTCAGACAAGATAAATATCACAACAGTCTCATTGTTCCACTTCATGGGGCAGTGTGTGCAAATATTCAAATATAATAAAATTAACCCAGTAACAACTTACCAGTTGGCCAAATATAACGAATTTGAGATGAGATAATGTTAATTCAATATGAGTTAAGTAACAGTCCAAACCATGTGTGGGTGGAGACGGAGGTGAGCATATATAATGGGTAAAATGACGGCAGCAGCCCTGTGGCATAAGGACCAACAAAAAAAAACCATTTCCCAGAACCAATTGTTCAAAGGCTAAAGGAGAGAAAAGCTCATGATGTGCTTCGTATCACACAAGATTGTTGAAACACATAAATGGGTCCAAGTAAGACAAGCACACAAAAAGGATTGAAAAATATGTTGAGGATATAGGTTCCTAAATCTATGACTTAAGATGGAGCAAACATACTCTACTATTTCCTGTGCCCCAATCACTTTGTTGACTTAAGCCTTCATTTTGGTACTTAACCAATAAGCAAAGTTGCCATAGTCCCAGATGATTATAGGCTGTTTACCACTTGGAGGGGGAAGAGCTGACTGGTGCTGATTTAACCTCAGGCGAGGAACAAGGTTGAGAAGGCGGGGCCTTCATGAATAACCTAGCCGGTACAGGGATTGAACCCGTGCTGCTAGCCTTTGCTCTGCATCACAAACCTGCTGTCCAGCCAACTGAGCTAAACCGGTCCCAATACTGAACATCAAGCCACCTACTTTGGGGAACTGTAAAGAGGCACGAGAGCGATAAATCAGAGAATTATTGTTCTGTACTGAAGAATTAATTCAGCTGGATGTAGTACATTTTCTTGCTCTTGGAAGTAAATTTTCTGTGTAAATACAAACATACAGGGTGTGGGGCAGTGAACAGCAATGCAGCTGGGAGGGAAACGCAGAATCGCCGAGCAGAAACTGATAGTCAAGTTCCGCATGCATGAGTACGGCCTCAACTGGGATCTTGGATTCATGTCTCATTACATTCACCAACCCCCCCCCCCCCCCCCCCAACCACCACCTGGCCTGGGCTTGCAAAATCCTACCAACTGCCCTGGCTTGAGACAATTCACACCTCTTTAACCTGTGATTATCCCTCTCTCCAGTCACACTGTCTGGACCTGTAAAGACTTAATTACCTGCAAAGACTCACATTCAAAGTATTATCTTGCATCATTGGCTTTGTCTTTATGTGCTGTGTTTGTGTAACCAACCTCTTCAGTCACCTGGTGAAGGAGCTATGCTCCGAAAGCTAGTGATTCCAAATTAATCTGTTGGACTTTAACCTGGTGTTGCAAGACTTCTTACTACCCATCCCAGTCCAACGCCAGCATCTCCACATCATGGCTGGGAGGAAAGACAAGGTTGGCCAGGAAATTAATGCTGCCAAAACTATGGCAGCAGTGGCATACTTGCAGGATTCTCTTCAGGTATTTATAAGGTAATTCACTGGCAAGGTAACCCCCCCCCCCTCCCCCAGGCCCCTTTTCAGCTACGGATCAGTTGGCAGTACCCTCACCAGAGTCAGAAAGTTGTGGGTTTAAGTTCCACACCAGGAATTCATCATAAAAACCGAAGTCCAATAGTCCAGTACAGTACTGAAGTTCTGCACTGTTAGAGGTGCCACCTTTTGGATGAGATGTCTGCCTGCTCAGGTGGATGGCACTGTTTCAAAGAGAGGCGCTATCCTGAGTCTCCTGGCCAATAGCTATTTTCCAATCACCATCGTTAAACAAACATATTATCTGGTCATCATCACAATGCAGTTTGTGGGAGCTTGTAACGTGCAAATTACCTGCCAGGTTTCCGACAGGACATCGGAGTACTTTTAGTAGTGTGGTCATTGACTGTAAAGCTTTCCGGGACATCCAGTGGTCATGAAAGGTGCTAGAATAATGCAAGTCTGTCTTTCTTTAGAGTCTAGACTTCATGGACTCCAGGTCCTGAGGTGAATGCAGTTGGGTTTTCTTTGTTCCCTAAAGGAATCAAGGCATTCCAAGTAATGGTGATCTCCAACCCTTTTCCCTCTGCTTGCAGCACACGGAGGCAGGAAAAGTACTATGCTTCTCCAAACATAAACACAATGAAAAGGGCACTTCAGTCTTGATGAAAACTTTATTAAATTCAGATTTTTGCAAAAAAAAAAAGGCAGCTTAATAAAATACTTTGGAGAATTCATGGGAACCCATAATGCAGGGTGAACAGGGATCAGGATCACTAGTAGCATCTGTAAAACCCTCAAGTTGAAAGCAGCAATAAAGAGGGGAAAAGAGAAAAGGAGTATTACATAACAAACTGCCTCTAACTGGGATTGTACAGATTGAGGCACATCAGCACTGTTTTTTTTGTGCATTGTACGCCTTTCAATAAAATTAGAAGATCGTTTACATATTTTTCTTTCCCGTTTTATCGGTGAAAGCTTTTAATCATAAACTATAATAAAATGGAAAAGCCCACTTCGTGTCAAACTAAAGGTCAAGCCAATAAGCAACAACTGCTCATCCCAAGCAGATTCCAGCAATATTTAATAGTTAAATAAGCATTTAAGCTAAATAATATGAAATAAAATCTCTTAAATAGAAGAAACCTTTTTTTTTCTCTAATGAACAGGTCATGGAATATTTGGCCTAAAGTCATGGCACAGAATTGGCAGAATGCAGTTTTATAAAATAAAAATCTGGACCCCCCTTTCATCAATGGAAACCATATTCCACTGCTGTTTCTCCACTCCATATTAACATATCAACAAACCAACTATCCAGCAGTTAATTGACCAGGATTGCACACTTAAGAGCCACTAGTGTTGGCATGTTTGCCGCACAGGTTGATATTTAACCAGGCAGCAATTGGTGAAGATTAACTAACTTAGACCCAATCCCCTTCTTGCTTTAAACAAAAAAAAAAAAGTGTAATAAAGTACAATTTATACTGTTTAGGATGCTGGAAGTCTTGAAAACCTGCTTCAGGAGATACGCAACTGGAGGGATTCTGCGTGTAAAAATGCATCCTAGAAACATATGCTACAGTTTATGATAATTTACTTTTCCATTAGTTATTCCATAATACCACATTCAGTTTTCCAGTGAATCATTATGGGTACTTTGGATAGACCTGTCAATTAAAACAATGCTTATATAATCATTAGTCAGTCAGTCTTGTAAGACAGAAGCTAGCGACTGTCAACATGGCAGTCACTATTTCTGTATCAGTTGTTGCCGAACAATATGGTTTTCATGGCACAATGTTCACAAACAGATAATACACCGTTAGTTGCTCCAAATTCTTGACTTTACATGGGTTTCAGAAACACATTTGCAGCAAGGTGTGTTTTGGTTTAAAGTATTTTCCTTAAATAGCTAGCAGATCATTATGCCCTGTTATTAATTCTTTGTGATACCATGGTGCCATATTACAGAAAATAAATGAAAATGTAGCAAGTTTCAAAGAACAAATGCATTGTGTAGCAATTCTCAAAAGCATGTACAAAAAGAAACATTTGAAAATAACAAATTATCTTGTGTTGCATTCATTGCTGACAAGTGTAGCACCTTACCATGGCACACATGACCCCCAATGTGAAGTGACGCTCTCAAATTAATAACCATGAACCATTTTCATAATGCTGTTATGGTAAAGTGAGCAAGCCACCATTCTGTATTAACAACTTAGCATCTATCTGGGGTTTGGATTCTATTGCACATTTTGAGTGGCATTTTACCATGATAAAGAAGATGACAAACTACACTTGTGCAAAAATGCTGGCTTAAGTGTAACAAACCATGAATCGGCAAAAGAAAATCAGCTCTAACCAAGCAGATCTAATGAAAATATTTGATGCACCAGAGAATAAAATTACAATGCATAATAAAAGAGGGGACAATAAGCAGGACGTAATGTATTAACGCATACTACAGAATAGGAAAACGTAAGCACCCAAGATGGAATGTACACCATTAGGCATTTTGGCGGAGAACCTCTACAATGTGATAATGAACAGATAAACAAAAAACCCAAACAGAGCAGCCCTGAAACTCTGCAGGCCTTCTCCCAATCTCCCGTCATCGTTACGGTGAGGGACCGGTATAATTCTCAAGTGAATTTCAGGGCCAGTGTGTCACCACTGCAGTAGTAGGGAAACTGCATTTGAAGGCTAAAAAGCCACACAATTCTTTTTGGACTAACTGCAGCCAAATCTATTCCCCAGCAATTAAGATTCCGATTTTGTGTCTTGTACTTGCTGATGTGCCTCATGAGAATCTTCTGCAACTTCAGAGATTTTTGAAGCAACCTCCTCGCCAGTTTCTTTATCATTAGAATCTTGTTGGCAAAGAGTCGCATTCTCTTGATGTGACTCACTTTCTTCGTGCTTTGCTGGAGAGCTGATTGTAGAACTGTTGCCATCTTCAGTCTTCTCAGTAGGAGGGGAGGACTGGTGCTCTTCCTGGAGCAACTTGGACTCAATTTCTTCAGAAGGGTTCCTCCCGGGTGCTTTCTCACTTGTACAAACTGCTCCATTGCTCAGGGCAATGTCTGCCGGTGCAAGTACTTCAGTTTCAATTTTAGCTATCGTCAACAGGTCACAGATCTCTTTGACACTATCGGGTGATTTGACTGGGCTGCAAGGTTCCAACGAACCATCGTTTGCAACGTGCTCCTCTTCAGCCACTTCTTTGAGGTCACTCTTAACGTCAACCTCGTCGGGATGGCAAATCCCATCATCTTGAATCATTGAAACCACCTGCTTCATCCTTTTCCTCTTATCACTGGCGTTTTCAGGGCCACTGCTTTCTTGGTTGCCAAACTCACTGTTCCAGTTGATAGGCTGGTCTTCAAGCAGGAACAGGTTGGGGTCACTGTTGGACATCACTATGCTGTCTCTAAAGAGGTTATGCTTTCTTTGAACAGCTGCTTCCTTCACAGCTAATATAAAAAAAAACACAAGTTAGAACATGGTCACCATTGCAATCAAAGCAACCCTTCTTAAGCTGACCAATGTAAAGTTAGCACTTCTTAAATAATGAACAATCCAATATTTTGCTGCAGCAAGTGTCAAGCACAAATTGTTCTGCAGGGGGTTGAGATTACTGGTTGCCAGCCCACAACACAAACAGGGGTGCCCAATGAAGATTTTTATAATCCACTCATGATTTGTGCATTTGATAATTTCAAGATATACCACGCCTGTCAAAAAAAGCCATCACCCTTACAGTATAATGTCACTCCCCAAATCCTCCAGGTGAACAAAACTTTCTTGGGGGCATCATCTTCTTGTGCATTGAACTATAGGTCTTTGTCTTGGCTACAGCTATGTGGGTTACAGAATTTGTTTTACAGCTCAGTCAACATATTCCCTGCTTGGCCCGGGTGGCACAGCGGTTAGCACTGCTGCCTCACGGTGCTGAGGACCCAGGTTTTATCCCGGTCCCGGGTCACCGCCAGTGTGGAGTCTGCACATTCCCCCCGTGTCTGCGTGGGTCTCACCCCCACAACCCAAAGATGTGCAGGGTAGGTGGATTGGCCACACTAAATTGCCCCTTAATTGGAAAAACAGAATTGGATTCTCTAAATGTATTTAACAATAATTCCATGCTTGACTACATCTACAATTTGATTCCTATGGGGGACGTGGGGTAGTGAGTAAGAAAAGCTCATTGTATGATTCCATGTCAGTGGGGGAGCACAAAATCCTGAGAAAACCTACAAACGGCAATTCCTAAACCAGTCATTTATGTTTGTGAAACTTTGTGGTTGGGCACACGTCGACTGCTGCCTTGACTCAACAATGGCAATGAAATGTCAAAACAAAGTTTGTGATGAGCTTTAGAATGTTGGACATGTAACATAAATACAAGCTTTCTTTCCTAGTTTTTAAACAATCAAGAGGGCAATGCTGAATCTAATTTACACAGAAGTAATTTTGTAAAAAAAAAAAAAACAACTTTGTCCTATCATTGTAATGCTTTGTTAAAATTGGCCCATTCCAAAGCATTTCTGAGCAGTTTTTCCAAAATATGTTAGACCGCCAACTTGGTGCACTGACAACCCTAATAATTTAAAATAAATTTATGGAAGAAATAGTTTAAGCCGGTCTGAGAAACTGTCTCAGCAATAAAACCAAACTTCTAAATGACTAATATGTGGGCAGTATCTGAATTCAAAATTAAGATTAATTTTGACAATGACGAGAAATAGCCAAAGTGCCAATGGGTTCCGAATATCTTTCTCGGCAAACATTGCTCACTTAATCCCATTGTGGTGGGCTGGGTACAGGGTGTCGGTATCGGATTGCTCTGTGAAAAGAAATGGTAGGAATTGGGCTCCCAACAAGCCAAGATTGGATCTTGCTTTTGCCATAATGGGGGAACAGAACAGAGGCCAGTTATTTTTCCTGATCAGTAGGGAAAGAATTTCAAATATCCCCCCCACCCCGGTATAGCCAATGAGATAATGGCATTATTCCCCTGCTTTACACAGAAGCACACCTTCAGAAAATAGTTGGCACATCCAGAGAGACCATAACGAGATTAAATAATTGAAATACTAGGACTAAACATTCATGTAAAGTATGACTATGTAAGTTGCCAGAACTAATCTCCCCCCCATTATTCCTTCTCAAGTGTATAATCGTCGAATCCCTACAGTGCAGCAGGCCATTCAACTCAAAGTCTGCACCATCCCTCCGAAAGAGCACCTGACCAAGATCCACACACCCACCCTATCCCCGTAACTCCACCTAATCTTGTGGACGCTTAGTAGGGGCAATTTAGTATGGCCAATCCACCTAACCTGCACATCTTTGGACCATGGGAGAAAACCGTAACACCCGGAGGAAACCCACGCAGACACGGGAGAGCCTGCAATTCTACAGTCACCCAAGGCCGGAATCGAACCCGGGTCTCTGATGCTGTGATAACCACTGTCTTGTTTGGTATCCTTTTCCATCCCAGTCACCTTCACTGGCTCCCTACCCCTCCGCACATGGGTGTTACAACCATCTTGCACAAGAACCTACCAAGGACCTTGGGCGCACACCAACTCTGGTCTACCATATCTCCCCCTTCAGTGCACTTTTACCACCATCAGTGGCACAGCCTTCACCCATATGACTCCACACCCTGAAACTCCCTCTCTCAACTCCTCCAAACTTGCTGAGGCATTTCTCCCCATCTTTAAAATAAAAGCCCGAGAGAAACAGGTCACTCCAACCACAACTTTAGCTCAGTTCCCCTGTTTGCTTTCTGACTCCCACCCATGATTTGCCTCAGGACATTCCACTCCAGTTAAGAACGTCCTTAATTAACCAAGTTGCCAATGACAGAGCCCAGCATAAGCTGCTGCTGGAGATGGCAGAATGTATGGGTGGTGGTGGTGGTGATGTGTGGGGGGGGGGGGGGGGAGAGGAATGAGGTCCCCCCAAAAAACACACAACAGTGCTATCTGATTGTATTGGGTTTCAGTCGATTGCAGACTGCCAGCTGGAGGTTCGTGTTAGTGTACAGCACCCAATCTGTAACCCATTACAATACTGACTAATTTCTTCCAAGTTATCCCAAAGCATGGGCAAGCCCTCCTTCCACCTGCAACTGCCATTGAATTCTAGAACTGCAACCCTATCGTCCGTCCTTGCAGCTTGTGTGAGGGCGCCTCACTGACTCTTTCAAACCAATTTCATAAATCTCCAACAGCAGTGATTTGGGAAAAGGTTGCTAACTATTTTAGGACATTAGCCATTTCACAATTACAACAATATGTTTTCCACATATCTAATCTCCAATTCATCATAGCCTCTCCCTCCCCCTCCCAAGTCTCTGGTTCACATACACTAGGTGGCAGGATATTATGCATTTTAGGTAGATATTCCAAAACCTTAAGAGAAAAAAAAGCACAGGATGGCAATGGACAATCTGCTGCATATTTCGGAGGTTATTTATTCTGACCTGGGACAAAGCCAAGAGTAGAGACAGACATTGTGGATCCTACAATCCACCACAGATGTTATCTTCCCGCCCCCATTATAGTTCATCGCATGTCTGGTAACCATTTCCAATTATTGCCAGATTTCATAATTAAAGGACAAAACCACCTCCTCATTGGTGGAGAGCTGTAGTAAAACCCCCTCCATACGCAACAAAGTTTAATAAACTAGAGCTCTAAAATATCTCAATTATCTGGTTGGTTTATCAGTATTGTACCTTCTTTATAAAACTTGTCAGAATGCTGCTTAAAACTATTTATTTTTGCCTTGGGAATGACCTTACCTAGCATTATGTCTTTTGAGACAGATTGGAGAACCACCTCTTCAAAAATATTATCTACCAGGATAAACTTGGAAAAATCCTCAAAGATGTACTCTTGAAATTTAGGTAGGGCCTGTGGAAAAGGATTAAGAATCAGTCACTGTGGTTCAGGAACGAACAGAATTTTTAATATGAACTCGAACAAGAATGCCACAAAGATATCCATCCGCTTTACATTCAAATGCACACTGATTCTATAAATCATTCAAATTCCTACAACACCGAAGGTTCACTATGCTGATTCTGAGGAGAGTGGTTCAACTGGGCCTGCATTCACTCGGGTTGAGAAGGAAGATAGGAGATCTGATTGGAATGCATAACATTCTAACAAGTGCTGGATAGACTAGATGCAGGGAGGATGTTTTCCATGGTTGGGGAATGTAGAACCAGTGGAGACAGTCTCAAGATACAGGGTAGGCCAGTTAGGACAGAGATGAGGAAATATTTCTTCACTCAAATGGGAGTGAAACTGCAGAATTCCCCACCATCAAAGCCTGTGGAGGACAAGTCACTGAATGGATTCAAGAAAGAGACGGATAGTTTTCAAAAAGATTTTAATGGCATCAAGGGGTATGGGAAGAAAGTAGGAGTTATGGCATTGAGATAGAGGATCCGCGATGATCAAATTGAATGGCGGCCCAGGCTCGAAGGGCTGAATGGCCCACTCCTAGGTTCTATGTTTCTATATAGCTCAGACTTAGAAAGAAGCAAATGGATTCTCAGCCTTCATAGGGTAGAACTTAAAAAATGGTTCAAACATTCACAAAACTGCACACAGAACCTAGAGCAAATTTGGAATTATTTACAGGGGTAGATCTCAATAGACACCATGCTGAGAAAAATAGTACATTTTATTGGACATAATTTACTCCGTACTGATCGTAACGGAAATAAGCTTTTGTTACGATCTTAATGGAAATAAGCTTTTGTTATGTATGCTGGCCTACTAGATTACAATGCATTTCCAATTGATGAAATGGGCACCTAGAGGTGGTATAAGGATATCACCACAAAAAAAAAAAAAATGGAAAAAATCAACTTGCCCAATATTTGAAGAGGGAGCAAGAGATCCTCACTGTCAAATGTTTCAACAGATTCATATATTTCACCTTTATAGATGACAGATGCATCAGTTTAGCATAACAGGTGACATCATGTAATTATGAAGAAAGTTCAAAGCTCACCGTGTTGACAGATGAAGAGAGATTCTTTAGCATGTATGGAATAGTAATCTGAAGCAGTGCTTCTCGGAAAAACTTCTTCCTCACAGTGCTGCTGTCATAGTCGTATTTCTGGGCAAAAAGACGGAATGGTGATTTAATGGAGAACAGTAAAATCACTAAAGCATACTGTAAAATTATGAACATTATATTAGCCCTATGAACGCTGCACTGGACATATTAGTTTTGTAATCTGTCAGTTTCTTTTTGTTTGAGATTTCCAGTGATATCAGAAGACAATAAAGCATTCATAATTGAATCGCATCTGTTCACTTCAATATCACTTGTGTGTGTAAACGCTAGAGCAGCCATCAAAATTTAATAGTGAGAGCATTGAGGTCCTGGATTTGTTGCATCATCAACCACATGTCTTCTATCAAAGTTGTCTTCCGGAAGGAGAGAAAATTGGTTCCCTTAACTGTTCGGATTATGGAAAATAAATGGCCAGCCAAAGCTGTAAACGATGAAGAGCAAGCTAGTTTAAAAAGTATCTCGATTACAACCGGAATTTGCAAAGATACTTTGACAAAGCTTTGAAAGGGCAGGTGAAACTGTCCATTAATCCATGTTTCTGGGGAACAGGGAGTGTGCACAAAATTAAAAGCAAATACTTTGATTGTATTTCAGACTTCCAGCAGCTGAAGTGCTGAAGGTCAGCACGGTAGCACAGTGGTTAGCACCGCAGCTTCACCGCGTCAGGGTCCCAGGTTCGATTCCCGGCTTGGGTCGGAGTCTGCATGTTTTCCCCGTGTCTGCGAAGGTTTCCTCCGGGTGCTTTGGTTTCCTCCCACAAGTCCCGAGAGACGTAGATAATTTGGACATTCTGAATTCTCCCTCGGTGTACCCGAACAGACGCCGGAATGTGGCGACGAGGGTTTTTTCACACAACTTCGTTGCAGTGTTAACGTAAGCCTACTTGTGACAATAAAGATTATTCTAAAAAATACTCGGCAGGGGTCTGGCAGCAGCAGAGAGAAAAACAAGAGTTAATGTTTCAAGTTGATTATGACTCATCAGGGCGCCGTTTCTCTCTTCACAGATGCTGCCAAACCTGCATTCCCAGCACTTAGAACAAGTGACAAGTGAGACATTGCCACACTATCATATTAATTAACATTGTGGTTATAGTTAATAAGTAACAGCTATGGTCTTGACGGATTTAAGAGTTTTCATGTCAGACAATGGAAGTCACTTTTCAAATAGGTGAGGAATGGAATAGTAACCTTGGGTTTTGATACAAACATGTATAAATATTTATATTGGACAGCTTTCATTTCTACAAGAGAGAAAGGCATTTCCTTATCACTGTAAATTCAAAGAATTTAATATTACAGAACAGAGATCATGAATGTGGATGATAAGGAATTCACCTCAACAACTACTGGGATTTAAAAAAAATTATATTCCTAATTCTCCGATCTCCGGATCACCTGAAACTGGACATGGGGGTTGGTTTAGCACAGTGGGCTAAACAGCTGGCTTGTAATGCAAGGCCAGCAGCACGGGTTCAATTCCCGTACCGGCCTCCCCGAACAGGCGCCGGAACGTTGCGACTTGGGGCTTTTCACAGTAACTTCATTGAAGCCTACTTGTGACAATAAGCGCTTATTATTATTTTTTTTAATTTAAAAAAAATAAATAAATTTAGAGTACCCAATTCATTTTTTCCAATTAAGGGGCAATTTAGCATGGCCAATCCACCTAGCCTGCATATCTTTGGGTTGCGGGGGGCGAAACCCATGCAAACACGGGGAATGTGCGAACTCCACACGGACAGTGATCCAGTGCCGGGATCGAACCTGGGACCTTGGCGCCGTGAGGCAACAGGGTTAGCCCACTGCGCCACCGTGCTGCTGCAATAAGCGATTATTATTAATTATTCTATGACTGGAGATGTGTGCCGGACTTGTGTGGGAATGACCCAGGAAGCTTCACCTTATAACGGTCAATTTACTTGCCCTCCGGTGTCCTCTGCAAAAGTCACCCAATTCTTGTTAGAGTCGGAGACTTTGGAAGTTCTGAGGTGCTTACCTGAAGAGCTTCCTAGGAAGCCTTAAACAAAAGGAAACCAAGTCGACCTCCTGGGTACCTACACCACTGATCCTAGGCACTTACCTCAACCACCTACCCGCTAACCAACATTCAGACTGGACCGTCAAATTTGGCAGCTGGCGCCATAAAGAGGGGGGGATGCGGACATAACCGGTCTTTCTCCAGACTTCTCTGCTCTTCAATGGAACTCGCTGATTGATTCTGCACTCTGCATTTCTGATAAAGCTGGGCTCGGAAGACCCTTGTGGGAAAAGTTAGAACTGGGGGGGCCATCCTTTAAAAATAAGGGTCACCCATTTAAGACAGGGATGAGAAATATGCTTTCCTGAAGGGTGCGAGATTTTGCAATTCTCTTCCTCATAAGAGGATTGAGGCAGAGTCTTTGAATACATTTACGGCAGAGGTATTCCTGATAAGCAAGGGCGTGAAAGGTTAGCGGGAAAGGAATGTAGGCTTGAGGTTACAGTCAGATCAACCATGATCTTATTGAATGGCGGAGCGGGCTCAAGTGGCCAACTACTAATTCATATGTTTGTACGTGTGTATGCAAGAAATGTGAAACAGCGACGTGTCCCAGGAGAAAGCTTTTGAGTGCAACAGCAGTCTGACGATAATTGCTGCTCCTCAGAAGATCCAGACCATAAGCTAAGAAAAATGCTGCAGATGCTGGAATCTGAAACAAGAGCAGGGGATGCTGGAAAAACTCAGCGGGTCTGGCAGCATCTGCACGGGGAGAAACAGAGTTAACGCTTCGAGTCCGCTTGACTCGGAAAGATGAAGAAGAGTCGAATCGACTTGAAGTGTTAACTCCAGTTTTGTCTCCGTCCTGGCACTGCCGGACCTGCTGAATTGTTCCAGCATCCTCCATTCTTGTGCAGGCCATAAACTGCATTGACCCCAACAATGAGACAGAGAAACAAAATGGACCAATGGCATCATTTACAAGTTGCCCGAACTTGTTTTAAGTTAGCATCATCAGATCAGTTTGATCCAAACTGACTGAAGTCCAACAAGCTCAAAGCCACGTCAGTACAACCTAACGGCAGCAGTCCAAGTCATCACTCACATCGATCAAATTCAGTTCGAGTATCCAGAGATTATAAACTGTGCCGTTTCACAAGTATCACAAGCCCCATACTAACGCATTCTGAACCAGATAACTTAGTGCACGGCATTGTCAAGCCATGCTTTATTGAGCTTAAAACACTGGTTGGGTTTTTAAAAAAGCATTTAAGTGACTTAAACAGCAGTTTTCTAAGATGGCTGGATATGTGCACAGCTGTATCTTACAAATTCCAAAGTCATTAAAAATGGAGTCCGGCCCTTTTCGAAGAACCCATCAAAGTCAAACTACTTGGAGGAATATGAATGACCAATTGCCTGACCCATTCACAAAACGTCCAATCTGTGGATCTAAGATGGTATGGAACAAGCCATTAGATCGAGGTGTACAAGATTATGAGGGGCACGGACAGGGCGGATAGGGAGAATCTGTTCCCCTCAGTTGAAGGGTCAGTCATGAGGGGATACAGGTTCAAAGTGAGGGGCAGGAGGTTTAGGGGGGATTAGAGGAAAAGCCTTTTTTTTTTTTTTAACTCAGAGGGTGAGTGACGGTCTGGATGCACTGCCGCCCGGTGGTAGAGGCAGGTTGCCTCACACCCTTTAACAAAGTACCTGGGTGAGCACTTGGCGCGTCATAACATTCAAGACTATGGGCCAAGTGCTGGTAAATGGGACTAGGTAGGTCGGGTGTCGCTACCGACTCAATGGGCCAAAGGGCCTCTTCTGCACTTTGTGATTCTGTGATATTATTACTTTAGATTATGGCTGGAAGGTTCCCTTCTCAGCCAGAGTCTATTGTCCAATCATGTCTGAAGCAGAGACCGAGAATGAAATGTCAGAGCGTTTCTATCATTTTTATTTAGATCGGTGGTTAAGTACAACAAATATTATTCTCTTTTTGTTTAAAAAAGGAAACCTGTCTGTTTGTCTCTTTAACTCTTGACTTGCTGTGACTGTAAAGACTCACTGAGTTGGCAAGGACACCAATAAAAGAAAAACCCTCTTTCAGCCAAATGAGAAAGGCGGGGAGACGGTCTACCTCTCCTCAACTGATTCTAACAATGATTTAATTTCTTATTCTAAACACAAGAGTGTCCAACATTCAAAACTGGGCTCCAGATAACCTGACTGGATTAAAATTATTTCAAATCAGTTTGTTAGATAAAGGACCATCAATTCTAGTTCAACACACTTTCAGAATATTTTGAGATAAGTCACTGCTATACTGGATAGAAACTGGAATGCTTCCTTAAGCTTCACTGATGAAAAATAAGAATTTTGCAATGGATTTGTACATTCTCTCCATGTCTGCAGGGGTTTCCTCCAGGTGCTCCAATTTCCTCCCACAGACAGAGGGTCAGTGGAGAGTGGCCTTCTGCACTGTAGGGATTCTATGATTTCAAGGGAAATGCAGACTGCAAAAGCACAAGTCAACAGCTAACAGTGTAAAGATTATTCCCTCAAATTCCACGGGTTCTATTGTGATAGAAGAACTATCGCAGGGCAGAGCAGAACTCTGTACCGGAGATTAGGCACCTCTTTCAAAATCTCAGGGATGGAATCAGTTGCATTTTCCACACCGGCTGGAATTTAGGAGCTCGTGGGAAGACCAGAATCGCAGTAAAACAGCATCAAGCCACAAACTCCTGAACTCCCATGATGGAAATCTTACACTTTGCCATTTCCAGCATGTGAATTGCGAGGCCAGTGTCTTCAATGGTCTCCAATGCTAGGTTAACGACATGTACATAAATGTTACTACCACTATAGGTTTCCATATGCAGAAAATCCCATTTATTTTTGGCCTCACCTTCAGCACTCTCTCCTGGATTCGTTGGATTGTCTTGCACAACTGTTCCTTGTCGGGGGAACTGCCAAGATCTTGATGGAGCAGTTGTTCAAATGTATACACTGTATTATCCAATAGCTGAGGAAGAAAGTATATAGTATTAATACAGAAAAGAGCCACTCCAACACCTCCCCCCCGCGTTTGTGTTGTTGCAGTCAGGAGTAATAACATGACTATTTAAGTGTTACTGAAGTTCTGAAACACATCCTGTTTATATGGAAACTGCAAAGCATACTTAAGAGTCATTGTGTGTCTGGACTTTAAGCATGGATCTTTCTATTAAATATATAACAAAAAGACTGTGTTCCTGCTGTTAGCAAGAACAACATACCCTTTGTTGCACGTTCTATCTGGTGATGCAAAGCAGAAGATTTCCTTTACGCTGGTAATCCCAATCCGGATAGCAAACTCTGACTGGGTTTATCAGAGGATCAAAAGGCCAGTATAAGTTTCCCGAATTAGTTAACTATTCTCGCCACTGCACCAAGTGACTGCTAGGGCAACCCCCCACCCACTTACACACCACCTCCCCAACCCCTGCACCGAATAGTCCTTTGGGTCTCAGACCACATTTACCTGCATGCCCACCAGCACTGCCATTTTAAGCTGTTACTGCAGTTTACCAAGACATTTTCCCCATCAAATATTCAATACACTTCCAACAGAAACTGCTATGGTGCTGGTGTGGTCTTTGTATGCAAATTTTACCTTGGTCTGTCACTCCTCTGGCCCTATCTCCTGTTTCCGCATCCCACCTTGTTCCTCTGACCTTTTCTCCTGTATCCACATCTCACCTTATTCCACCCTCTCTCCTTACAGCGACCACATGCGCACCCCTCCTCCCCAGTATTGGATGAGCAGGAATTTCTCTAATTAAATATTTGGAAGACTGAAGCCAGTCTTTGGCAACCTCTGTCATATCTGACCCCAAGATGAGCTTTCAACCACACAGCTGCTCCACCACTAAGACAGCCTATTTCCAGCTCCATAACATCACCAGTCTCCACCCCTGCCTTAGCTCTTCTGAAACCATCATCCAAGCCTTTGTTACCTTCATATTTGACATTCTAATACACGACTGGCCCGAATCCTGTATTCCGCCCATTGTGGCCTCAAAGTCACCCATATATCACACACCAAATGCGGTTCACCCTTTACACCAGTGATGGGCAACATAGTAGGTTAATGGATAGGCCGCACGAGTGGCTCTCCATTTCAGTAAGATTGAAATTGGGCTCGTTGACTAACCATGACTCCATGAATAAGATTAAATACATTTAATGCACGCTGAATATTTCAGAACAGGTTACGGGGCATGCTTAATCAATTATATATTAATAGACTCATCAACCTCAAAAGGTAAAAACTAAAGAAATATTTACATTTTGGATGCAGAGGGAGCACACGGCTCTGTCAGTCAATGTGTGCAATCAGCACGCACTTCACTTCACTTCCTCTTGCTTTATGTGCGTACCATTTCAGTCATACCAGCAGGAAAACTCAGCAGAATGTGGAATCCCTGCACTTCAGCAACGGTCGACAAAACGCTTTGTGTGCCACATTCAGAATCCAGGTGGGACGCATGTGGTCCTGGGGCAATAGGCTACCCACCACTGCATTCACTGGCTCCCAGTTAAACAACAACTAGATTTTAAAACTTTTGTCCTTCTTTTCAAATCCCACCATGGCCTTACTAGTCCCCATCTCTAAACTCCTCCAGTCCTACAACCCACCGTTGTAACGCTTTAATTCTGCCTCTCGAGTATCCCGGAAGTTAATTGCTCTACCATGGATGGTTAGGCCTTCAACTGCCTGGGCCCTCGCCTCTACCTTGAAGACCCTCCTTAAATTCAACCACTTTGACAATTCTTTCAATCATCTACCCTGACGTGTCCTCCTGTGGCCTGTCAAAGTAAGAAGCACTGAATGGTTTCCAAGGAAATGCACCGATATGGGAGACAGGGCCAGCTGATCAAAGGCTAACCAGCCTGTCAGACAACTGAATAGACCCAAGCAAACATGCTATGAGCAAACCTTTATTGGCCAAACTTCAAATACATTCCCTTCAGCTTTCTGCATATCTAGTTCAAAGCTCACTTGTGACTGATTAGAAGAAGCAGGCACAAGGACATTGGCCTAAATCTTCAGGCCCGCCCAATGTAGGACTCGTCACGGTGGGGGCGGTAAATATTTTAATTTTTACCCAATTCATTTTTTTCCAATTAAGGGGAAATTTAGTGTGTTCAATCAACCTACCTTTCACATCTTTTGTGTTGTGGGGGCGAAAAAAACGCAAACATGGGGAGAATGTGCAAACTCCACACGGTTAGTGACCCAGAGCCGGGATCGAATCTGGGACCTCGGTGCCGTGAGACAGCAATCCTAACCCACTGCGCCAGCTTGCCTGCCCTAGGGGACGGTAAATATGACGCACAAGCCAAAGATCCATTGAATCCGGGCGCAAATTTCTGGTCCTGGGTGGACGGGACAGGAAAATCCCATCCATTGTTTCTTTATCGAAAATCTTCCGCAACCCGATTAGATTTGGCATATGGGGGGGGGGGGGGGGGGGGGGGGGGGGGGCTGCATCTACTTTTCAGTGTTTTCATTGTAGGTAAACCTGCCACATTGGAAAGGGACAGAAATAATCCAAAATTAAAGTAAATCTTAAGCCTCGTAGAATACAACTCCTTTCGTATAGGATAGTCATTGAACTATGGACATTAAACCCTCCTTAGTTTCAGATTTGTGAAATGCAATTATGAGCTGTTTGCTTTCTGAATTGTGTACCAAGTAGGTTTTAATCAAGTACTATTTTGAGGAATGACCCAGGAGGTAAATGCAGGAAATCAATTTTCCATTTGATCTCGCTCTAATAATGATTTAATATCCATCATAAATCACTGTTCAGTTACCTTCAGCGAAGAAAAATTCTTGAGAATTGAGACACATTTATCATCTCTGCCTCAACACTAGAGGGAGTGACAGTTCCCTGCCTGCATCAAATAACTAATTTGCCGACAGCATGTCGTCGGGATAAAACGAAGAGGGAAATGAAATAGGTAGCCTAGTTGAAAGTAAAATGGGGCGGGATTTACTGTCCAGCCCGTCGCATGCTTTTTGATGACGGATGCAGCCCGGCAGCGGGATCTACCGGGAATTCCGTTTGACAGCACCCCTCATTGCCGGGAGACCCGTGCACTGGCCTGGGACCGGAATTTCCCACCGGCATGAACAGCCGGGAAAATCCGCATGTGGAAATTCGAGAAGTGTCTAAAGCAAATGAGCATTTATTTTGGAAGGATCGAAGCCTGACTGAAACCTGGAAGATAAAATTATACTTTGTGACTGTGTGTTTCAGTATTCAACTTTGATCAAATGGTAAAATATATTTTACTGCTAATGACCAGCAATGGGACTCATGGACCAGTCCTTCAAAATGATTTGACTTTAAATAGAGGATCAACTGAAAAATCTGCGAAGCAACAACGCCTTAAAAAAAAAGAAAGTTCAAAGGGTGGTCATCCATTTTCATAAATCAAAGAGAAAACAATCCTTCGAAATGCAGCCGGAATGGAGGTGAAATTTCCACATATTGCAAAACGTAATGGTCTTAATTCAAGCAGTACCAAAACAAACCTTTCTAAAGAGAAAACAATGCATATTATTCTGGCCTAATTAGATTTTCCTTCCGAAGCGGAATTATAGTTAAGCTCCTTGGAGACCGACAGTTATTCAAACATTAACTCCATTTGTGCAGTATGATGAAGCAGCCCCATACTTCCACTCCTTGTGAAAGAGGCAAACCATGGTTTGCTGCTTTTCATTTGCCATCACCAGGAATTCTGGTAGCTGCGTGGAGCAACGTTTGCACTGATGACTTGTTCAATGTTCATGTTTTGTGCACACGTACTTTAACTGAACCTTCGAGGCCAAGTCACTGAGCGTCTTTAAGACAGAGATATAGGCTCTTGATTAATAAGGGGACCAGGATATAGGGAGAAGGCAGGAGAATGGGGATGAGAAACATATCAGCCACGATTGAATGGCAGGACAGAATCGATGAGCCAAATGGCCTAATTCTGCTCTTATGTCTAATGGTCTTCCGCTCATTATGATTTTTTGGAATCAAGATGGAGCTCATAAATGATCCCAGCATCAGTTTTTGCCATGATCCAGTTGTGTATGATGTACAGGTGTGCTATTAACTACAAGGGAAATATCCACATTCATAGCAAATGAATAGGTACCAATATATTACAAGGAAGTAAATCCCAACTAAGCCAAGGTACAAACTATGACCACCACCTACTTCAAGAAAGTGTAGGCTTAGTATGGTCTCCAAACCAAAATATGATTACCAACTCTGGCCGGGTGTATTCCATAGAATACAATAGAATCCTTACAGTGCAGACGGAGTCCATTCGGCCCATTCAGTCTGCACCGACCCTCTGAAAGAGCACCCAATCTCGGCCCACTCCCTCGCCCTATACCCGTAACCCCACCCAACTTGCGCACCTTTGTGGCCAATCCACCTAAACGACACATCTGTGGACTGTGGGAGGAAACCCCTGCAGACACAGGGAGAACATGTAAACGCCACACAGACAGTCCTGGAGGTTTCAGCACAAAGATCATCCCCATGCTGTACTCACTCTCTTCCATCCTTCCCATGCCAATTGAAAAGCAAAAAAACTGTTACTGAACTGTCAATCAGCCTTTTATCTGACCCCCACCCCATCTCTGATATTTCTGAACATTTCTGCTTATTAGTTATCAAAGAAATGAAAAGAAAAACAATTTATTTTAATGCCCCTATGATTTTCCTCAGGTTTGCTCTGCAGATTAATCTTTAATAACTGCAGACTTGGTAACCCCAAACCAAGATCAGAGGGTAAAATATCTAACTGCAACATTGGATAGTTTACATGGATCAAGTGTAATATCAAAATCCTCACGACAATACTGATCATGTTCAATTTACTTGCAACCTCACTCAAGTAGTCACTATCCGAAAAGGACAAAATAATGTTCAATATTCTATAAGCAAATGCGCATTTGAAATAACAGTTCAATGACCAGGCTTACCTCCCTCATCAGAATTTGACCGCGCTGGACAAACACTGCTGGGCTGGAGAGATCGAAGCGTTGTTGAAGGCCCTCAAGCTGTGGCTGCAGCTGCTCTAGTTGCTCGTAGCAGCTCTGCATCTTGACTGGGTGATAAGGTAGCACGCTCAGCTTCTCCATGTGCTAGAGAACACAGCACAACAACACTCATCAAGTACTCTTCCTGTTTGTTACTTTTGCTTTATTGCCTGCTATTGTGCATGGAATGGAGCCTTGCACACGTTGACAAGTCTTAACCAATTGCTGTATTAGCTGCTTAGGTGAAATTATGATCAAATAAAACTACTTTTTGGTCACCTTTGTGCATTGGGGGCAAATATCCACCTTCGCACTGGTGTGATTTATTTTGCCAATATGTCTGGAATAATGCAAGCTTTCAGAAGCAGTCATTACCTCTTATTATTAAATTGTACATCCAAGCTCCTTTTATTTCAAAAATGTTACTCATGTTTTAATCCAGAACACCAGTTAAGGATAGAACTGGAGCCAATCTTTACACACTTTAATATTTCTTTGCAGAGCTCCAAGCGTACACATCTGAGCCCACCAACCACAGCATGAGTTTTGCACAGTTTTCGGGGCCTCAAATGAATGAACCACCCTCAGACAACAAAATACAATTAGCAATTGTAAAAGGTGGAAGAGGCAAACAGCGGGTTTGATTTTCTGCCTGACCACCATCCCCCCACCCCACAGCAGCTTGTTTTGATTGGTGGCGGGATCTTCCGGTCCCGCCACTGACAATGGAGCTTCCCGTAGTTTACACCCATCTTTGCTGGGGAACCTGCAGTGGGGGTCACATTCACGGGACCAGAAGATCCGGCCGACAGGAACGGCCGGAAAACACTATGTTTATATTAAACCATTCATAGTCTCAGGACTCTTTTCAACACATTATAGTCAACAAAGTGTTTTTGAATTCTACATAAATATGACCCACAAACATCAGACAAATGACCAGTTACAGTTTTGGCTGTTTGATTGAGGATTCAAGTCTTGTTTTGTTTCAAAGATAAGGGCCCTACTACTGAACCAAACTATAATTAAAACAATACAGCTTTGACAAATCTCTACGGAAACCTTTTGATCTTGTATTTTGCCAACTTGCAGACAGAATTACATAATTGCAACAGAGCACAAGGACTTAAATAGCAAGCAGTCAGATTACTGAGAATAAACTGTTGAATACTGGAAAGCAAATTGAAGATGAAATTATACCAGGCTCACTGCTTTGGATTTCATCACAGATGGAGATTGGGTTTGTACAACCTCTAGAGTGGAGTGAAAAATATATTATAGTAGTTGTCTAAGAAAAATGAGATCAAAGAAGTTGCTCCCCCCAAAAAAGGTAAACAAATCACCAGGACCTGATAGGGATGATATCAAAGGCCATGACTGTAACTATCCAGGGGCGGCACGGTGACGTAGTGGTTAGCGCTGCTGTCTCATGGCACAAAGGACCCCGATTTAATCCTGGCCCCGGGTCCGTGTGGAGTTTGCACATTCTCCTTGTGTCTGCGTGGGTCTCACCTCCACAACACAAATGATGTGTAGTGTTGGTGGATTGGCCACACTAGATTTCATCTTCATTGGAAAAGAAAAGAATTGGGTACTTTACATTTTTCAAAAAATTACTATAATTGTCCAAATTTCTGTGCAAGAAAATTGTGCCATAGGGCCCCAAGGTCACCAATGTGATACTCCACTTTGGGAAATAGGGATACGCCTAACAGGTTTCATTCAGTAAGATTGCCCACATCATTGGGAAGCTACAAAGGTTGAATTGTTACCCTCCCCTACTCCACGAACTTGGGAATGGGTGCGGAGAGCCCACAAAATAATGGCACCACGGATCCAGCTAGTCTCCCAGTTGACACCAACGAACCTTGTTGAAAAGCTCATTTAAAGCTCATCAGAGCTGGAGTTCCAATTTTTCCAAATGTCAGACAGCACAAAATTAGTCGTCACCTGGAGAAAGGAGTTAAATCCCTGCTAATAATTTTTGGCAGATCAGGTCCAGATAACATTCTCTGAAGCTACAAAAGAAGAATTTTGCAAGTGGTTTGTTTATATTTTCAAAAAAGCATTTGAAAAACAGATCCATGATAAGTGGGATATGGAATCTAGTGGAATGTGGTGAGACAGACCTGGTGTTGGAGAGACGAAAGCAAAGGTAAAAGACGAAAAGAGGTTTCTCAGATTAGAAGGTTGAGGCACCGGAGAGGTGGGACCACGGAGTTAAAATATATATGTAAAAGACCTAGACTCAGGAACTGAGGTAACTCTTGAGAAAAAAACATACTGGTACCATTGCAAGGTATGGCAAATGCCTTGGGTTACAAAACCAGGTTAAAGTCCAACAAGTTTGTTTTGAATCATTAGCTTTCGGAGCACTGCTCCTTCCTCAGGTGAAGGAGCAGTGGTCCGAAAGCTAGTGATGCGAAACAAACCTGCTGGACTTTACCCTGGTGTTGTAAGACTTCTTACTGTGCCCACCCCAGTCCAACGCTGGCCTCTCCACATCTTGGGTTATGAAATACTAGGTGGGTGACTATAGTTCAATCTGGAGAAATGCAAAATAATGCAAATGGAAAATTGGGAAAGGAAATAAATCATAAATGTTAAGAATTTAATTGGAGCACATACAGAGGGTCATTGGCATGCTGGTATACAATTTATTATTAAGTAAGTAAAGTCACCACAGACCCCGGTGACCATTGGCTGTTTTCCCCTTTGAGATGGAGAGATGACTGGTGGTGTTTGAACCGGAGGATCACCACACCTCAGGCGAGGGACAAGGTTGAGAAGACGAGGCCCTTCATGAATAACTTCAGCCGGTACAGGAATTGAACCCGTGCTGATAGCCATGCTCTGCATCACAAACTAGTCCAGCCAACTGAGCTAAAAGTACATGACCATTAACAGAGTTAAACCTTTGAAGCTTAAGAGTCTTTGTTTTTTTTCACCTGGAGACATGAAATAGCAAAGCAAGGATATAATGACAGAATTGTACAAGTGAGAACTATACAGAGCAGAGTGCTCATCCCTAAAAGGATACAGTATGTGACTGGAGATGAGGGGTTACAGTTAGAGAAATAATCAACGATTTAGGCTTTTTGTCACTAGAGCGGTGAAGACCGAGAAATGATTTGACAGAAATCCTCAAAACAAACGGTTTATAATATTAGCAGCATAATTCTTTGTAAAATCACACTAATGGAGATGGGGACCAAGAGTGGGGTTAGACCATGTGCCAGGAAAGCACTAGTACACATCTGAAGGCTGAAACAGTCCAATGGTGCTGTAACATTCCTCAAGTCTAGAATGAGGTCAGCAATGAGGAAGTGGCAATAGCAAAGTGCAAAGAGGGTAAAGGTAGTTTAATTGCCAATTGCACTATTTGGCACATGGCTGCTTAGTGACATTTCAGGCATGGTATGATGCTCTATATTCCGGTTAGTCACTTATAATCACTTCCCTTTACTATGTTCAGCTGCTTGACTAACTTGACATCAACACCCATGAGGTAGCATAGGGCTCTTCACCACTTTGGTCTTCACCTCAAAAGGTCTTCGTTCATTCAGTCACCTAATTAATAGCATTTCCCTGCTTACTCCATCTGCCTGTGAGTAACCCCATTATGGACTACATGGTGACACCCAGCATTGTCTGGCATAGGGAAATTAAATCTCACATCTAAAAATGCAAGGATGAACGAGGACACAAATTCATTTGTTCCACGTTTCCAAAGCTAGATGCTTAACTCAAGGCCACTGTAAATTTATTGAAAGCTTTGGCGTGTTCAACGTAGCATTCAGAGTCAGCGGCAAGACTGTAGGTTTTTTTTTCTCCCTCAGGCCTTAATGCATAACAGATCTGTAAATCCCACTTCAGTATTTAGTGCAGTGTCGGCATCTCTCACCTCTGCCAACTTGTGCTGGCTTCCTTCATTCAGGACATTCTTATTCATTTCCACTATTTCCTTAAAAAACAGGTCCCTGACTTCAGAAAAGCCCCTGCTGGTTGGGCCCATCAACGCGTCAAGGATGGACGAGATGTAAGGTTGGACACGATTCCGAACACAGGATTCAGCTTTAGGCATCACGTAAACTAATATACAAACAAAAAAAAAAAAGGCAAGTTATGATCGATCTGCACCATGTGATGGTAAAGTACAATAACTTGAGAACCAAAGCATTCAATCTGGTTGTGTGTATTAAATCCTGCACGGTGCTGAAAGATGTTGGAGTGGACTGGAGAGATAGACAACTCATTAAAAAAATCTGTAGGTGGGAACACCAGCAACAGTGAGAGCAGCCAAAGGAGTGTCGGTATGTGTAATTGTAAGAGGAGTTTGACAACAATGCTGTTTATCATCAATGTCTATCCAGAAGCAATGCTAAAAGAAATGTTTCTGAACATAATCTGCCATTAGGGGGAGGGGGAGGGCAGGGGCAGTCTGGCTGTGAATAAGAACGGTTAGTTCCAGATGACAAAAAAAACTTGCAGCAAGCAAAGGACTACAAGAACTAGTGCACAGACTAACAGCAGGCCAGGAACTTTGGAATTAAAGTAAGTGAATATCTGCAAAGTTAACGTGATGCACATCTCCAAATCCCCCTCAAAATCTTGATAGAATAAAAACAAGAACAGGATTCAAATATTTAGGAAACATAATATCTGCAGGTGGAGGATGCAAAGATAGGTGAACAAGAATATCAATGGGAAAGACTGTAGTTACTGAGAGGCAGCAGCTAACCAGAAAGCTGGATAAACAACTTAAGTGACTGGTCAAGAGCTGATTTAGAGCTTGCTTTGTCTGGATGTGAGACTTGGAACTCATGGAAGGTGGAGGCAAACTCAGTAAACAGCTTTCAAATGTGGGATTGGCACAGTGGTGAGCGCTGCCACCTCACAGCGCCAAGGACCCAGATTCAATCTGAGCCTTGGGTGACTGTCTGTGTGGAGCTTGCACGTTCTCCCAGTGTCTGTGTAGGTTTCCTCCAGGTGCTCCAGTTTCCTCCCACAGTCCAATGATGTATGGGTTACGTGGATTGGCTATGCTAAATTGCTCCTTGAAGTGCTCAGGGATGTGCAGGTTAGGTTATGGGGTTATGGGATAGAGCTGGAAGGGCAGGGAAGTGGACCTGAGTAGAGTGCTCTTTTGGAGAGCTGGTGCAGACTCAATGGGCCAAATGGCCTCCTTCTGCACTATAGGGATTCTCCAGATAGACTAGTAACATATTAGTGAGGGAAGATTTCAGGGGTAAAAAAGGGGGACAAGAAAGGAAGGGAATGCCAATTCTGAATGGTTTGAAAACTGAAGGAATCTCTTGGAAAAAGAAAATACTGGAGCAGGATAAAGGGACATGGAGAAGACGGTGTGCCAAGGACCTGTCTTTGGGCGGAGCGCACACACGGATGACAGATCAGACAAATGAAACTGGCTGCAAGAGGAAAGAATGAGCAGAATAAACACTATTAGATACAGACCAAAGGAAATTAAAAGTAGCAGGGTGGAGGCAATTGAGAGAGACAGGTAGGTGGAAAGGCGGAAGTGGCTTTAACAACCACAAACAGTGGAGCAAAAAGCATCAGCCAGTGAATGGACAAGGATTTTTAAGGATTCACTGAGATGAGATGGGGGTACATGACAATAGAAGCATTTGACGGCAGGGATAAACATCTCAAAATGGATAGAGGAAAGGAGGAGACACCTAGAGGGTGATGGAAGTAGAGGCGTAGATGGAAACGGGAGAGTCCTTGAGTAGTGGCACCGCTGGGCTTTAAAGTGGGTAAAACAGTGTGCTATGAACGTCCGGACTGAATACAATTGGAGAAAAGTGGTGAAGCTAGCCATGAAAAGCCAAACCTTGACAAGATAAGGTGGCAGGTTGGTGATTGACTGTGTTATTCAAGCAGGAAAGGAGTAGAAGTGGGGATGGGAAGAGTTTCAGGATCAGGTCACCTTTCAGAGTTACCGGGGATGGAGAGGAAGAGAGGGGGAAGAGAGAGTGCGAGCGAGAGAGAAAGCGTCCGCGAGCTCGAGAGTGTGTGCGAGCTAGAGCTCGAGAAGAGCGTGCGCGAGCTAGAGCGAGGAGAGCGTGCGCGAGCTAGAGCGAGGAGAGCGTGCGCGAGCTAGAGCGAGGAGAGCGTGCGCGAGCTAGAGCGAGGAGAGCGCGAGCTAGAGCGAGGAGAGCGTGAGCTAGAGCGAGGAGAGCGTGCGCGAGCTAGAGCGAGGAGAGCGTGCGCGAGCTAGAGCGAGGAGAGCGTGCGCGAGCTAGAGCGAGGAGAGCGTGCGCGAGCTAGAGCGAGGAGAGCGCGAGCTAGAGCGAGGAGAGCGCGAGCTAGAGCGAGGAGAGCGCGAGCTAGAGCGAGGAGAGCGCGAGCTAGAGCGAGGAGAGCGCGAAGAGCGCGAGCTAGAGCGAGGAGAGCGCGAGCTACAGCGAGGAGAGCGCGAGCTAGAGCGAGGAGAGCGCGAGCTAGAGCGAGGAGGGCGCGAGCTAGAGCGAGGGGAGCGCGAGCTAGAGCGAGGGGAGCGCGAGCTAGACCGAGGAGGGCGCGAGCTAGAGCGAGGAGAGCGCGAGCTAGAGCGAGGAGAGCGCGAGCTAGAGAGAGGAGGGCGCGAGCTAGAGCGAGGAGGGCGCGAGCTAGAGCGAGGAGGGCGCGAGCTAGAGCGAGGAGAGCGCGAGCTAGAGCGAGGAGGGCGCGAGCTAGAGCGAGGAGGGCGCGAGCTAGAGCGAGGAGGGCGCGAGCTAGAGCGAGGAGGGCGCGAGCTAGAGCGAGGAGGGCGCGAGCTAGAGCGAGGAGGGCGCGAGCTAGAGCGAGGAGGGCGCGAGCTAGAGCGAGGAGGGCGCGAGCTAGAGCGAGGAGGGCGCGAGCTAGAGCGAGGAGGGCGCGAGCTAGAGCGAGGAGGGCGCGATCTAGAGCGAGGAGGGCGCGAGCTAGAGCGAGGAGGGCGCGAGCTAGAGCGAGGAGGGCGCGAGCTAGAGCGAGGAGGGCGCGAGCTAGAGCGAGGAGAGCGCGAGCTAGAGCGAGGAGAGCGCGAGCTAGAGCGAGGAGAGCGCGAGCTAGAGCGAGGAGAGCGCGAGCTAGAGCGAGGAGCGCGCGAGCTGGAGCGAGGAGCGCGCGAGCTGGAGCGCCAGCATGCGCGAGCGAGAAAGAGAGCGTGCGCGAGCTAGAGCGAGGCGGGAGCGAGAGAGAGAGCGAGGCGGGAGCGAGAGAGCGAGGCAGGAGCGAGAGAGAGAGCGTGCGCGAGCGAGAGAGAGAGCGTGCGCGAGCGAGAGAGTGAGCGTGCGCGAGCGAGAGAGTGAGCGTGCGCGAGCGAGAGAGTGAGCGTGCGCGAGCGAGAGAGAGCGTGCGCGAGCGAGAGAGAGAGCGTGCGCGAGCGAGAGAGAGAGCGTGCGCGAGCGAGAGAGAGAGCGAGCGAGCGAGAGAGCGTGCGCGAGCGAGAGTGCGTGCGTGCGCGAGCTAGAGCGAGGAGGGCACGAGCTAGAGCGAGGAGGGCGCGAGCTAGAGCGAGGAGGGCGCGAGCTAGAACGAGGAGGGCGCGAGCTAGAACGAGGAGGGCGCGAGCTAGAACGAGGAGGGCGCGAGCTAGAACGAGGAGGGCGCGAGCTAGAACGAGGAGGGCGCGAGCTAGAACGAGGAGGGCGCGAGCTAGAGCGAGGAGGGCGCGAGCTAGAGCGAGGAGAACGCGAGCTAGAGAGAGGAGAACGCGAGCTAGAGCGAGGGGGGCGCGAGGTAGAGCGAGGAGGGCGCGAGCTAGAGCGAGGAGGGCGCGAGCTAGAGCGAGGAGGGCGCGAGCTAGAGCGAGGAGAGCGCGAGCTAGAGCGAGGAGAGCGCGAGCTAGAGCGAGGAGAGCGCGAGCTAGAGCGAGGAGGGCGCGAGCTAGAGCGAGGAGGGCGCGAGCTAGAGCGAGGAGGGCGCGAGCTAGAGCGAGGAGGGCGCGAGCTAGAGCGAGGAGGGCGCGAGCTAGAGCGAGGAGGGCGCGAGCTAGAGCGAGGAGGGCGCGAGCTAGAGCGAGGAGAGCGCGAGCTGGAGCGAGGAGAGCGCGAGCTGGAGCGAGGAGCGCGCGAGCTGGAGCGAGGAGCGCGCGAGCTGGAGCGCCAGCATGCGCGAGCGAGAAAGAGAGCGTGCGCGAGCTAGAGCGAGGCGGGAGCGAGAGAGAGAGCGAGGCAGGAGCGAGAGAGAGAGCGTGCGCGAGCGAGAGAGAGAGCGTGCGCGAGCGAGAGAGAGAGCGTGCGCGAGCTAGAGCGAGGCGGGAGCGAGAGAGAGAGCGAGGCAGGAGCGAGAGAGTGAGCGTGCGCGAGCGAGAGAGTGAGCGTGCGCGAGCGAGAGAGAGAGCGTGCGCGAGCGAGAGAGAGAGCGTGCGCGAGCGAGAGAGAGAGCGTGCGCGAGCGAGAGAGAGAGCGTGCGCGAGCGAGAGAGTGAGCGTGCGCGAGCGAGAGAGAGAGCGTGCGCGAGCGAGAGAGAGAGCGTGCGCGAGCGAGAGAGAGAGCGTGCGCGAGCGAGAGAGAGTGCGTGCGCGAGCGAGAGAGAGTGCGTGCGCGAGCGAGAGAGCGAGCGTGCGCGAGCGAGAGAGCGGGTGCGAGCGAAAAAGCGAAGGGGGCGCGAGCTAGAGCGAGGAGGGCGCGAGCTAGAGCGAGGAGGGCGCGATCTAGAGCGAGGAGGGCGCGAGCTAGAGCGAGGAGGGCGCGAGCTAGAGCGAGGAGAACGCGAGCTAGAGCGAGGGGGGCGCGAGGTAGAGCGAGGAGGGCGCGAGCTAGAGCGAGGAGGGCGCGAGCTAGAGCGAGGAGAGCGCGAGCTAGAGCGAGGAGAGCGCGTGCTGGAGCGCCAGCGTGCGCGAGCGAGAGAGAGAGCGTGCGCGAGCGAGAGAGAGAGAGCGTGCGCGAGCGAGAGAGAGAGAGCGTGCGCGAGCGAGAGAGAGAGAGCGTGCGCGAGCGAGCGAGAGCGGGCGCGAGCGAGAGCGGGCGCGAGCGAGAGCGGGCGCGAGCGAGAGCGGGCGCGAGCGAGAGCGGGCGCGAGCGAGAGCGGGCGCGAGCGAGAGAGCGGGCGCGAGCGAGAGAGCGGGCGCGAGCGAGAGAGCGGGCGCGAGCGAGAGCGGGCGCGAGCGAGAGCGGGCGCGAGCGAGAGCGGACGCGAGCGAGAGCGGACGCGAGCGAGAGAGCGGGCGCGAGCGAGAGAGCGGGCGCGAGCGAGAGAGAGAGCGGGCGCGAGCGAGAGAGAGAGCGGGCGCGAGCGAGAGAGAGAGCGGGCGCGAGCGAGAGAGAGAGCGGGCGCGAGCGAGAGAGAGAGCGGGCGCGAGCGAGAGAGAGCGCGGGCGAGAGAGCGTGCGCGAGCGAGAGAGCGTGCGCGAGCGAGAGAGCATGCGCGAGCGAGAGAGAGAGGCGAGCGTGCGCACGAGAGAGGCGAGCGTGCGCGAGCGAGAGAGGCGAGCGGGCGCACGCGAGAGAGGCGAGCGCGAGGGTGCGCGGGCGCGAGGGGGGCAAGGGGGCAGGGGGCGAGGGCACGAGGGGCGAGGGCACGAGGGGCGAGGGCACGAGGGGGGAGGGCACGAGGGGGGAGGGCACGAGGGGGGAGGGCACGAGGGGGGAGGGCGCGAGGGGGGAGGGCGCGAGGGGGGAGGGCGCGAGGGGGGAGGGCGCGAGGGGGGAGGGCGCGAGGGGGGAGGGCGCGAGGGGGGAGGGCGCGAGGGGGGAGGGCGCGAGGGGGGAGGGCGCGAGGGGGGAGGGCGCGAGGGGGGAGGGCGCGAGGGGGGAGGGCGCGAGGGGGGAGGGCGCGAGGGGGGAGGGCGCGAGGGGGGAGGGCGCGAGGGGGGAGGGCGCGAGGGGGGAGGGCGCGAGGGGGGAGGGCGCGAGGGGGGAGGGCGCGAGGGGGGAGGGCGCGAGCGGGGAGGGCGCGAGCGGGGAGGGCGCGAGCGGGGAGGGCGCGAGCGGGGAGGGCGCGAGCGGGGAGGGCGCGAGCGGGGAGGGCGCGAGCGGGGAGGGCGCGAGCGGGGAGGGCGCGAGCGGGGAGGGCGCGAGCGGGGAGGGCGCGAGCGGGGAGGGCGCGAGCGGGGAGGGCGCGAGCGGGGAGGGCGCGAGCGGGGAGGGCGCGAGCGGGGAGGGCGCGAGCGGGGAGGGCGCGAGCGGGGAGGGCGCGAGCGGGGAGGGCGCGAGCGGGGAGGGCGCGAGCGGGGAGGGCGCGAGCGGGGAGGGCGCGAGCGGGGAGGGCGCGAGCGGGGTGGGCGCGAGCGAGGTGGGCGCGAGCGAGGTGGGCGCGAGCGAGGTGGGCGCGAGCGAGGTGGGCGCGAGCGAGGTGGGCGCGAGCGAGCTTTACAGGAATTTGTGGAAGTCAAAAATGGATGATTTCAAGTGGCAGAAAATAATGCCCAAATCTACAATCGTTAACACAGTCTCGTATACAAGTTTCTCATGTTTGAGTGCGAAGGCAGGAAAACAGCAGAGAACAGTTACTGAAAGTTAACTGTGAAACAGTGGGCAATTTCGGAGGGAGAGGGAGCAACAAGATACATCGAGCTGTTCAAGCCACATCCAGGACACTTGCAGCCAGGTGGATTTGACATCTGGAAGGTGGATCAGGTTGGCAATGAGCGCTGAAGGAAAAAGTGGAGATAAGTCAGGGGAATAGTTTTTTAAAAATGGGATTTAGAAACCACAGCCACAACCCTGCAGCAAAATGAAATAGGGTCAGGAAGAACCATAGAATAGCAGGCTTCAATGCAGAAAAAATAAATGCCCATTAATTCAACTGTACAGTTTCAGCTGGAGGACGTAGTGCCTCAAAAAACAATCCTAAGAATGTCTGGTCTGTAATATTTCCACTATGCGCTTCCATGGGTGTAAATCTATTGAAAACAAAGTGAAGCTATGAACGGGATGAATATCTTATGTTCAAATAAAAAGCTCCATTTACACAGCAGAAGCAAATTTATAACGAATGCATATTTTGCAATCCATGTTCAAAACATACTGGCAGCTTCATTGCCACTTTATGGCGTTCAAGATTGAACATTCCACTTCTCTGCTTCCATGTCAATAGATGTCTATCATAGGCTGGGCTGCACATTTTCATGATACAGTCTAGGCATGTACCAGGTGCACAGAAAAGGCATTTTGCCCAAAGAGGCTTGGGAGTGGTTCCTAAAAGTAAATATATATATATATATATATATATATATATATAAAAATGTGTCGCAATTATGAATGAAACCAAGATGGGTTTTAATGGAGCCCACAAGGGTCAGGAATTGGGCGGGATGCAAAAATCATGATTTCTCAATGGTGGGTGGAGATGCAGAGACAAAGTTTTGTAGCAGTCAAGGCTCACACCAACCTCGATGGATTAATTCTTGTAACATATTTGTATGCCATGAATGCTCACTAACATGAAACAGTTAGTCCTACCCTCGGGATCATAGAATTTACAGTGCAGAAGGAGGCCATTCGGCCCATCGATTCTGCACCAGCTCTTGGAAAGAGCACCCTACCCAAGCCCACACCTCCACCCTATCCCCATAACCCAGTAACCCCACCCGACACGAAGGGCAATTTTGGACACTAAGGGCAATTTATCATGGCCAATCCACCTAACCTGCACATCTTTGGACTGTGGGAGGAAACCGGAGCACCCGGAGGAAACCCACGCACACACGGGGAGGATGTGCAGACTCCGCACAGTGACACAAGCCTGGAATCTAACCTGGGACCCTGGAGCTGTGAAGCAATTGTGCTATTCACGTTGCTACCGTGCTGCCCAGTGTGATAAAGAAAAGCGGCTCACAAGAATCTCATCGCACCCGGTTCACGTTTGCTTGGTGGTGGCTTGCACCAGTTGACCGTGCCCAGTCACGTACAAGATATGGGGTTCTCCCTGCTCAATACTGCGGCACAAGGGAGGGAGGCAGGAGTACGGCTGTTTGTATGGAAGCTCCGGACTGGCAAAGCTAAGTCAGTGGGGTTGGGGGCATAGAGGAGTGGAAGAGGGATCTAGGGGAGGAATGAAGTGGCTTCCAGGGTGGGTTGAGGGAGGGTTGGTGGGAACAGTCAAAACAGTCAAGGGAACAAAACAAAGCACCTAAAGGGCCTAATGTCAATAACTGTCCAAATGTGTCCATTGCAGCATGTTGGCTGGAGTCCTTAAGTGGTTTGAGGTAATTGACAACATTTCTAGTACTCCTGCAGACATTGATTTTGCACAATGTCCTTTACCATGCATTGAAGAGAGGGCAAGCGGAAGCTGCAAGTTCAGCCTTGCCTCAGAGTGATGAGATCACTAGACACTGATTATGAACACTCAATAAAGAGTGAACCGCACATTGCTGTTTCTTCTAGAATAAAGGAATTGCCACCAACACCCTTGTAACCAAAAATGTGGCTCACCACAAGTCATGGGAACACTTTTATCGCTGGCTCCTCTCATCACAATGATGTATATATGAATAAAGTAAAACCAATGTAATTTGAAATATTTACAAGTGAAATTTAATTTGAAAAACATTTCTGCCACCTTCGGTAATGGCATTAATGAAGTTGTGCAGGATAGTTTATGGGCAGCACGGTGGCGCAGTGAGTTAGCCCTGCTGCCTCACGGCGCCGAGGTCCCAGTTTCGATCCCGGCTCTGGCTCACAGTCCGTGTGGAGTTTGCACATTCTCCCCGTGTTTGCGTGGGTTTCGCCCCCACAACCCAAAGATGTGCAGTGTAGGTGGATTGGCCACGCTAAATTGCCCCTTAATTGGAAAAAAAAATGAATTGGGTACACTAAATTTTTTTTTTTTTAAAAAAAGGATAGTTTTGATCGTGATGCAGAGCCTCCCTGGTTGACCAATGAAAAGCTTCCCCTGCCACAGAATTGTGCGTCTCCCCCGCATACTGCCAACACTCAAGTTCAGAAGATATAGGAACAGAATTAGGCCCATCGAGTCTGCTCTACCATTCAATCATGGCTAATCTCATCCTGGCCTTAACTCCACTATCCGGCCTGTTTTCCTTAACCTTTCAATTCAGTATCAATTAAAAAGCTGCTTAACTCCTCCTTAAATTTACTCACTGTCCTGCATCCACCACAGTCTGGGGTAGCGAATGCCACAGGTTCACAACCCTTTGGGAGAAGTAGTTTCTCCTCAACGCAGTTTTAAATTTGTTACCACTTATCCTGAGGCTATGACCTCTCGTTCTCGAATGCACCACAAGAGGAAGCATCCGTTCCATGTCTACTTTATCTATACCTCAATTTGATCTCCCCTCATTCTTCTAAACTCTAGAGAGTATCGGCCTATACTGTTCAATCTCTCTTCATATGACAAACCCCTCATCCCTGGAATCAAGCTAGTGAACCGCCTCTGAACTGCCTCCAATGCCACTACATCTCTCCTCAAATAAGGGGACCAAAACAGTGCACAATACTCCAGGGGTGGTCTCACCAATGCCTTGTATAGTTGCAACTTACCATTTAAATTGTAGCCATCTGGGGGAAACAGGGAATAGAGCACCAAAATGGCACACATTTCAAGTTACGCCGTCAGAAACGGTGCACTGTTAACAAAATCCCCTCTCTTAAGGGTCAAAATATCCCATTTTACCGACAAGGCCTTCTATCATTAACAGCAAAAAATGTTTTAGAACCAACATAATATCCCTGCTGTGGAAGAAGTGGGTAAAATGTGGTTGAGTGTTCAGTGTTAGATGAGCCAGCAGATAAATAACAATGCGCAGAGCAAAGTCATGCTCAGAATCAATATTATCTCCTCAGCTTGCTTACAAATAACATTAGCTGTTACATGGGAGAAAAATGACCTGTGAGAAATGCAATTGGATGTAGCCAGCAAGAACACAGCCATTTGCAAGCAGACAGTTAGTATTCAGCATTTATCTATGAAACACATGCTGTTGACCAGAGGTCAGTACAATTTATTCACTGGAATAAAAAAGGATACCACATGTTCCCAAGTGTCCGCAAACCCACTAGTTCAGGGATGCTGCATTACCTCGGATTTTGTTTCCAACGTGCTCCTTTGAGCTGATAATTTGGTCCATGTCTGGACGAATCCGGCTTTCCAGCCCAGGACGGGCTCCTTCGCACCTCTGGAGAACAGCTTTATATCGGACTTTTGTCTGTGCCAGAACCATTTCATGCACAGCCTCTGTGATCTGAGAACAGAAAACAATAGTAACGTCAAAACCTAATGAATTGTATTTATGTTCAAGTAACTTGTTCTCCCCACCCCCAGGTCACATTGTATCTTTTCCCTTCACAATTATGGTCAGTCAGAAAAGGAGTTTTGTAACCATATTGAAAGCCAAATGGAATGGTTAAATTTCTAAGTGCAGCAAAGTATCATGCCTCTTCAAATCATCAAGCACTGATAGAGTATTTCTAATTTTATTCATATAGGGGCTAGTTGAATGCATATAGCTAAAGAAGCAAAGTATTAAAAGTTCCTTGATTGTGGGAACCCAGTAATTTTCTCATAATTAATTAATAATAATCTTTATTAGTGTCACAAGTAGTGTTACATTAACACTGCAATGAAGTTACTGTGAAAATCCCCTATAACCATTGTATTCAGCACGGAGAATGTATTGTTTTCTGTCTAATCAACCAATCAATTCTTAATGTCACTGCCAAGCTATGAGACATAGCAAAATGTGACAAAACATCTCCAGTACTTTTTCTAAGTGTGCACGCAGAGGCTAAGCTAGTTTTGATAGGCACCAGTCCAAAGATATGCAGGTTAGGTGGATTGGCCATGCTAAATTGCCCTTAGTGTCCAAAATTTCAATTAGTGTTGGGTGGGGTTACTGGGTTGTGGGGATAGGGTGGAGTGTGGACCTTGGGTAGGGTGCTCTTTCCAAGAGCCGGTGCAGACCCGATGGGCCGAATGGCCTCCTTCTGCGCTGTAACTTCTATGAAATCTATGAAATCTTATGTAATGTCCAATGTTTGATTAAAATTTTATCCTCTAAGTAACAGACATTCATTTGAACAAACCAGGTGGTCTTGGCTGCGAATTAGAAGCCAACGGACGTAAATGTAAAGTTAAACCAGAGATAAGGGGCGCTATTCTCCCCCCTACGCCGGGTGGGAGAATCGCTGGGGCACCGCGCGAATCGCGCCATGCCGCCTTGACCCCCGCACACAATTCTCCCACCCCCCGGAAATCAGCGGCGCGCGATTCGCACCAGGCCGCTCGGAGAACCGGCGAGCGGCGATTCTCCAGCTTGATGGGCAGAGCGGCCGCTACGACACAAAAGGTTCCCACCAGCACTGTCCACCCCTGGTCGCTGCCAGCGGGAACTCTGCGGGAACGCTGTGGGGGGTGGCCTGTGGGGGACTCCTTCACCGGGGTGACCTCCGATGGGGGCTGGGCTGCGATCGGGGCCCACCGATTGGCGGGATGGCCTCTTCCCCCCCACCCCCCCCCACCCCCGGGCATACCTCCTTCTGTGCGCGGCCCCAAAACCTGGCTCCATGTTGGTGAGGGGCCGGCGTGTGTAAGACGTTCCCCGCGCATGCGCAGGATGGTGCTGAACCAGCGTGAACCGCTCCAGCGCCGTGCTGGCCACCTGTAGGGGCCAGAATAGGTCGTGTTCGGGTCCTGTTTGCCCGACGGCGTTCACGACGGCGCGAACACTTGGCCTCAATATCGGAGACTTGCCCCCAAGAATTCCCTTAAAAGTAGTGGTCGAGGTCCTCTGTTCCTGAAATCTTGAATCATTTATCTTTTGTTGGTGTTTAAAGCGATTTATTTTTGTGCTTAATGTTTTTGCCATGTGCTTGACTTTATATATTGTTTGATCTTTGTATTTTTGACACCTCCCACCAACTGGCCTACCAATTCTTATCAGGAGGTTTTAGTCCCAACAAGCACTTAGAATCTGTGTTCAAGGCATTACATATATCCTTGTAGAAAACCGTCACCATGAGTGCATTGCAATAAATTTATTTTAACAATAATGCAAACCAGCAGCTAAACTGACTGGCATAGGGGCAACCATTTGACAGATTTCTGAGCCTGCTCTTGTAATCATAAGTGTACATGTTGCTGACGCTGGTCACTGAAGTGACCGTCTCTGAGGGTTGTCAATCTGTGGAATTCTTTACTGCAGAGGGCGGGTCATTAAGTACGTTCAAGGCTGAGATGGACAAGATGTTTAATCAGGAAGAAAATCCAGGGTTACGGGGATATGGTGGGAAAGCGGAGTTGAGGATTTGCACATCAGATCAATCATGATCTCACTGAATGGCGGAGCAGACTCACTTTTGCCCCTGCATCTTATGGTCTTTCAACAAAGTAAAATGTGAAGCATCAGGCAATCTCAGAACTGCCCATGCATGATGAGAGATCCATGCTAATGTAATGGAGCCGTGATACACCAATATTGCAGAGCCAGCTGCAATCCACAGACTAACCCATCATATTCGCCACGGTTGGCTGCCAGTAAAGTGCAAACAAAAACAAACACAACCTTCACGGCCGGCTTTAGAAACAGCCACCTACTTAAATAGGTTGAAGTGGCTGCACCAGTTCAGTGCGTCAGGAAAGGGTGGTTGTAGCACTGGCCTCTCAAAGATAAAACATCAGGGGAGAGGAAAGATGGGAATGGGAAAAACAGAAATGCACTTCAAAACAACCACCTGCTCAGAAAATTAACTGAGAGCTCGTCTTTAGCTCCATTTAATTTTTCCAAGGTGCTGATGGGGGATCTAAGTTGAGTTCGGGAAAGAAAGCTTCTTTGCATTATCTTTAAAAAAACTTTTTTTTTTTTTTTAAATTGTGATTTCTTCAAGAGAAACGGCATGAAACTGCCTTTAACTTACCTCTTACATGCAAGGGCAGTTCTAACTAAGCAATATGCATCCTCAATCTGCTGTAATGCTATTATGTGTCCTCGTGCATCAGTATTTGAAAGTAACCGCACAAGTATTTTACAGCAATTGTGTAGGACGTTGATGAGACCATACCTGGAGTATGTGTGTAGGTTTGGTATCCTTATCTGAGGAAGAATGTTCTTGCTATGGAGGAAGTGCAGCAAAGATTTACCAGGCTGATTTCTGGGATGGCGGGACTGGTGTATTAGGAGATTCTAAATCGATTAGCATTATATTTATTGGAGTTTAGAAGAGTGAGGGGGGATCTCACAGAAACCTATGAAATTCCAGCAGAATGAGACAGGGTAGGTTCAGAAAGAATATCCTAATTGTTAAGTAATGGGTTAAGAGACATTGCAATTAGTTGTCTTATTTATGTTAAGTATCCATTAATTGACACTGATATGTAAAGGGGCTTCAGGTGGCCTCTGTCAGGTGATGTATCGTGAGAGTTTTGTGCAAAGGCTGTTGGAAGGAAATAAGTGTGTGTTGGTGAAAAAGGAACAGAACTTTAGACTCTTCATATCACAGCAACTAAAATGTCTAACAATTGGTAGCAGAGGATGGGTGCTGTGTAAATGTGAAGGGTTGAAAGATACAACTTTTCCAGATCAAACCAAGGAGTGAGAAAAGAGAAAAAAAAAAAGGGATATATGGCTGAACCGAGGATAAAGATGGCTGGATATGACTATCCTCCCTTATTTTCTGAAAGGGAATCGTACGACCAATGGAGAAGTGCAGTAGTTATGTGGACTAAGGTAACTGCTTTGGGAAAGAGAAAACAAGGTATGGCATTGGCTCTTTCTCTACCATATGGCAGTAAAATCCGAAACAAAGTGCTTTCTGAGCTGGAATTGGAAGAGTTAGACTCAGAAGAAGGTCTGGAGACTTCATTATATCATATGGATAAGATTTATAAGAAAGATGACTTAAGTGCGTATGAAGCATGGTAGAATTTTGATAAGTTCCGGAAAATGGAGGATATCTCCATGGAAGACTATATAATGGAATTTGGCAGACTATATAAAAGACTGCAGAAACACAACCTGGAATTTCCACAGTCTGTGTTGGCCTTTAAATTACTTGACTGTGCTAGAGTGAGCAACATGGATAGGCTCCTGGTTTTGACAGGAGTTCAGTTTACTGATAAGGATACCTTATTCGAACAGGTGACAAAAGCTTTATAAAAGTTTCTGGGGAAACATTCGATTCCGATGGCTCTGATGACCCAAATAGGTCAGCCTGCAATAAGGCAGAATATGGAAGATACACTACTAACAGGATGGCGAAATCGTATGGCTACGAACAGGGCTCAAGATTATAGAAGGAGACCGAGACAAGGAAATTATGAAGACAGAAACCCAGTTAGAACCTACAATAGGAAGATGAACCCCAGAAATGCACGGGGCATGATAAATCGATGTTTTCGATGTGACTCTCAATACCATAATGCTTTCAACTGTCCAACTCGTTATGATAGACTGTTTGAAGCGACACATGACACGGAAGGGTCAGAAGAGGAAAAAGATAGTGACCAGAAAGAAGGCATTGTCCTATTGACACGCAGTTTTATGCCGGTAATGAGGGTGTTGGTTGCAGAATCCTTCAACTGTGCTGCATTGGACAGTGGCTGCACATATACTGTGTGTGGAATTGACTGGTTAAAATGTTACCTGGACTCTTTGAATGCTGAAAATGGTAACAAGGTTAAGGAATTTGAAAGTTCCACAAGTTTCAGGTTTGGGGATGATAATACTCTGAAGTCGCTGAAAAGAGTGGTGATCCCTTGCAATATTGTCAGAGTGAATAATTTCATTAGCACGGATGTTGTATCAAGTGAGATACCTTTGCTTCTGAGCAGACCGTCGATGAAGAAAGCACACATGAAACTGGATATGGAACAGGATAAGGCAACAGTTTTTGGAAAGACGATGGACTTACAATTTACACAGTTGGGACACTATTGTATTCCATTACTGACAAATAATATTTCAAGTAGAGTGGTTAAGGATGTGTTAATGGCGGTTGAAAATGGAACTTTAGCTGATAAAAAGCTTGTGGTATTAAAACTGCATAGACAATTTGCACATCAGTCTCCTTGGAGGCTGAAAAGTTTATTAAAGGATGCAGGGGTAAGGGATGACGACTATACTAAACTGATAGAACAGGTTAGTGACCGCTGTGAAGTTTGTAGGAAGTACAGAAGGACACCAGCACAACCGATAGTAACCCTACCTTTGGCCAGGGATTTTAACGACATTGTGGCCATGGACCTTAAGATCTGGGATAAAGCAAATAATATATTTATTTTGCATTTAGTAGATTTAGCAACCAGATTTAGTCAATCAAAGATTGTACAAAGTAAAGAAAAGAGAGTAATTTTGGATCAAATCGTGGAAAAATGGATAGGGATAGGAATTGGTCCACCGGCAAAATTCCTTACGGATAATGGGGGAGATTTTGCTAATGATGAGTTCAGGGATGTGTGTGAAAACATGAATATCAGAGTTATGAATACGGCTGCAGAAAGCCCATTTAGTAATGGTGTCTGTGAAAGAAATGGTGCTGTCATCGATGACATGCTTCGGAAAATTTTGGCAGGTTGACCAAATTGCAGGCTAAATTCAGCTTTAGCATGGGAAGTACATGCAAATAATTCATTGCAGATGGTTGGGGGCTATAGTCCTTATCAATTAGTGTTTGGTAGAAATCCTAAAATTCCGTCCATTTTGGATGACCAGCCTCCACCTTGGGAGCGGACTACAATTAGCTCTGGTTTTGCTGAACATTTAAATGCATTACATCGCAGTAGAAAAGCTTTTTTGGAAGAAGTCTCTGAAAGAATTCGCAGAGCTTTAAGACATAACGTACAGCCATCAGATGCCGTTTTCAGCAAGAAGGCATGGTATACTATAAGAGAGACAATTCTAATGAATGGAAAGGCCCAGGGAGGATCATAGGCATAGATGGCAAAACAATTATTTTGCAACATGGTGATCAAACTGTTAGGGTACATTCATCAAGGATAATGGGTACAGATTACAAATTTTCAAACTTAGACAGAGCAGACAGACATGACGAGGAACCAGAGACATCTGGTACGCATGTGTTACAGAACTATGAGGATCAATTAACTGATATAGACAGGGTTTCTGTGGAGGAACACAACACTTCTCATGAATTAGAACAGGCCATTTTTTTCGAAAGGGCAACTGCCAAAAGTTGGTACAAAAGTGACATACTTGCCTGAAGGGTCTAGTCAATGGAAGGATGCAACTGTTATTAGTAGAGCAGGGAAGGCCACTGGAAAGTATAAACATTGGTTGAATGTACAGCATTCAGGGGAAGGAGTCAAGACAATGGATTGGGAAAACAAAGTTCAAAAAATGGGGGGCACAGAAACGCAGTGCCAGTTCAGATAGTACATTGGATAATGAACAGGTCCGCAGGAAAAGATTGAGAACTGTTGAAAGGACATCCCACAGCAGAAGGGAAAGATCAAGCAGTAGCAGTACAGAACGAGATACCAGGCGGGAGAGGGGACGTAGTTTATCAAGATCTCGGAACATGAGTAAGACTATGAATACTAATAGGAGTAGAAGCCCACATGCACGTGAGATTTTGGTGGCTTCAAATAAATTAGATGAAAAAGTTATCAAAGAAGCTAAAGAGCAAGAATTGCATAGTTGGAGTGAATTTGGGGTATACCCGGAAGTACCGGATAGGGGACAAAGAGCTCTATCCCACAGATGGATTTGCACGGAAGAAGGTTCTTCCGGATGGAACTTATAAGGCAAAGGCCAGGCTTGTGGCAAGGGGATTTAAAGAAAACTTCGAAGATCAGGATTTAAGGGTAGATTCACCTACAGCAGGAAAGGTTATTTTAAAGATCACCTTGGCTCTATTAGCCACAAAGGCATGGGAATGCAAATCTATAGAAATAAAAGCTGCCTTTTTGCAGGGGCATCAGCTCCAGAGAGACATTTTTCTCCGTCCTCCTAAAGAAGCAGCTAACACAGTAGGGGCACTCTGGAAGTTGAACAAATGTGTATATGGATTAAATGATGCATCTAGAGTCTGGTATTTTTCGGTAAGGTCAGTTTTGTTAAAGTTAGGCTGTTGCCAGTTGAAAGCAGATCCTGCAATGTTTTACTGGCACTATAAAGGAAATCTTTCTGGCATTTTTATGATGCATGTCGATGATTTTTTGTGTGGTGGGACTAGTGATTTTGAAGCTATTGTAATCTCTGGTTTGAGGAAAAAATTCAGGGTTGGAAGTCAGGCTTCCGGTGCATTTAAATATATTGGACTGGAAATTGGACAGAATAAGCTAGGGGCAACTTTACGTCAGCAATCTTATTTGGAAAGCATCAGCCCAATAGCAATTAGTCGTGGCCGAATTTCACAAAAAGACGCAATGGTTTCAAAGATAGAAAAAGTGCAACTGCCAAGTTTAATCGGGCAACTGAACTGGTTAGGTAGACAGACTAGACCGGGCATGAGTTTTGATGTCTTAAGAGTAGAGTACAAAAATGAATGATCCCAAAGTGTGTTTTTGAGTTTCTTGATAAATGTGTGTTTGTGAAAAAGGAACAGAACTTCATATCACAGCAACTAAAACGTCTAACACTAATGATGGGAGAGACAGAGCTGGAGGTCTTAGTTTGAGGATAAGGCGTAAACCTTTTAGGACTGGGTGAGGAGAAATGCCTTCACCCAGAGAGAGTAGTGAATCTGTGGAATTCACTACGACAAAAGTAGTTGAGGCCAAAACAATGTGTAATTTCAAGAAAAAACTAGATATAGCTCTTGGGGCTAAAGTGATCAAGATATATTAGGGGCTGGTTTAGCACAGTGGGCTAAATATCTGGCTTTTAAAGCAGACCCAGGCAGGCCAGCAGCGCGGGTTCAATTCCCGTACCAGCCTCCCCGATCAGGTGACGGAATGTGGCCGCTGGGGGTTTTCACAGTAACTTCATTTGAAGCCTACTTGTGACCATAAGCGATTTACATTTTTTTTCATATGGAGGGGAGTAGGGGAGAAGACAGGATCAGGGTAGTCAACTTGATGTTGAGCCATGATTATGGGGAATGGCAGAGCAGGCTCAAATAGCCGGAAAATCTTCTATGGACCCTTAAATTTTAGATTACAGTAAAAGTAATTGTTCACTTCTCATTTAAGGAGATGGAGGAAGATTGTCAGATCAAATGTTGATGCAGAAAGAATATGCCATAACAGTATTAAAGCTACTTCATAACAACATAAAACACACTTCTGCCTAAGACTCCATTTTCTTTTATTTATTTAAAGAAATCGCTTGTTTCTAATATTATTTATAGCAGACCTTGTTTCCTAATAGGTCTAGGGTCAAACAGCTGCTGTCTGGATTCAGCTACTTTGAGCGCCCGTGTCCTCTTCCAAGAGCCACATCAGTACAACTGCACATGACTGGCTGAACCAATTTCAAGAGGCTGGCTCATCCAACAAGTGCCATCTCAGATCTGGAGATCAACACACTCATACAACACACAGTTAGGCAAACATAGAAAATGATTTCAAGGGCCAAGCCATGCACAACTACAGGAAGCTCTCGCTCATCTGCAATGGCATCTGGCCAATTGAGGACACGGATAATGCTTCTGATTGGGCTTTAACACAGAATGGTGACACAATGCATTATTTGGCTGCTGTGATATGGTAAATAAAAGATGACATTTCCATTCATCTTACTCCATAATTTAATATCTTGTGCTAACACACCATACACAAATCTTCAAACGAGAAATACATGCCACCTAGGTAGTTTTATATATTGCATAATAACCACGCTAACCTTTTGAACTCCTCAAGTGATAATTTATAGTTCCCCCGTAACTAAAATTAATAAAATCCTGTGGTGCATAAGGAGGCCATTTGGCCTATCGAGCCCCATCGACCCTATGAAAGAGCACTCCACCTAGCCCCACTTCCCTGCCGCATCCCCGTAATCCCGCGCATTGTTCATGGCCAATCCACCTAACCTGCACATCTTTGGACTTTGGGAACAAACCAGAGTAAACCTGTAGAGATACGGGGAGAATGTGCAAACCCCACACAGACACCCAAGGCCGGAATCAAACCCAAGTCCCTGGCGCTGTGAGACAGCACTGCTAACCACTGATGTAAACACAAGGACTGCAAGCTATCACAATGCCAGGTTTGGTGACTTTTATTGCCTTTAATAACTGGTAGTTAAATGAACCTTTCTGCACATGGTCACTTAAGGCCGAAGTGTTTCAAAATTGAGAAAGCACGCAACAGATTAACACTAAATTGCAGGTACATTCAAGTAGGGCCTCCTGCATGCTAGAAACATGGATTTGCATTCAACGGTCCTGGAATCAAAAAGGAGGCAACAAGTGATGCAGCATAGCTGAGCAGGGAGCTGGAAGGGCAGCCTGCCCTCATAGCTGCTGCTTGGCGCTATGGTTTCATTACATTGATACTGAAACGGATTGTTGCAAAGTTGTGTGTCTGTAATTTGTTTCAGTGATGACTCTGTTGAACCATCCTGACAAATGTTATGAAGAAACTTGGCACGGAGATGGTTATGTGGGATGCAGGCCTGTATGTTATGTTGATTTTACTAATGTAGAATTATACTTGGACATTGTATTATATGGGGGGGGGGGGAAAACAAAGAACAGTTCATCAGCTAAAAGGTTGACAGGTCAAAATATGACAATCCACATTATACATCTTGATGATAATCTTTCCCACATTCATTGGAAACTGTGCTGAACTGAAAACACTGGTTTTAAGCTTTTCCCTCCCCACCCATTTTACCCTCCTCCATAATCAGTGCATGATGTGAATCCACTCACTATGAGTTTAGATAAACAGGTTTGGGCCACACAATGGCTCAGTCATAGCACGGCAGGCAAAATGCCAGCTTTAATCCTTATGTGCAGTGACTCATTGGAGGGAGCCAACATAAAAAGACGGTACAAAAATTTCAATTAGAAGCAAAAAGCATTGGCTATTGTCTGCATCATAATAAATGGAAGTTTATATCCAAAGTTGTAAGTTTAAAAGTTGGAGGTGTATATATACGAGCGGAGAGACAGAAGGAGAGAAAAAAAAAAAAGAAAAATCTGTGTCTCTTCTCCGCACATTTCGGAACCTGGTAACACTTGCACAACATACAAGTGGCCAGGTCTTCAACTTCTCCTCTTGAAATGTGTTGCTGAATTTTGCAAACCTGTCTCAGTTATCTTGAAAGATCTTTCAAGAGTGTTGGTTCCAGTTGACTGCACTTCACACGGGGTTCAGGTATGTAACTTTAAAGCAAAACTAACAGTTTTACCTTTATGTCAGGAGGTTTGAGAATAAGACTAAAACTGACTCAGCCTCATATATCCCACTCCTTACAGTGGTGATATACAGCTGCCACTCATGCATATTCCAGGCTATGTGGGTGATGCTCACTCTTGGCACCTCGGGAAGTGGGGCTACTCTCAGGCCTTAGCCCTTCATGACTGTGGGCCTCTAGATTTAAAGGGGTCTTCTGGCTGGCTTGAGGCAGCGTTCTCCTTGCTGGGCTTGTGGTGATGTCACCGCTAAGGGATTTCCCTTCCAGAATGGCAAATGGAAGGTGGGTGGGAGAAAATGAGTCCAGACGGTCCCTGGGTGGGGTCGTGAGATACCAGGCTGCATGGGCAGTGCGGGACGTGGACAAGGGGTTTCTCCCAACCTCATGAGCGCTGAAGACCCTCCCCAGCGGGGAGGACGAGTACAGTCAGACTGAATCCCTACACTCAGGCCGCACTTTGAAACCAGAGGGCATGAGCTTTCTGGAAATTCAAGGCGACTGGTTATGGAGGCCAGGCTGCCAGGGATTGTATTTGGGTGCCTGGCTGTTCAAGGTGGAAGGCTCGTTAACCCGCAACCCAGGAGAGCTGAGGGAATGAGGGTGCTATGCAAGGTTGAAGGTGACTGCAAATTGCAGTTTTCACTTGTAACAGGTATGCCTTGCCTGCCACAAGGCGATGCCAGATGCCTAATGAGCTTCCTGATCCTTTCTTCATGAGTCAATTGTGCCAACTTAGTTCACATAGCTATGCATGAGTGTGCCATTGATTGGCTCCCAATTGCTAGTCGAGCGGTCGAGCCAACGCAAATTGAATTCAGGGACCCCTTTAATCACATTCTGGTTTGATGTTTTTAAAGTTTCATTAGTGATTTGATTTTTGTTTAAGGAAGTTCCCCTTTAAGGGATTGTCCCTTTAATTTGCCCCTCAGTTTATTTGATTTAGTTTACTTGGTTATTGCATTCATCAAAATAGTTGGAAGCCTAGTCCCCAAGCATTGAACGCCCAGTCCAATACTTACGTCGCCATAACAGAGGTAACACAGATGTGGCGCTCAATGCAAGGCATTATGGTGAAGGTGCTCATCAGTCACACCATTCCTCCTCCTCGCTCCTCCTCCCTCCCTCCCCCGGCTGGACGTGGAAGAAATGCTGGGAGGTGGTTTAAAAGGAGCATTGCACTGTTTAGAGATTAGGTGTTTCTGGACGAGCGAATCAGAGGCAGGCCGTCACGAAAGAAGCGTGAATCATGTAGGGGAAAAAATAATTTTGTTTTAGAGGTTGGATAGACGGCGAGTCTTCCGCTGACTTTCTGCCCGGTTTTCTCACTAGGATCGACACTGAAAAAATATCGGAAAATTCCATCTCGTGTTGGCAAAATTGAGAAACTTTTGATGTCGAGAAATGAGTGCTCAAACTCCAGCCGACTTGACATTAGGGTTCCAATGTGTTCTGCTGCTGAATCACTCCTATGTAGTGTATGTGTGGACATTGAATGTAATCACAAAACATGAAATTATTTATTTTCAAAACATTTTTCCAATCAAGGGGCAATTTAACATGGCCAATCCACCTACCCTGCACATCTTTAGGTTGTGGGATTGAGGTCCACTCAGACACGGGGAGAATGGGCAGTGATCACAGACAGTGATCCGGGGCCGGGATCGAGTCTGGGTCCTCGGCACCGTGAGGCAGCAGTGCTAACCCTGCACCACCGTGCCACCCAAAACATCAAATAATTTCAATTGAACTAACCACAAATGTAAAAATTTGATTACATTAGAGGTTCGAGACAGGAGAAATATTCATTCCCAAAATAAAGTCTGAAAGCTCGTTTGGACTACTTGTCAATAAATACATACAGAAATGAAATGACCTTAAGATGTATTTTTCCTGCTCAGTTTGCCAGTATAGTCTTCATATCACGTTTTAGAATTGAATGTGGTAACTTGGCATCATGAGCCACTTTGGCCTCCCATTCAGCAGTCAACTACCTTCCAAAGAGGAAAAGCTTTGTTTAACTCTAAGAAATCGATCATCGCTGTTGCAGCATAATAATATAACCATGTTGCTGCAGCACGTCTAACAGGACCCTCGACAGAAGCTGCACAACTTTGGCTCTACGGTTTAAACAGCTTGTCTGAGTTACTTTGGAAATTGCCATTACGAGCTGGATATAATGATTCAGATAATTAGATGGCTGGTCAAAATCAAAGAGGATACAACACCTTCTTAATCATGCTCTTCATCAATCTCTGAAACAGGCACAAAAAATCCACAATCTAGACTCTGCCATTTCACTACTTTATCGCATTAGCACTGTTGCTTCACAGCGCCAGGTTCGATTCCCGGCTTTGGTAACTGTTTGTGGAGTCTGCACGTTCTCCCAGTGTCTGCTGGGTTTACTCCGGGTGCTCAGGTTTCCTCCCACAAGTCCCAAACGATGTGCTTGTTAGGTGCATTGGACATTCTGAATTCTCCCTCAGTGTACCTGAACAGGTGCCGGAGTGTGGCAACTAGGGAATTTCCACAGTAATTTCATTGCAGTGTTAATGTAAGCTTACTTGTGACAAAATAAAGATTATTATTATTACAGCACATTCTATGCAAATGCCTACTTCAACTACAGGCCACATGGCTACGGGTTATTCGTGGTGCAAGTGGTGAATAAATCACACGTTTGCGGTTTCAGATGAAATGATTATTTTAAATGCAGAATGACCGATTTTATCCATGAGGAATCCTGTATTACAATATTCAGCGTTCAAGATGGCGCTGAGTAACTGATGTCATATCCCAACTCTTGTCATACTGCACTGGAATTTGTATGGTAGAACGCCATAGACACCAAAAAAGCACCTTCAAATCAAGTTTAGTTTTCAATTCAGAGAACAATCATGGTAGCAAACCTTTCTCACTTAAAAATGTGTTCTAATTTCCAGCCAGCCGCTTTCCCGAAACCTCGATTGGCAGAACTGTTCTCTTCTATTTAATATCCTATGCTCAGCAAGTTATTGCATATATTTTGTAATCTCCGGTAGCAAAGTGGTTAGCACTGTTACTTCACAGCGCCAGGGACCTGGGTTTGATTCCCGGCTTGGGTCGCCGTCTCTGCGGAGTCTACACGTTCTCCCCATGTCTGCGTGGGTTTCCTCCAGGTGCTCCAGTTTCCTCCCACAAGTTCCGAAAGACGTGCCGTTAGGTGAATTGGACATTCTGAATTCTCCCACAGTGTACCCGAACAGGCACCAGAATGTGGCGACTAGGCGCTTTTCGCAGTTACTTAATTGCAGAATTAATGTAAGCCTACTTATGACACTAATAAAGATTATTAATTGTATTATTATTAGATTCTGGACAATATAAATGAATTGTATAACGTGTTCAACTGCAGCTAATTAAAACCCAGAAGACATGTTTTCCCGCTGATGCAAGTCTCTTCAGAGTTCCTGCATGATTCACATACCCAGTCGGCAATCTCCAAACGTACACGCACTGCACTGACGGCAATCCATAACTGAACAGATTTCAGAGATCGGAGTTCTGATTGGCCAGTTTCTACTCCAAATGCAACAGTAACCACAAACTTTAACAATAGTTGACCTTCTGTTGGTACAGATCTTGAAAATGCTTACAAATTGGTTTGGCTTGCAGCAGGACTGTGATACCTCAGTTTTGAATAAATAAAACATTTTTCTTAAGCACAGCATTTTTTAGTGAAATTAATGGCCACTTTCCCTGGCCCCACAACCAGTCATGGGAACCACATCAGAAGCGGCGAGTAAAAAGTAAAAACCAAGGGATCAGGAATTTACCTTCCAACGGTAGCTAACCGCTCCAGCCAAATGTGTCCCTGTAAATGTAGCTTCATTGGACTCCCTGTAGGAGAGGAATTTGCCAAGTGCTTCTGATTTTCTAGATACCAGGTGACAAACACCAGCATGTACTTCTGATTCATATAGCATAGGCCATTCAGCCCATCACACGGTGCTGGCACGTCAAAAAAGCTATGACAATTAAACACACCAGCCTGTACCTTCCTGTAAATTTGACCTTTTCAAGCATAATTCAATTCGTTTAACAGATACACTCGGTTCTGCTTTTATCACCCATGCAGGCAGCGCATCCAGATTGAACTGACTGTCAGAACTTCTGGCAATTTTCATCAGTCTGTATTTTATGGTCACCAAGCCCTCTTGCCAGTGGTAACAGATATTTACTCTAACAAAACCCTTCACAACTTGTGGAAGGGATGAGGCCTGGTCACTCAGGCTGCCTCATGAAGGCAAAGAATAGTCCCCACACTGCCATCTACAAGGACCTTCCTCTCACTATATTGAAGATCCCCATGGATCACAGAGTGTGATGGAGTATATCCTTCTTAAAATTGAGAAATTAGAGCAACGCATGTGGAAATACAAGGATAATAATTATTCCCTTTCAGATAAATATACCCAACTCACATACTCACCAGGATCCAAGCCCTCTGCCGGTCATAAAATTTGCCCTTCAACTTTGGATGAATCGCTGTTCCCAGCTCTGGTAGAAGTTCCTCCATTACCAAATTACTTATAATCTTGGGAAAGAAAAAAAACGAGAGTTTAAAATGATAATTTTCTAAAATATTTGCATGACTTAATTAATACTTAAAGGGTTTTGCAAGGCACCAGTTTACATCACCAAGGTATAGCTGGCTAACCAACATTTCCACAAGGGAAATTTGATTCATTTTGTTTTCCCACCACACCATCTGCCCTGCAGCACAAGTGTACTTTGATGAAGCCTCTTCAGTCCTTCGCTCAACATGAATCAAACTTTAGACATTACAGAACTTCAGTAGCGAAACATACCTAAGGTGTCCAGTATGAATGAGACCAAACCAAAAGTACATCACCAACTAAGTGCCCCACATTGTCAACGTCGCTGCATCATGTCTCTATCTCTCTATCATAACGACTGCCCATCTGACTTGGGGCGAGAGAGCGACAGAGAGAGAGAGTCTAGAGCTGCAAAAACAAGCTTTGATAAGTATCGACATATTTAGGGCAGCATGGTGGTGCAGTGGTTGGTTAGCACTGGTACCTCACAACGCCGAGGTCCCAGGTTCGATCTTGGCTGTGGGTCACTATCAGTGTGGAGTTTCCACATTCTCCCCGTGTTTGCGTGGGTTTCGCCCCCACAACCCAAAGATGTGCAGGGTAGGTGGATTGGCCATGCGAAATTGCCCCTTAATTGGAAAAAATGAATTGGGTACTTTAAAAAATTTTTTTTAAAGTATCTTGCAGCATACCATACTGACTTTCCTTGTTCCAAATTGTTTTTGAAAATGGCTTTATCAAAATGCTGGGTTTACAAGGTTCCAGTACAAGAACATCTTGGCACTTGGCTTGCACTGCACACCTTTGCATTTCTTAATCCATCGTCATTCGTACATCAGCAATACTTTTCCCATAATACTAACCTAAAATAACTTGGTGGCAAAGGAAATTTATACAAGCCTCCAGTCAAAAATGCCAATTTTCCACATCACCATCCACGAGTGAATAGTTCTATAACAAACAGTTTTTTGAAAGACTGCAATACATCCTTTTAAGTCATAAGAGCTTTGCTGATCAAAATATTTCAACTCAATGACCGAAGGGCTGCAAAACAATCTTCTCGCTACTTCCAGGAATTCTGCCAAACACTTCATGAAAAAAGGGCAGTTTGCTCCTACCTTTTGGAAACTATTTCATTTACAATTTAGATTAAGTAGATTCGAGTTTTGACTAGCATCTGACTTGGTAAATTCTTCTTTTTAATTAATTCACAGAAAGTGGTCTTCACTTGTTAGGCCACCGTTTATTGCCCATCCCCAATTGCCCTCGAGAAGGTGGTGGTGAGCTGTCTACTTTGAACCGCTGCAGTACATACAACATAGAAGTTCAAGCCCTTCGGCCCACGATGTTGTGCCGACCATTTATCCTAATCGAAGATCAACCTAACTGGAGAGGCTGGTTTAGCACAGGGCTAAAGAGCTGGCTTTTAAAGCAGACCAAGGCAGGCCAGCAGCACGGTTCAATTCCCATACCAGCCTCCCCGAACAGGCGCCGGAATGTGGCGACTAGGGATATTTCACAGTAACGTCATTTGAAGCCTACTTGTGACAATAAGCGATTTTCATTTTTTCACCTTGGGGATTCAGAAGGTGAGTTACATGCCACAGGCAGAGGGTATCAGCCAGCCTCAGATCACCAATGGATCTCAGTGCCTTGGACTAAACCTGGTCTTGTCTTGTATGAACATGGGGCTGGTTAGATGGGAAAGGTCTGGCTCAAGTTCAACATATTGAAATGTTCAAAGATGACAATGAGATGTTTTTCCTTTTGATCAATTCCAAATAAGGGGGATTGTCCAGTCATTTGTTGCATAATTGCCAGTTTTTAAGTGAAACATTTTGGTTTTCACAGTCCCCCCTCGGAGGCAGTGGCTTATGCAACGTTGCCTTAGTGAATCTTTTGCGACCTTCTGGTACACTTCCCGAACAGCAATTCTTCATATGTAACCCCATTACATGTTAGAACCTGCAAACTATTTCACTAAAAGCTGAGCCTAACTGTGTGCTCACATGCATTGTCTACTCGGTCAAGAAATATGGATAATCCCCCTCCCCCAAAACTTGGTACTGAGGTTAATTATTAGTGGCCGTACTACTCGTCTAGTTTGTAAGAAGCTCCTGCCCTATATTGCTCAGTACGAGGATCGATTCAAAAGAGAAGGCAGGGAAACCTTGATAAAATGATGGTTTGGATGGGGATGGGGAAAAGTTTTTTTTGTAAGGGCCCCGAAGAATCCAGCACGAGTTTTAAGGATACAAAATAATAAAGTTTATTTACTATAACACTATATACATAGCAGTAGCAGTAACTTCCCTTGCTACCTTCTCCTTCCTCCTGGTTCCTGGACTGGCCAGCTTATTTATAGTAGGAGTTTCTCCGCCCCCCTCATTGGGGAAGTTCATACTCCCATAGGATTGTGGGATAGTCATTAGTCCCCAGCCAATCGTCAGTAGGCAGGTTATAACAGTTTTGAAATCTCCTTGCCACTGATATTGCTCATGAGTACAAGTTGAAGCACAGTTCCAAAACTTATCTGGTGAGCTGGCCCCTCTCTCCTTCAAGGCATCACTCGCGACTCTTGACTCAAGGGGGTATAAATAGGAACAGACGGAAGTTAATTACAGGCGAATTACTATCGCTGTTGGAAATTTCTCAAGAACAGCAGAGAGGTCTGGAAAGGGGCCAAGTTATCAGGAGGTCAGGAAGAAGTGGGGGTGGGGGGAGGAAATTGATGACATTATTTCCCTAAACTTCTCTCCAAACATTCAGCTGTGGCTTGGTTTTTCGGAGAAAGCATGACAGGGACACCTCAAGTACAAGCTTAAGGAAAGGCAGGAGGGAATGATATGGAAAACATACAAGCTTTATTTAATTTGAATGTAACAGAAAGATAGTAGCTGGCGTTATATCCAAATTCAGCAAACTGAAACAACTGGAGGACTATATCAGCCACTCAGAATACTCTGAATCATGTTGTGTATACTTTTGAGAGAAAACATTACAGAGAAAACAATAGTGATTTTATTGAATGGATACTCAAGTATACTTGAACGTATTTAGAAACCCATGGATTCAATAAAAAGGTGACATATTTTTCTCACTTTGCACCATTTCCGATGTGAATACTTCTCAGCATCCCATTAACCTAACGTGCCATGTGGCAATGCATTTGTGGGAGAGGGAAAAATAGAGGAGAAAAGACTTTTAATACTCTGCCACTGTGTGAAGCAGGACCAAGTGCGTCCCATAAATTGAACAAGCTAGTTGCTTGGAATTACACAATTACTTCAGCTGTGAGGTTAAAGCACTTCAGGCCATGGAATACACACAAAACGCATCACTTCGCTTGACCTCTGACTGTAGCCATCGAACATCTGCTGAAGCCACAAGCCCTGCAGTGTGCTGTGTCAACAGCCACCTGGCTTCACTACTCGGAGAGAAAGAAGTCATCAGCGGCCAAATGCTGTCTGCCATTTTAAAGGCTGTTCAAACTTCACAAATTAAATCCAGAACAGACAGTAGCAGACTTTGTCTGAAGCCAGGAAAAATTGCGGAATCTCATCCTCCAGAAGTTCCCTTCCATCGATGCATTAATGCTTCTGTTTAATCCATGACCTCATTCAGAGAATCCAATTTTTTTCTTTTATGCGGAAATACACACCAGGCTAATGTTTTTTATTAGGCAAAGACGATTCATTACGTTGAAATTGAGGGACCAATAGCGTGTTCTTCTATGACTGCAGATGCACACAGCACTCCAAATTGTCCAGCTAAGTTATGGAAGCAGGAGTTACTGGTACTCCAGAACGCAGCCATGTCATCTTGTGGTTCAGTGAAGCTAGTGTAACAATGCACATTACTTGGGTTCAAAGAGCAAGTTGAACTTAAATACAGATTTTAGTGGATACTTTTTACTCGCTCTAATTTGGTAAGAGAAAGTCAATTAGCATATAAATACTTTTTCCCTGTCATGATAACAAGTGATGGGCACCTGTAGTCTTGGAACCATATGCAAGAACCTTATAACCCTAATGGATGTGGGAGAGAAGCTTCTGTTTTGTCTCATTTCAACTACCCAAGTGACCACAGATTCAACATTTTGGTGATGTGGCATCTAACTATATTAATTACTGCAATGTTTGTTCACTAACCTCCCGTCAAGTAGGTGGCCAAAGAGTTATTTTTGGTTTGCTCCTGAAGATACTGCAGGGGAGCCGGTTTAGTTCAGTGGGCTAGACAGCTGATGTGATGCAGAACAATGCCAGGAGCATGGGTTCAATTCCTGTACAGTCTGAGGTTATTCATGAAGGCCCCCCTTCTCAACCTTGCCCCTCGCCTGAGGTGTGGTGATCCTCAGGTTAAACTACCAGCCTTCAACTCTCCCTCTCAAAAGGGGAAAGCAGTCTATCGCCTTACTGCATTTTACAAACTAATGTTACATTGTTACTGACATAATGGCCACAATTACCAATCATTATCTGGACACGAAATGAGCAGTGCATACTGGATCGGAATGCTGTTCATGGAAAGGAGGATATCAAAATGGTCCCACAAACGTGACATAAAAATCCCCTTGTAACTTGGTCAAAGACAAGTATCAATGCTCAGCACCCAGCACAAATAATGTTATAACCCATCCAGAAACAACAGGTTGAAAATGTGCCCTTAAACCATGCGTTAAACAACGGTCAAGGTGCAAGGAGTGCAGCCTGAAGGACGCTCCCAGTGAGAAAGCACCTGGCATCCAGTTGGTACTTTGTAAAGATGGCGCAGCAGTCTAGAACATGGAGTGGGAGAAAAGCTGGCACAAACACACCCAGCACCACTGACATCTTTTGCGTGCTTCATTAAGCTAAGGTTTCATAGCGAAGTGGAAGCCATCAGCCTCCTGTACCTGTTGTCAATCATGCTCTGTGCAGAGACTTGTGACAAAACGAAGCAAGCACGCTATACTTGCTACCACTGCATAGAAAATTAAAATATTCCACTTCTCAGAAACAAGGCTGAATAAAAAAAGGTTTTTGTTCTAATTTTAACATGGATTATCAAATTCCATTCTCTCACATCATGCTTGTTTTGGCACAATAGTTATTGTTTCTCAAAATTAAGCTCTCAGCATTCACCACTCCTTCCTTACTTTTGGCACTGGTAAGGTTTTAGGAATTTTCAACTTATTTTCACTATCCCCCTCTTGTTGGCTTTCAGCACTTGGCTATTTCTGATAACATCACCTACAGGGAAGAATGTGCATAATAAGGCACTGTCTCCCAGCGCCAGGGACCTGGGTTCAATTCTGACTTTGGGTAACTGTGAGTTTGCACATTCTGCAGGGTCTGTGGGTTTCCTCCGGAGGGGGGGGGGGGGGGGGGGGGGGCGTTTTGTTGGAGGGCCGGCATAGACCCGATGGGCTGAATGGCCTCCTTCTGCACTGTAGGGATTCTATGTAATATCAATTTGGATAAGGAGCCTTGGGAGTAACAGAACGGGATTAACAAGTCAAAATTCCATCTCCTTCTCCAGAGGTCACACATGTACATCATAAAAATTCCACTTGTGCTGGACATAATTAGTGCTCAAAATTCTGCAATCTTCTCCTCAGGTTTCCCCAATTTTGGATGAATTGGACCCAAAAAACAGACAAATGTAATTCTCAATTTAAATCATGATTAAGAGGAATCTATGATCTTTTGACACAATTAGCACATAGTGGGAGGCCAGTAATAACAAAGCAAAACCCGAATTTGCCAAAGCAAATGGCCTGCCATTCTCAGGAGCAGCAGCATCGCCTCAAACGTGCTGCTTTATGGCCCACTATCTATGGCACAGATTTGAATGGGAAATCCGTCATTACTGCATCTTCTTTCAAACCCATTCCTCGAGACCAACGAGTACAATGTGAAGGTTCCTAGCACTGTTTAGAAGGCAGTGTATGAAACCACAGTTGGTTTTCTAAATGTCTTGCACAAGGGGTGCAGTGTGCTGTGACTCTGGAATCTTCTATTTAAAAACTTTAATATTCACCACCGGATGGGAAGTGCTCCTTTGTTGATTGGGCATCTATTATATGCCCCATTTGATTCTTCTTTCCACCGACTTCAGTGATGCCACACCATTAATTGTCTGCCTGGATTTTCAATCTGTAGGACGGTGCTGATTAAACTACTGGTCTCTGGGAGTAACACATTCAGGGGGATTTGGCTCGTCGATGGCAACAATCAGAACTGGAAGAAAATCCTCTTGCAGCCACATGGTGCTGTGTGACTTAGGACGTAGAAGTGCCCGGCATGGGGACCATGTCGAGTAATTTCTACCTGTGGTATTATGTGGGGCAAAAGTACAAGGTTGGCCACAGGTTCCTGCAGTTTTGAGTTCAGGCCTAACACTACGAGTTGACTGGAATGTCTGGAGCTTGTGGCGTGGCTGTGAATCTGGAGCCTCGGGTGATGAACAGGAAGCGGAGGAAAGGCCAGTCCAAGGGTTCAGGGCCTCATACTGCTGCTGTTGTATGTCTCTGTGTTAATGTGCAGCAGCAGTAACAGCAGTAACCCTCACTGACTTTAAATTTAAAAAAAATCCCACACTGTACAGGTCCCTGGCACAGATTTCTCAAACAGACATTTCAGGGTCTGTGAAGCTCAAGGATCCCGGGATCGAAAGCAGCAACAATATCCCCAAACGTCCTGCTGTGTTTGCCTATCGAACATTAATTCCTTGGCTCTGAAACGTAGTGTAATGTTTGTATTCCCTGCTGGCAACTTTACATGGCATTTACAGCACAGAAACAGGCCATTTGGTCCATCCCATCTCTGTTGGTGTTTATGTTCCACACAAGGCTCCTTCCACCCTTTTCGATCACACTATCAGGATAACCTTCAGATTCTTTCTTTCTCATGTGTCTAGCAACTTCCTTTAATGCATCTACAGTAGAATCAGAGAATAGTTACTGCACAGGAAGCCATTCAGCACATTGTCTTTGTTCTCCGCAACAGTAACTCAACTGGTCCTACTCCTCCATCTTTGCCCTGTAGCCCTGCAAGATCTTTTCTATTCAGACGATTATCCAGTTCCCTATTGAAAACTGCAATGGAGTCTGTCTCCGTCAAACACTCAGGCAGTGCACCCACTGTGCTATGAGGGAGGGAGTTCCAGGATGTTGCCCCAGCAACAGTGAAGAAGCGGCGATATATTTCCAAGTCTTGCATTGTTTTCGAATTTTGAACTGGTGCCCTGTACACCCAGTTCTAGGTTATTAATATAAGTTAAGAAAATCAGTGATCCTGCTACACGCCATCCCCCAGAATTAAGCAAAACTTTCTGTAACTCACTTTTTTTAACCGGCTTGAATTAAGTAATTCAACTGTTGCATAATGACATTCTCGCTATACTAAGGACTACTTATTCAAAGTACCACATGGTTAGAAATAAAATGCCTACCGGCACTGATATTTTTTTACTTCAAAAGCATAGTTTCACTGACGTTTTGGGACTCAAATGATTAATTCATAGGAAAACAATGTAATAGTAGATTTAGAAATGATATCAACACATTTTCTGAGAGCTCCTAACTTGCAGTTTGGTCTTACAGAAGGCCAAATTCTTTCAGAGGGAGATACTTTTGAATTTTTACTGGCACTTTAGACAGATTTAATGGCCAGTCAAGCACTATATTCAAAGAATTTCAAGCATGCCACGTCCACTAAATTATGAACTTATTTTATCAAAATATAATTGCTCCTCGCTGCTTTGCTGCTAAGTCACTCCTATCAGTCAAGGATTGCATTCCTCATGTGGACTATTTTAACTCTTGGACTTCGATTCTTATAATTGCTAAACCAAAACACCATTAACAACAGGGCAGAGGGACTTCCGGTGACGGCGGGCGGGAGGCGGCCGCACAATGGAGCGCTCCCATTCGGGAATGGCATTTTCGGGGCTTTAAGCCAGGTCCCAGGGTCCACGGAGGCGGCAAAAGTAGGGAGAAGGCGCAGATGCGGCAGAGTGAAGAAAAATGTCGAGGGTGAGCAAAAGAACGTCCGTAAGGAAAACAGCTGATGGTCCGTCGGGGAGTGGAAAGGTCACCGCGGGGTCACCAAGGAAAATGGAGGCTGGAGCACCAGGGGAGGCCGCATTGCTTACGGCTGAAGAAATAACTAAGGTGATGGCTGCGGAATTCAAAAGACAGTTTACAAAATACATGGAGACAATGAGGAAGGGGATGAGAGAGGTTTTGAGTGTGCTGGTGGAGGAGGCTATTTCCCCGGTGACGAAGGCGGTGGCGAGCGCAGTGGCGGAGGAGCAAGAGCAAGGGGAGGCGCTGAAGGAAGTGGAGGAGACGGTATTGCAGCACGGTGATCAACTTGCCTTGATGGGGAAGGAGATGCGGAAGGTGAAGGACACGAACACGGATCTGCGAGGAAAAATGGAAGACCTGGAAAACAGATCCAGGCAACAGAATTTGAGGATTGTCGGGCTGCCCGAAGGACGGAGGCCGACTGAGTATTTTGCCGTGATGCTGCTGAAACTATTGGGGGAGGGGGAGGATCCTTCCCGATATCAACTGGATCGGGCTCATCGGTCGTGGAGGCCTGTACCAAAGGCGAGTGAGCTACCAAGGGTAGTGACTCTGTCCTTTCGTAGGTACAGTGTGAAGGAGAAGGTCCTGAGCTGGGCCAAGCAGAAGCGGGTGGTGCAGTGGGCTGGAGCTGGTATACGTGTATACCAGGACTTTACGGTGGAGCTGGCGAGGAGGCGGGCTGCCTTCAACCGGGTGAAGAGGGCACTGTACATTAGCAAGGTGCAGTGCGGCATTGATTATCCAGCGAAGCTGAGGGTGGCTTACAAGCTCAGGGACCTTTATTGTGGAACGGCGGAAGCAGCGGAGGAGTTTGCGAAGGCAGAAGGACTGTGGCAGAACTGACAAATTGAGAAATGGCCATGTGCCGATGTAACCTTGTGACTGTATTTTCTTCTTTTTTGTATCACTGCGTGCGGGTGTAGAGGTAAAGGAGCCAATGTTGCATATATTTGGACAAGGGACTTTCACTCGAAATGAGGGCTCTTTGGGGTGTAGGTGGATATGCGGGGTTTGTGTTCTAAAAGGGGATTTCTGGGCTTTCCTAGGGCCGGGCAAGGGGGAAAGGGACCTGGGCGGGGGGCCTCCACGCTGGCCGGTTTAAGCCGGCCAGTGAACGGGAGTGAGGTGGGGGGAGGGGCTGCGGCCATCGGAGCCTGGCAGAACAGGGTCCGAGTGGTCTAGCCGGGGTGGAAAGTTGGGGGGGAAGGAACCGAGGTTGGGGGAAGGAGTTTTACAAGAGGCAGTGGACGGGAGGAGTTGGAGACTGGGGGGGGTACAACTCTTGGGTATCATGTACGGTACTCTTTCAGAGGTTGGAGGGCGTTCAGTGTAGGGGGCGGAGGGGGAGTGGACTCTATAGGTCAATGGTGACCATGGGCGGTCCCGGACTACTTTTTCTTTTTCTCCTTTGTTCTTTTTGTTGCCGCCGTGGGAGGGTTTGTTTTATTGGATGCATATATTGACAGGTGGGCCATTGTTTGGGGTGGTGGGAGGATGGGATTGTTGGTATTGTTAAGGGGATTGATTTTGTATTTGTTACCGTTTACTGTTTGTGGGTGGGGTGTAGATTTTGAAGGAAAATGTGAAAATGGAGAATAAAAACATTTAAAAATAATTTTTTTTTTTTTTTTTTATAAACGGTGCAGACACATCCAGGCTAGTGTGCCCCATTCTCTTGGCAGAAGAAAGGGTTTTAGCATAAAAATTGCAGCATTGTTAGGAGCAATATTGCTAATTATTGTACGAGTGTTAAAAAGCACAGAATTAGTTGATTGTGTACAGGACATTTACCTTGTGTACAGCTCAGGCATGATATTCTCACCTTTCACGATATGGAATTGATTTATGTGTGATCACTAAATAACCCGGTGTTGAGTGGTACGGGCATTGCTTAAACAGACCTGCATGTGCTCGAGGACGGTGGCGCAGTGGGTTATTTTGGCGACTCTGGTGGGACCCGACATAGAAGTGGAAAACCACTCCGGGAGAACCCCAACAATTTGAATAGAATCCAATCGGAAACAAAAACAAAAAAAAAACCCACAAGTGTTCAAGCGGTGCTGGTTAATAATTCACAATTCGGAAGTGTGTGTATGCATGCGTAACTAACAGGGTTATAAGGTAAAACTGATAAGATTTTGTTGTGTCAAAACTGTCGGAAGTCTGTATTTTCGGAAATTAGCGCAAGCCGTACCCGCATCTACGACACCACCTTAGCCCCCTGTTCCAAATTTGAACGTAACGAGCCGATAAGAGAGATGGCCATCACCGATCAGCAGCATTAAAGTGGGACCGTGTCCCATTTGGGAAGTGGAAATTCGCAAATTTCTGCAGGGCAAAGGATGGCCCGTGTGGAGCGGTTTCTGTAATAATGACGACTCAGGTCCCGGAAGTATAGGGCATACTTGGTGGGAGAATATGAGTGAAATCCATAAGAAAAGCTTAGCGAAAGCACGCAAGCCGATGGCAATCGTGTCCTGCATGGCACAATTGCGAGGCACAGAGGAGGTCGTCAGGACGCTCCGAAAAGAAATAGAAGGCATACATCGTATGAGTAAAATCGATGTATGCGAGATGGAAAAGGAAAACCTGGAATTGAAAAGGCAGTTAGAAGCCAAGGACAAAGAGGTGGCTGACGCCAAACGGGGTCACCAGTCTTGTCTGGCGCATTTAAGCAGTTTTCAACCCCAGTATGAGAAGGCTCATCAGGACACGCAGCGTGCAGTCCTGGTTAAGAAAGAGACGGAGAAGCAGGTGGAGACACTACAGAAGCAATGTAGTGATCTCAAGGCAGCCTTGAGATCCGCTAGAGCCCCCGCAACACTCAATATAGGGGATTATATGAACAAAATTAGCGCAGTAGGCGAGTTTTGGTTCAACCCCACCACACTCAGCACGGATCGACAGGTTAGGGCAGTCCTGCAAAAGAACAGGGCAGCATTCGCAACCCACAAACACGACTGTGGACGGATGACCGGTTCCGTACAAATAACAGGACCGGACCCAAGACCCCAAAAACAGTACGGATTTCCCCTAGAAGCAGAGGGAGAAATCCTAACGGTCATAGAAAGCTTATTAGAGCAGGGCGTCCCAAGATCGGTAGCCTCAACTAATAATGCCCCGAATTGGCCAGTAAGGAAACCCATGGGACTCCATGCCCGATATTTCACGGATTTGGACGTCAGTAATGGGTTCTGGTCCATTCCATTGGCAAAGGCGTGCCAGTATAAATTTGCCTTCACTTTCAAAGCACAGCAGAACACGTGGACATGCCTGCCACAAGGCTTCCACAACTCCCCCTCCATTTTCCACCGACAGCTGGCAAATGGACTAGCGAAATTTTCTCTCCCCGAATGCCTGGTACAGTATGTAGACGATCTACTACTGCAGACAGACACGAAGGAAGAGCACATTGAGCTTCTGTGCGAACTCCTGGAATTACTACATTCCATTGGCTGTAAAGTCAACCCCAAAAAGGCCCAGATATTGGAAGAAAAAGTGGTATATTTGGGTACAATTATCACACGGCAAACGCGAGATCGAGCACAAAAGAATTGACTCGATCGCTAAATTACCCCTTCCCTAACACGTTTCAGCCCTCCGGTCGTTTTTCGGACTGGTTGGCTACTGCCGAAACCACATTGACGGTTTCGCCAGCAATGCAGCGCCCCTCTCAGACCTCCTAAAGAAAGGAGCCCCCTGGGAGTGGCTTCCGCAGCATACGGATGCTGTGGAATCATTAAAACAGGTGCTCATAGCTGCCCCCGCACTACAAGTTCCCGACCCGCTTTCCCCTTACGCCATAGAGGTAGCGACCACAGACCGCACCCTTTCAGCCATGCTCCTGCAGGAACGGCACGACCAGCTAAGACCCGTGGCTTATGCCTCCTGGATTTTAGATGCTGTGGAGCAGGGATTCTCAGCCTGTGATAGGCACCTGCTCGCAGTTTTCTGGGCAGTCCAGTACTTCTCATACATTACCGGACTGAACCCCATCACAATTCTGACCGAACACACCCCCACCCAACTTTTACTAGACGGACGACTTAAAGACGGTACCGTCAGCCAAATCCACGCTGCTAGGTGGACCCTTCTCTTACAAGGACGGGACATCACAGTGAAACAGACAAATACTCACACATACTTAGCGGACAATCTACAGTACCCCGGAACCCCCCATGAGTGTGAGATCATTTCACCCCACCATAATACAGGCCCCTTTATAGCTAAAACACCCCCCAGAAAACTAGCCACTCCATCTCAGAACCCCCCTCACCCGGACACGTATGACCCCATTAGGATTTATGTGGATGGATCTTCCACAATCCTGGATGGGCAATGCATAACAGGTTGTGGGATTTATGTGGAGGACGCGCAGGGACGCGCCCTCGAGGAAATCGCATTAAAATTACCCGGACACTTAGGCGCGCAGGCAGCAGAGCTTGCGGCCATCGCTTACATTGTAGAGCACCCAGATTCCTTCCCCAGCCCAGCAGACATATATTCAGACAGTCTATACGTGTGCAACAGCCTCACTGAATTTCTGCCCCTCTGGGAAACGAGAGGATTTGTTTCCGCAGATGGGAAACCCCTCCCCTCAGCCCCATTACTCCGCCATATTCTGAAAAAAGCCAAGAACAGGACTTTTGGCATTATAAAAGTCCGCAGCCACCATCGTTCCTCCCCCCCTGGAAATGTAAAAGCCGACGCACTGGCTAAGGCAGGATCCAGGCATGGGTATTTTTGGAAGCCCCCCCAAGAGCGCCCCAGTGAGTGCGCCAGTGAGTGCGCCAGTGAGTGCAGTTCAGGTCGCGCAGACTAGGATCAAAGATCTAGTAGAGGCCCAGAAGCAGAATAGCGCTCTCACTGAAATCGTGAAAGGGAAGTTTCGAGCCTCATACGAGAGGTACAGAAATACAATAACCACACATGACGGTGTGGTGCTAAAGGACACCCTTTATGTAGTTCCTGAGCAGGATAGGAATCAAATGATCTGTTTATTCCATGATGGTCATGGACACCAGGGAATCGAACCCACCGCAGCCCACCTCAAACAGCTTTGTTGGTGGCCTAATCTCAAAGAGGTAGTATCCCATTACATTGAGAATTGCCTCATCTGCGCTCAGAACCCAGATAGATATGCCAAAAAGGCACATCTCAGCCACACCCGACCCGTTAACGGCCCCTGGACTAACCTCCAGATCGATTTTATAGGTCCATTGCCCCCTTGCAGGAATGGCTATAAATATGTTCTGGTGGTCATAGACACTTTTACAAAGTGGGTGGAAGCATTTCCAGCGAAAACCACCGCCAAAATCCTAACCCACCACATTTTTACAAGATGGGGACTCCCCCGCAGTATTGAATCGGACCAAGGTTCTCACTTTACAGGACGGGTCATGCAGAACGTCCTCACGATATTTGGCATAACCCAAAAATTTCACATTGCGTACCACCCTCAGTCGAGTGGTATAGTGGAGCGCATGAATCGGACCCTAAAAACCACCCTTAGGAAAATGGTCCAGCAGAATAACACCACAAAGGATTCGGTCCTCCCCTTCGCGCTGATGTTTTTACGTAACACTATTTCCACCTCCACAGGTTACACCCCACACGCCCTCATGACCGGACGCCCCATGAAAGGGACAGAGAGGTTTAGACCTGACCAGCCCTGAAGTTACGGCCCTCACCCATGAGAAAGCCGTTGAACAATTACTCGCAAATACAAAAACGGCTCAGGTAGCAGCCGCTGTTAAACTGGGCACTAAAAGAAAACAGAGCAAGGCCTGTTTTGATAAGGCAGTACATGCAACGGAGTATAATATAGGACAACAAGTGATGTTGTCTGTGTATAACCCCAGCACATTTCTGTCTCTGAAATACTCGGGTCCGTACTCCATTACGGATAAAGTAAGCCCATCGGTACACAAAATCAAATACCAACATGGCAAGACTGCGTGGTTTCACATAAACCAGCTAAAGGTTTATGGAGCACAGTCAAACCACGCCCACCACGTCATGCTTGACGCAGCAGACCAAACCCCGCCCACAGCCAACGTAACCACACCAACCCGTTCCACGTCCAGCCCAGACACGGACTCGCCCCCGACTCCACCCACAAACTTTACACTCCGCCCCGGAACGCCCACAGACTGCACCAGCAGAGACAGCGACTGTGACTCTGACGACAGCCACTGCACGCCTCCCTACTATTCTGGTCCCACACCCAGTGACTCCGACTTTGATTCCAGTGACCCCTTCCTCATCACTTTCTTAAACAAACCACACCACCGACCACCGAACCACATGGACGACCCCGACCTTGTTCCCACCCAACTCGACCCAACTCATTGGCACCGCGGCAACTCCTGCAGACTCGTCCGCAACGACGAGAGCGACCCCAACTCACACCACGCAACCCTTTCCGCCCTAATTCACTCCAGAATTTGGCACCCGGGAGAAGGGGACAACCCCGACTCAGACCCCCAATCCGCCAACCCCTTTGCGATCCTGTTCGCAACAAAGAACTGAGGTGTCCACATGATGATTTAAAGGAGACACTTGGTGAAAAGTGTTGTCCTTCCTGATGGAACCTGCAGGATGTTTTCCGTTGTTTGTATGTTTGTTTAATGTTGTTCGTCCAACAGGAGAATGTTCTCACCGCCACACACCCATTCACCTGACCTTTTTAGCTTTTTCCCACTGACACCCACCGCGGCCACACGCCCATTCGGCTGAAACCTCTGAGGACTTGCCTCAGACACCCACCGACACCAGACGCTTGTTCAGAGGAACTAGCTTTTCAGCTGATACTTGTTCGGGTATCAGACGCCCGATCGTAACTGCTCTTCTGATTTGACGGGAGAATCAGAGCAGCAACCCCACAATGATGACTACATTTTTGCCCGTTCCTGTCAGTTGCTCAGGTAGTGGAGAAACGGCGTGAGACCCGCCCTGCCTGGGGACCCCCCCGTTGGTCAAAAACGCTCGGGTAGGGGACATACGGTATTGGTAGCCGACCTACCCGGGGACTCAATGCAAATCTTACCCGTCGCGGCCCATACGCACCTCATTCAACCTTTTCCTTTCGAAAACAGTTTTATTTATTTAGGCAACCTTTGGGTTGCCGCCAAATGCTATTTACATCCTAGAACATTTGGATGATAAACTTAGCACTGGTCCACCATTGGGAAGTGTGCCGTGTCCTAACATTTGTTTTGAAAAAAAAAATGGGGGAGAAGTCACATATAGTGACCAATTATACGGGTTTAATTGGCCCCAAGGAGGACAGACACACTAACACACCGGATATTAAACCAAGGTAGTTACAGATACTATGCTTGTTTTACAGAACTCCAGAAGCTCCAAGACCGGAGAAAAACAGAGAACACAGAGAAAGAAAAGAAAGAGGACAACAGTGAGGACTTCTTTCATCGTGCTCAACACCTTTTTGGACATTTGGTTGCGCGGGAACGCGGACCCCATTACTCCAAACCCCCCTACCGTTAATGTTTCACTGCCCCACAGTACCGAGGGCCCAGTCACCAGCCACGCTGTATTATCCTGGTGTGCCAAGTTCATAACTTGGTACTCCCTGTCGTACGTTATTGAGGCACTGTTAGCATTGGCCATACTCTGCTGTGCAGTACAGACCATGCGCCTCTGCAAGTGGAAAAGGAGAGCGTACCGCGCTCGAACCCCGGTATATCGGATCCGATCCCCTATATTCGGTTATGACCAGACCCCAGACCCCCGCGACCTATGAAACCAGAATAATAAAACAGGCACTTGCGTTTTTCCTGTCAATAAAAAGAAATATATGACCCTGAGCTTGACTGCCAAGCCAGGACAGAATATATGGAATATTTTGATTGTTGTTGTATGTTTAGAGAGATAGGATTATGCAATGCTTGATGAGTGTTTTAGGTAAAATTAGAGGTTCCAAGTTTTTATTTTTTTAGATACATGCCCCTGCCTGACATAGCGCCCGCAAGAATTGTTTAGGTAAGTTTTTGTGCATAGCTAGGGTCAGAGTAGTGGCCATGTAGGAGGTGTCCCCCCGCCCCCCCCGGCCAGGGAACGGAAAGGACAAAATTTATGTGATCCTTCACGCTAGGATCACAAGTAGCCACCTAAAATGGCTGATTCCCTATTAATTTGGCCAAAACCCGATTTAAAATGGCTAACCGAAAAGGCTGATGGGAAAAGCAGCCAACAGGACACAAACGGACAGCTGCAGACAGAATAGCGTATTCGGCTCTGGGGAAGTCGGCCCAGATCGATACGCAAGACCATTAGCAGCACATCAACCCAGACATCTGCAGTTTAATCGGCTATTCCCGGGAACAATTGCAACATATTAGCAATTGAATGCCGGGGCAGACCTGTCAGCGCCTGCAGTGGCCGAAACAAAGACAGGTGAACGACCACCCCCAGATCGAGGAATCGCCCCGTTATTGGACATATCGAACCCAGTGATTGGGAACAAGTCCAATCACTTGGGACTCAGGGTCAAGGGCCGCCCCGAGAGGCGGGAAGCCCCTGGGCCCTATAAAGTGAGGGGCCAAGTTCAGATCTCTCTCTCTCTCCCTTCTTCTCCTGCTCGAGACCTTCGCAAGAACATCAACCAGAAACTGTAAGTTTGACTCCAGCGATCGCTACCCGATAAAGACTCCTAGCCATCGACCTGTATCAGCCTTTTTGAATCCCGTGGGCCAGATCCGATTCGATAAGCCATTCGTTTCCCTGACCTGGTGGGCTCTTCCTAAAGTTAAGTATTGGCCAGTAGTGGTAGGTTTCTATATAGATAGTAGGATTATTGTGTAAGCATTACTTGTTGTATATAATAAATGACCGTTGATTTCAATCTTACTAAGCGGTGTGCTGACTTATTAATCATAACTTGAACTTGAACCACGTGGCGGTATCAGAAAGATACCTGGCGACTCGTGAGCAAAGGTGACAGAATTAGAGCTAATAAAACCAAGGCTAATAAGAGCAATAGTTAGCACCGCACCGAAGACCCGGGTTTAATCCCGATCCTGGGTCATAGTCCGTGTGGAGTTTGCACATTGTCCCAGTGTCTGCATGGGTCTCACCCACACAATCTAAAGATGTGCTGAGTAGGTGGATTGGACACTCTAATTTGCCGCTTAATTGGAAAAATTAATAAATAATGAAGTTCTCTCTTTAGTATTGACTAAAGCTCCAATTAAACATCAAGCACACCATAAAGCTGGTGCTTGTGAGTCAGCGATAACAATATTTGTTCACTGGGAGCTCCCCCCACTAAGAAATCCATCTCACCCGATTACCTCAAGCTTGATAAATCTTGGATTTTCAGCTTTTGATTTTAGTTTTACTCTCCCCCGCAAAGGGACCTTTGGAATGTGCTTTCAGCCAAAAGGCTTTTTAAAAAAAACTTTAAATCAAAATGAGGAAATGAAAAGATGGGAAGATATTAAAATCTGTTTTTGAAAATGGTTTTCCCTGTTGAATAAAAGAACAACCCTTTTGGGAATGAATAATTGCCCTTCTTCCATCTCTAGGACCTGGGTTTAAATTTGACCAGAGGGCAGTCTCCCATCGCAGGGTGTAAAGTTAACAGGGAAATAAGTTCCCAGTCAGTTAGAGACCCCACAAAACTGAAAGAAACTGGTGATCTCACTTGGACGGGTCATTGGCTAGTTGAACTTGGTTATGGAAATTAGACACACATGAATTACGGCATGTTAAAGTGAGGCTAGGGTCAGGTACATTGTTAAAGCAGAAAAAATGGAAAATCGATTAAGCTCCTCTTGGCACTCAAATTGGAGGAAGTGCTTCCAGAAACAGAACTGTTAGCTATGTTGTTCCTGTGATACATAGTATCGTTGAAGACTTCCAACATCTCTGGGAGCTCATTAGCAGTCTCATGGTTAAAGTAAAATTGATCAGATATATTCAGAATACGAGTTGGTTCTAATCTTGATTTGTTTTGAAATGCTGCTGCCAATGTAGGTGCAGTGACTGCCAATGCACACAGGAGGACAAAAAAAACGCATTGAGAATATTCCCACACACAAAAGAATAATTATTTTTGAAAACGAGTCTTCAAATGAATCAGATTTTCTCTCCAATTTCCTCACTTAAAGGTGAAGAGTCTGCCCCAGGACTGCTCCCATATGAAAAACCATATATTAACTGTGATGAACGGTTCCTGCCTTGTCATCATGTAAGGTGATGTTCCCTTTAAGACCAGGCTTGGAACCCTGGGGACTCCGCCTCTGGTCCCGCAAGTCCAGTCCCGCAACCTACCTTACTCAACCAAGGAGGTAAAGGCCATGGTCAGGGCCTGCCAAGTCTGTGTGGAGTGCAAACCACACTTCTACCGGCCAGACAAGGTTCGGCTCGTGAAGGCCTCTGGTCCCTTTGAGCGACTGAGCGTGGACATCAAGGGGCACCTCCCGTCCACCAATCGTTATGCCTATTTCCTCACCGTGATCGATGAGTTCTCCCATTTCTCTTTCGCCATTCCCTGCCCCGACATGACCTCAACCACTGTGATTAAGGCACTGCACAGCATCTTCACCCTGTTCGGTTTCCCCGCTTATATCCCCAGCGACCGGGGTACATAGTTCATGAGCCTCCTCGCTGGAGGTGGCCTGACATAACTTGGGTACGTACCACGCGGACTCTGCGAGCCCCCCCCCGGACTTCCTCAGACTCAGCCGTATTACAGGCCTGCGCCATGCGGCGACCCGCTCATCATGGGGGCACACCGTGCTACTTCTGCGGACAGGGCCAGCATCCATGCCCACGCTGCCCAGCCCGCTCTGCGATCTGCAGCGACTGCGGGAAGAAGGGGCATTTTGCGAGGGTCTGCCTGGCCAGACCCAGGGGCCAGAAAAACAAAGAACAGCCGGCCCTAAAATCAGGCTCTCAGGCCCGCAGGTCTCGCAATGCGGCTGCGCACCGACCCGACACGCCCCCTTCTGACGCGTCATCAGCCTCGTGCGAATCATGGGAGCGGCCATCTTGTCGACCCGACACGTGCGACCGACGGCGGCGGCCATTTTACGAGTCCGACTCGGCTGAGGACTCGGACTACCTGCGGGTGGGTGCGATCACCCTCGACCAAACTCGGCCAAAACAACGGCAGAACTCCATGAAGCAGGTCCAGGTCAATGGGCGCGACACTACATGCCTCTTCGACTCCGGGAGCAGGGAGAGCTTTATCCAGCCTGAAACGGTAAGGCGCTGCTCCCTACGCACCCATCCCACATCCCAAACCATAGCCCTCGCATCTGGGTCCCACTCGGTACAAATCAAGGGGTACTGTATCGTGGATCTCTCGATCCAGGGCGCCAAATACACCCGTTTCAAATTTTATATCCTCCCTCACCTGTGCCCCCCTGCTGCTCGGACTGGATTTCCAGTGCAGCCACCGAAGCCTGACACTGAAGTTCGGCGGACCCTTGCCCCCCCCTTTCAGTGTCGCAAGGCAGCACACCGTAAGTCGCACCCCTCTCGCTATTCGGGAACCTCAATCCCGACTGTAAGCCAGTCGTCACCAGGAGCCGGCGCTACAGTGCCCAAGATATGACTTTTATCAAGTCAGAGGTCCAGCGTTTACTGGGAGAGGGGGTCATCGAGGCTAGCAACAGCCCTTGGAGAGCGCAAGTGGTGGTAGTCCGGTCCGGGGAGAAGAAACGGATGGTCGTGGATTATAGCCAGACCATAAACCGATTCACGCAGCTTGATGCGTACCCCCTTCCTCGCATCGTGTGGAGACGCAGGTGGACAGGGTGGTGAAGAAGGCATTCGGCATGCTTGGTTTCATTGGTCAGAACATTGAATACAGGAGTTGGGACGTCTTGTTGAAGTTGTACAAGACATTGGTACGGCCACACTTGGAATACTGTGTGCAGTTCTGGTCACCCTATTATAGAAAGGATATTATTAAACTAGAAAGAGTGCAGAAAAGATTTACTAGGATGTTACCGGGACTTGATGGTTTGAGTTATAAGGAGAGGCTGGATAGACTGGGACTTTTTTCCCTGGAGCGTAGGAGGCTTAAGGGTGATCTTATAGAGGTCTATAAAATAATGAGGGGCATAGATAAGGTAGATAGTCAACATCTTTTCCCAAAGGTAGGGGAGTCTAAAACTAGAGGGCATAGGTTTAAGGTGAGAGGGGAGAGATTCAGAAGGGCCCAGAGGGGCAATTTCTTCACTCAGAGGGTAGAGAGTGTCTGGAATGTGCTGCCAGAGGTAGTAGTAAAGGCGGGTACAATTGTGTCTTTTAAAAAGCATTTAGATAGTTACATGGGTAAGATGGGTATAGAGGGTGATGGGCCAAGTGCGGGCAACTGGGACTAGCTTAATGGTAAAAACTGGGCGGCATGGACTGGTTGGGCCGAAAGGCCTGTTTCCATGCTGTAAGCTTCTATGATTCTATGATTCTATCGCGGAAATGGTAAATCGTATCGCCCAATACAGAGTCTTTTCCACGGTCAACCTCAAATGCGCCTACCACCAGCTCCCCATCCGACCAAAATACCACCCCTATGCTGCCTTCGAAGCAGCCGGCCGGCTCTTCCACTTCCTCAGGGTCCCCTTTGGTGTCACAAATGGGGTCTCCGTCTTCCAAAGGGTGATGGACCAAATGGTGGATCAGTACAGTTTGCGGGCTACATACCCGTACTTGGACAATGTCACCATCTGCGGCCATGACCAGCAGAACCATGACGCTAACCTCAAAAAGTTCCTCCAGACCGCCCGAGCCCTTAACCTGACCTATAACGAGGAAAAATGCATTTTCCACATCACCCGGCTAGCCATCCTCGGCTATGTCGTGGAAGACCGGGTCCTAGGTCCCGACCCCGACTGCATGCGCCCCCTTAAGGAGCTCCCACCCCCCCCGCAGCCTCAAGGCCCTCAAATGGTGCTTGGGGCTTTTCTCTTATTACGCCCAGTGGGTCCCCAAGTATGCGGACAAAGCCCGCCCACTCATAAAAACCACCATTTTTCCCCTCTCGGCTGAGGCTCAATTGGCATTCAATCGTATCAAGGCCGACATCATCAAGGCAGCTATGCACATGATGGACGAAACCATTCCTTTCCAGGTAGAGAGCGATGCATCAGACATCGCCCTGGCTGTTACTCTCAATCAGGCAGGCAGACCAGAAGGGTTCTTCTCCCAAACCCTCACCGCCTCAGAGGTTCGACACTCTCGAAAAGGAGGCACAAGCCATTGTGGAGGCTGTGCGGCGCTGGAGACACTACCTCACCGGTAGGAGGTTTACCCTCGTCACCGACCAACGGTCAGTCGCCTATATGTTTGATAACACGCAACGGGGCAAAATAAAAAATGATAAAATTTTGAGGTGGAGGATCGAACTCCCCACCTACATGTACGATATCAAGTATCGTCCAGGGGAGCTCAACGAGCCCACAGATGCCCTGACCCGTGGCACATGTGCGAATGCGCAGGACGACCGCCTGCAAGCCATCCACAATGACCTCTGCCACCTGGGGTTTACCCGGCTCGTCCATTTTATCAAGTCCCGCAACCTACCTTACTCAACTAAGGAGGTCAAGGCCATGGGCAGGGCCTGCCAAGTCTGTGCGGAGTGCAAACCGCACTTCTATCGGCCAGACAAGGTTTGGCTCGTGAAGGCCTCGGGTCCCTTTGAGCGACTGAGCGTGGACTTCAAGGGGCCCCTCCCATCCACCAATCGTTATGCCTATTTCCTCACCGTTATCGATGAATTCTCCAGTTTCCCATTCGCCATTCCCTGCCCCGACATGACCTCAGCCACCGTGATTAAGGCGCTGCACAGCATCTTCACTCTGTTCGGTTTCCCCACTTATATCCACAGCGACCGGGGTACATCATTCATGAGCGATGAACTGCGCCAGTATCTGCTCAGCAAAGGCATCGCCTCGAGCAGAACGACCAGTTATAACCCGAAACGGGCAAGCGGAGAGGGAGAACACGACAGTGTGGAAGGCTGTCCTTCTGGCCCTGCGGTCGAGAAGTCTCCCAACTACCTGCTGGCAGGAGGTCCTACCTGATGCCCTACACTCCATTAGGTCACTCCTCTGCACGGCCACGAATGAGACCCCTCACAACCGATTGTTGGTCTTCCTCAGGAAGTCTACCTCCAGGGTCTCGCTTCCACCTTGGCCGATGGCTCCGGGACCTGTTCTTCTCCGGAGGCACACGAGGAGTCATAAAACGGACCGCCTGGTTGAAAAGGTCCGACTGCTCCAGGCCAACCCCAGTTACGCCTACGTTGAGTACCCCGACGGCAGGCAAGATACGGTTTCCCTCCGGGATCTGGCACCCGCTGGATCCCACACTACAGACGCCCCTTCCCGCACCGTTCCCCTGCAGGACCCGGCGCCCCCTACACCACAACCCTTCCGGCCACCGCGAGGCGGATGGCTCTATGATGGCACTTCACCCCCGCCGGACTCTTTTTCAAACAGGGGGTGAATGTGATGAACGGTTACTTCCTTGTCATCATGTAAGGTGATGTCCCCTTTAAGACAGGGCTTGGAACCCTGGGACTCCGCCTCTGGCTCCACCCATCTGTGAGCCATATATAAGGGGCTGCCTTGTGGGCTGTGCAGCAGTTAGCACACGTCTCGGCTCTAGCATAGTTCTTAGTCTATTAAAGCCTTCTTTACCGTTTACACTCTAAGCGTCATTATTGAGGGGACCTCATTAACTAACTAAACATGTGCAACACCAATTTCAAATCAGCTTATATGACCAGTTTGTCCACTCTGTCAATGCACAGATACCATTATTGTCAAGCTAGAATTACATGATAATTTTTTGCTTGTGGGCAATCAAAGTGGACAAAAAGTATCTTAAAGAGCAACTAAAAAAGCCCTCTCAACTAGCTGGATGTTTCCACTGTAACTTGCTAAGGAGATGATTCAGTGCCACAGTGACATTGTGCTGGCTCACGTATAATGGCAGTAACCAACATAATGTTCCACAGTACGAGTCTGTTCACCATGAACGGAGTCTAAACCCCTTGTGTAAATTCAACATGTGACAGGTCAGGGGAAATAACTGTGCACATTAGATGTAACATTTGGAGGTGTGACATATATCCTTAATCTTGTATTTCAAAATGACCAGAAATACATTCATCCTCAGTCGTCAAAAAATATTACCCCGCATGACTCCAAAAGTCACCGTAAGTAGATGCCTTCGACAATTATCACACAGGAACTCACCTTTTGCTTGTTGGGTTAGAGGCCACTGTCTGGGGCATTGTGCCTGCTGTTCTTCTGCCTCTTAAATGCAATCAGGAACATTTATCCTCCACTAAAGACAGGCTCACCATTTCATTCAGTTACTAAGGTCTTGCACTCATAAATTGATAACAATGGAGGAGAGGTTGTGTTTTAATAGATCTTTGTGGCATGTCAGGTGAACCCACGGAGATCACCTGCCATTATTCAGGTCACCATTGAAGTGGGAAATGGTTCAGAAGGGCACTTGGCACAGAAGGTGGCTGCCTGACACAAGATGGAGACACAGAGAATAAAGCAGACATAACTGATGCCTGGAGCCCAGCAGGGTGCCAGTGGGACAGATAGGAACAGATCCAGGACAAAGGGAGCCAGACAGGAAGATTAAGAAAGACATAAATGCGGGACACCACTTGAATAAAGCTGACTTCAGCCAAGGTGTACACAATGATATGCTAATACGAATGTCTTGGGCCATTTCCTAAAACAAAGGGACAATCGATACTGCTTTCCTGCTGCCAGCTGTAACCTGTAAAACCTCTTTAACTATAACCATGTGTAAATGGCAAAACGCTTACAAATAGCGATGTACAATCTATAAAATGTTTAAAGATAACAAGCTGATAATTGTTTTGTATCTGGGCTCATTGTGAACCCAAAGTACAAAATGAATGACTGCCATTCAAACCACGAGAAAGGCTGGCTACCGTACCGCGGGGTACGTACGCTTTCTCCCGAAGCTTCGTGTAACAATAAAACTGCACTGATTTGAACACAGCAAGTCTGACTCCCGAAGTGGTTGATTTTTCCCACAACACCATAAACGACTTACTTCACTATCTCTACCAACTCTGGTGACACAATCTGTCCATCTCAGCTGCCTTTATCAGACCGACCAACAAACAAGCACGTTGGGTGTTTGGAATTTGAACTTTTAGCGTGGATTCTTCCGCCCCGCCCGCTGCGGGATGTGTACTACGTAAAGGTCCATTGACCTCGGCTGGGAATTTCCGCAGGAGAATCCCACCCATGGTCATTATGATGGTATGAGATGCCATTGATGAAACGGTTGTTGATCATAGATCTGGTATCAGTAACAGGTCTGTACTTCACATGGATGAGAGAGAGGATGGAGGGGTCCACAGCATTCGTTTTGAATCACAATCAAAGCAGATTCCAGGTTAAAATTTGTACGTTCCGGAAGTTGAGATTGCCTTTTTGATTTGCATCAGTCGTTCTTGATCAATGATCGCATCAACATTCAACATTGCGCCAAGTGAAATGTTTCATAACTTCAAATGAATTCCCCGATGGGGATGGAGTTTGGAAGATAGAGTGGATCATCAGTTCCATGTTGGCATGGCTAACTTAATGATTGGGCTGCTGGCACCTTCCGTTCACAGTGCCAACTTATAATAATAATAATAAAAATTAAAAAAAACTTATAAAGGAAGCACCACTGCTGAAGCTCAAATAAGTTGGCTAGCATAAAAGGAGGACCACTGTTTAACATATTGGGGTGACAATGCATGTGAAACAAGGGCATTGAAAGGGCCTTTCAGTGAGGTAGCCCACAACCAGCTTACTTGTGCTTGATTGCCACACAACATGTCCCATGTGCCGTATTGATCTTTTGACTGACGATACAATCGGACAGCATCTGTGAAGGCTGGTGTCTCTACTTTGCAATCTTCAGGCAATCCTGGAGTAGAAAAAAAAAATCAATGAAACATATTGAACTATCCAAAATTAACAGTATCCATTGTTACAACTAATGGAAGACAACGTGCAGAATAATGATGCATAATATGAAGATCGACTGTACAGTTGATAGAGGTGAAAATGGGGGAAACACAGAACTTTATGCTCCAGCAGGCACAATGCCCCAGACAGTGGCCTCTAACCCAACAAGCAAAAGGTGAGTTCCTGTGTGATAATTGTTGCTGGTCTTTCACGAGTGCACTCAAAATTAATCCCACTGGTTTTCACATTATCTCCATGTGTTACTCAGCTTCAACTATTTTGCAAATTATTCTTTAAAAGAAGAAATGCTGTTGTGCCTCATTCACCCGTTGGTAAAGTATTCCCTGTTCCAATGATCCTCACAAATAGCGAGCAGCGGTTGTACAAAATCTGTGATTATTTTCAATTGAATACTCCTCAGTCTTGACTAAACTGAAGCAAATGGGCTTCCTCATAAAATTTTTAAAAATTATATGGCTATAATTACTGGCACTAACACATTAAAAAAAAAAAATTTAAAGTACCCAATTCATATTTTCCAATTAAGGGGCAATTTAGTGTGGTTAATCCACCTACCCTGCACATCTTTGGGTTGTGGGGGTGAAACCCACGCAAACAGGGGGAGAATGTGCAAACTCCACACAGACAGTGACCCAGAGCCAGGATCGAACCTGGGACCTGGGCACCATGAGGCAGCAATGCCAACCACTGCGCCACAATGCTGCCCTCGCACTAACGCATTTAAGGACCGTTGATGTTTTACAGCACAATTAATTTGCCACAACGAACCATCTTAGAACAGCTGATGAGGGAAACATACAAGCTATGATGGGTGCAGTAGATGCTGATCTTCCGAGGGTTGGGTTAAAGTGCATTAGAATAGAAGACTGAAATCTCACTTCAAATAGAATTAGTAGAGGCGGCATTGGCTGGCAAATGTAGCCAGCTGGCATATGTAGCCAAATGTTTTATTTCTCAACAACATCCTCCACCCCAAGGAGGAACACTCGTACAAATTAATTCTCCTGCCAAAAAAATTAATCAATTAAAAGGCGTTCTGAAGCATGCTAACAAATGTGGTTTAACAGCGAGGGAGTGATAAAGGAGTGCGCCGTGACAAGTAAAGTGGATCCAATTGTAACAAAGGTTTTCTGTATTTATCAAGCACATGTTGACATATGTGGTAGTATGCATTAGGGGTCATGTGGGACTGTGAAGCCATGATGTCATTGGCTGACAGATCCCGGGTCCTGGTTGGACGTTGACCTCTAGCTCCGCCCTGAAGGCGGAGTATAAGTACCTGGAGCCCTCCCCTGCAGGTAGTCTACTACTGAACTGCGGGGGAAACAGTCACGCTTAATAAAGCCTCATCGACTTCACTCTATTCATCTTTCGGAGTCTTTGTGCGCTACAATTTATTAAGCGTGCCTAAAAAGGACTATGGAGCTCAGGATCATCCCGGAATGCCTGAGGATCAGCCCCCACGCAGTGAACGCGGCAGCAGCTTTCAAGCATTGGCAGACTTGTTTCGAGGCCTACCTCAGAATGGCCACCGGCCGGGTCATAGAAGACCAAAAACTACAGGTCCTGCACTCGAGGTTAAGCACGGAGATTTTCTCTTTCATCGAAGACGCAGAGGATTTCCAGACGGCGTTCGCAGCACTGAAAAGTCTCTATGTCCGCCCAGTAAACCAGATCTACGCTCGCTATCAACTCGCAACGAGACGGCAAAGTCCCGGAGAATCGATAGATGAATTCTACGCCGCGCTACTAATTTTGGGACGAGCCTGCAGCTGCACGTCGATGAACGCAATTGAACACACGGACATGTTAATGCGCGATGCTTTTGTGGCAGATATGAACTCCTCCCAAATCCGCCAAAGACTTCTAGAAAAAGAGTCGCTAGGACTCTGAGGCACGGGCCCTAGCAGCCTCCCTAGACATGGCCGCGCAAAATACCCGCGCCTATGGCCCCGGCCGCGCGGCAGCCCATTGGGCTCCGTACGTACCCGTCGCGACAAACCCACCACCCCCCCCCCGGACACCCCACAGGCTTGCGCGGTCCAAACGCCAAGTCGCACCGGGGGCGCCCGCTGCTATTTCTGCGGCCAGGCAAAACACCCCCGGCAGCGCTGCCCGGCCCGCGCAGCGATCTGCAAGAGCTGCGGGAAAAAGGGCCATTTCGCGGTTGTGTGCCGGTCCCGCGAGGTCGCCGCTGTCCCGGGAGAACAGGGAGCCCTGCACGCCGCTTACGCTCCCCAACCCCCCCAGCGCCCTATGTACGACCCGCAGGCACAGCCACTCTGGGTCCCGACCACCGCGGTCCCGGGAGAAGAGGGAGTTCTGCGCGTCTCTAACGCCCCCCCAAACCCCCCCCGCGCCCCACGTATGACCCGCCGGCGCTAACAATTTGGATCCCGACCACCGCTGTCCCCAGAGATGAGGGAGCCCCGCGCGTTCCTAACGCTCCCCAACCCCCCCAGCGCCCCATGTGCGACCCGCAGACGCCGCCATTTTGGGTCCCGGGCACCACGAGGGGAGGAAGGGCGCCGCCATCTTGGACCACCCCAGACCTGTACGACGCATGGGGCGGCCATTTTGTCCACCCCCGCCACGATCTTGTGACCCCCCCAGCCAGGTGCGATGCATGGGGGCAGCCATTTTGTTCATCCCCGACGCCATCTTGGACGGCAACAACGGACCCCAGTGTCGACGGCTCCACGGGGTTCGCAGAAGACGCTCAACTACTACAACCACGTCTCGCTTCAATAACGCTGGACCAAGCTCGGCCCCGGACACTCCAGACGACGACGACAACGGTGCTGATAAACGGGCACCAGGCACCATGCCTAGTCGACTCCGGGAGCACGGAGAGCTTTATCCACCCCGACACGGTAAGACGCTGTTCTTTGACCACCCATCCCAGCGCACAAAAGATTTCCCTAGCTGCAGGATCCCACTCCGTACAGATCAAAGGTTTCTGCATAGTTACCCTAACGGTGCAGGGGAGGGAGTTCAAAAACTACAGGCTCCACGTCCTTCCCCAACTCTGCGCCCCCACATTACTGGGATTAGACTTCCAGTGCAATCTACAGAGCCTTACCTTCAAATTCGGCGGCCCAATACCCCCACTCACTATCTGCGGCCTCGCAACCCTCAAGGTTGAGCCCCCATCCTTGTTTGCAAACCTCACCCCGGATTGCAAACCCGTCGCCACTAGGAGCAGACGGTACAGCGCCCAGGACCGGACCTTCATTCGGTCCGAAGTCCAGCGGCTACTAAAGGAAGGCATAATCCAGGCCAGCAATAGTCCCTGGAGAGCGCAGGTGATAGTAGTGAAGACAGGGGAGAAGCAAGGATGGTCATAGACGATAGCCAGACCATCAACAGGTACACACAACTAGACGCGTACCCTCTCCCCCGCATATCCGACATGGTCAATCGGATTGCCCAATATAAAGTCTTCTCCACCGTGGACCTCAAGTCCGCCTACCATCAGCTCCCCATCCGCCCAAGTGACCGCAACTACACAGCCTTCGAGGCAGACGGGCGATTATACCATTTCCTAAGGGTCCCATTTGGCGTCACAAACGGGGTCTCGGTCTTCCAACGAGAGATGGACCGAATGGTTGATCAACACGGGTTGCGGGCCACGTTCCCGTATCTCGACAATGTAACCATCTGCGGCCACGACCAGCAGGACCACGACGCCAACCTCCAAAAATTCCTCCAGACCGCTAAAGCCTTGAACCTCACGTACAACGAGGACAAGTGCGTTTTTAGCACCAACCGGCTAGCCATCCTGGGCTACGTAGTGCGCAATGGGATAATAGGCCCCGATCCCGAACGTATGCGCGCCCTCATGAATTTCCCCTCCCGCACTGCTCAAAAGCCCTGAAACGCTGCCTGGGGTTCTTTTCATACTACGCCCAGTGGGTCCCCCAGTACGCAGACAAGGCCCGCCCTCTAATACAGACCACGACCTTCCCTCTGTCGACAGAGGCTTGCCAGGCCTTCAGCCGCATCAAAGCGGATATCGCAAAGGCCACGATGCGCGCCATCGACGAGTCCCTCCCCTTCCAGGTCGAGAGCGACGCCTCCAACGTAGCTCTAGCGACCACCCTTAACCAAGCGGGCAGACCCGTGGCCTTTTTCTCCCAAACCCTCCACGCTTCAGAAATCCGCCACTCCTCAGTGGAAAAGGAAGCCCAAGCCATAGTGGAAGCTGTGCGACATTGGAGGCATTACCTGGCTGGCAGGAGATTCACTCTCCTCACCGACCAACGGTCGGTAGCCTTCATGTTCGATAATGCACAGCGGGGCAAAATCAAAAACGACAAGATCTTAAGGTGGAGGATCGAGCTCTCCACCTTCAACTACGAGATCTTGTATCGTCCCGGAAAGCTGAACGAGCCGTCCGATGCCCTATCCCGCGGCACATGTGCCAACGCACAAATTAACCGCCTCCAAACCCTCCACGAGGACCTCTGCCACCCGGGGGACACACGGTTTTTCCACTTTATCAAGTCCCACAACCTCCCATACTCCTTAGAGGAGGTCCGTACAGTCACAAGGAACTGCCACATCTGCGCAGAGTGCAAACCGCATTTTTTCAGGCCGGATGGTGCGCACCTGATTAAAGCTTCCCGCCCCTTTGAACGCCTTAGTCTGGATTTCAAAGGACCCCTCCCCTCCACCGACCGCAACATATACTTCCTTAATGTGGTGGACGAGTACTCCCGCTTCCCATTCGCCATCCCCTGTTCTGACATGACCGCGGCCACAGTCATTAAAGCCCTGAACACCATATTCACACTGTTCGGTTGCCCCACATACGTCCACAGCGACAGGGGGTCCTCTTTCATGAGTGACGAGCTGCGCCAGTTCCTGCTCAGCAACGGGATAGCATCGAGCAGGACGACCAGCTACAACCCCCGGGGGAACAGGCAAGTAGAGAGGGAGAACGGCACGGTCTGGAAGACCGTCCTACTAGCCCTACGGTCCAGGGACCTCCCAGTTTCCCGGTGGCAGGAGGTCCTTCCAGACGCCCTCCACTCCATCCGGTCACTACTGTGTACTAGCACTAATCAAACGCCTCATGAGCGCCTCCTCGTCTTCCCCAGGAAGTCCTCCTCTGGAACGTCACTGCCGACCTGGCTGGCGGCCCCAGGACCCATCTTGCTCCGAAAGCACGTGCGGGCGCACAAGTCGGACCCGTTGGTCGAAAGGGTTCACCTCCTTCACGCGAACCCGCAGTACGCCTACGTGGAGTACCCCGACGGCCGACAAGACATGGTCTCTCTGCGAGATCTGGCGCCCGCCGGCAACACACACATCACCCCGCCACCAATCACCCAACCCCCCCCCCTTCCTGCCACCGCCGCACCCCGCGACCGCCCCCTTCCCAGGAGGATCAGTCCTCCTCCCAGGCCCGACCAGGAATAAAGCCCAAGCTGAAACCGTAAGGCTCCCGGAGAAGACAACACTGGAACAAGCACCACCACCACCGGGGCCGAGGCGATCGACACGGACAACCAGACCGCCCGACCGACTCGTGGCGTCGATCTAACAGTACAATATGGACTTTTAACGAGAACATTTTGTCTTTTCCTGACGATTACTGTAAATAGTTTGAAACAAAAAAAACCTTGTACATACTGTTATAACATGTGAAAGTTTTCCTCCCAGGACCAGCCTTGTAAACCCTTACCATCATGCGAAGCATCACCCCGCCGGGTTCATTTTTAACAAGGGGTGAATGTGGTAGTATGCATTAGGGGTCATGTGGGACTGTGAAGCCATGATGTCATTGGCTGACAGATCCCGGGTCCTGGTTGGACGTTGACCTCTAGCTCCGCCCTGAAGGCGGAGTATAAGTACCTCGAGCCCTCCCCCGCAGGTAGTCTACTACTGAACTGCGGGGGAAACAGTCACGCTTAATAAAGCCTCATCGACTTCACTCTATTTGTCTCTCGGAGTCTTTGTGCGCTACAACATCAAACATCAAAAACACTTTTGGACTGCAGCAAATTTTAGAGAGAAGATTTTCACAAAGGGTCACACAGCTGGTACACATAAAAGAAAGTGATCATTTAGAATTGTGAGACCAAACCCAATTAAAGAAAAGACAGTGCTGTCAAGCTCGGAAGAATTTCGCCTGAAGGTAATTGATAAATCTTTATTGAAACTCATGCTTAAGATCACGAGTACCAAACATGAATTTCAGTAACTTTTAACTGTAGCCTATTAGAAAGCCTTGTTTTTAATGTGCATTTGCATCATACTTATATCAATAAATATCCATTTGTAACAAAACACCTTATTAAGCAAGCCACCACAAGAAATGCCAAGAGAGATTAGCTAATGTGGTTAAACAGGTCTTGAACAATCGAGTGTTTGAACTCCTGCTGTATGGCTGCCAAGTATAGCCAATCGAGAAACATCTAATGACTCACTGGTCTGATTCCTGCAGATAACAGAGTTTGAGTAAGCAGAGAAAACAACGAGGAAAGAATAGGTATTTAACACGTGCTCTTACTCACTTGCTAAGTTGGAGGGTTGTTCCAATAGCATTTTAATATAGATCCCTCAACTCACTTCCGAGTCTGGAGCTGAATTAAGTCCGCAAAGTGAGAGTTTCAGCTTTGTGGTAGAACTCTCGATGAGGCCAGAAGGTTCTGCAATTAAAGCTTCCCTCCAGAGAATTGGGCACATAATCTAGGCTGACATTCTTGTTAAGTACTGAACATGGAGGCTGAGGAAGCGGTCATATGTTGCTTATTCGGCACAGTGGTTAGCACTGCTGCTGCACAGCATCAGAGACCCAGGTTTGATTCTGACCTCGGGTGACTGTGTGGAGTTTACACATTCTCCCAGTGTCTGCGTGGGTTTCCTCCGGGTGCTCCAGTTACCTCCCACAGTCCAAAAATTTGCTGGTTAGGGTGGATTGGCCATGCTGAATTGTCCCTTAGGGTGGAGTTGCAGGAATAGGACGGGGAATTGGGTCTTTCAAAGGGTCTCCTCTTGCAGGGTAGGGATTCTATGATAGGTCAGAGGCACCATTTTTCAGATGAATCATTAAACTAAGGCCACATTGGCTCCTTGATGGGCATGAAAAGCCCCCCGTGGTATGACTGTTAAGGGCAACAGAGTTCTGCTCAGTACTCTGGGTCATTTATCCTTCAAGCAAGACGTAGATTAACATTGCGGCTATCACCTTGCTATTTGAGAGACTTTTTTAAAAATTATTTCATGTGATGTTGGCATCATTGGGAAGACCAGCGTTTGATGCACATCCCGAATTGCACTGGTTTACTGAATTTAAAATCCATCAGCTGCCATGGTGGGATTTTAACCCATGCCCCGAGTGCACTACGCTTTGGATTACTTGTCCAATGGCATCACCACTAACCACCGCTTCCCCTTGCTGTATACAATTTTGGCTGCTATACGTCAAAAGTACTCTATTGGCTGTAAAGGGCTGCCAAAGGCTGCGAAAGGTGTTATATGAATGGAAGGCATTCTTTCTTCCTTCCACTGACAGCATGTGGCGAAAACAATCCTGTGCCAGTGATGTTCACTTAGGACTGCGCATTAAATCTGAGACTGCCTGGATTTGAGGCATTTTGAAAAACTTTCCGTAAAAAGGCAATTAGCTTGTGCCCACTAAGCATTTCCGAATATTAATCTAACTGGGGTAAACGCTACCAGCGAAATTTAACTTTAAATTATTTCTATTAGGGCAAATTTCTTGCAACAAAGTTACTCAAGCTGTTGTGTTAATTCTTGGAACTTGTGTGGTGGATGTTTCATTTGATATAACTTCTGTTAGGATAACAAAGGTAGTTTTAATACAATATTTGTATTGGTGAACAAAAGGTATCGTTTTAAGTGGGTTTAATTTAATGTTACAGTGCCTGGAAGGATAAAACCTATAGTTGGAGAGTTATGCTGGACAAAGATGTTTGTTATGCTGGACAAAGATATTTGTATGTGTGGAATTGGTTTCAATTCCAACTATGATTTGATTGTGCTTAGAGGGGGCAACAGCATGAAGGGTAAAGAGAAGCAAGTTGTTGCTTAGCAACAGGAGGCCACTTTCCTCAGGAAGGGCTTTCTTTTGTTCTTAGTTTTAACTGGAAGCCAGTGCAGTTGAGGCAGGATATTGGGGAATGAACAGCTCTCACCTCTGCCAGGAGAAGCTGAACAGGACAAGGGCTGCAAAGATGGAAGCTTCCTAAGGAACAAGATATAATCTAGATAACCAGGGAATTGGGACAGAAAGAGGATTTAAGACTACAGGAGTTAAGTGAAGAGAGACCAGTGTACTATTCAGAAAAATTCAAGGAAGAGTAAACAAAAGGTTGAGTTAAAGGGATAATTGAAGGAACCAGATTTAAAGTGGGAAAACAGTCTTCAGAGGTAAATCAGAAGTGGTCCTATTTTACTACAGACTGGGAATAGAGAGATAAAGCAATTACAATTTGTACAGCAGTGAAGACAAATAAATCCTAAAGAGGTTGGTGTAAATCCTGGACTGGATGCGCTTAAAAGTGGAGTGGAAGCTCTGTTTAAAAGATTAATTTGTAAAACCTGGACTGAACTTTGGAATGCAAATCGCTAAGGAAAAGCATTATTGTGAGAGAAGATTTCAATGCGTGTTTTTGGGAGTGGAGTTTGGGAACTCATGTGACAATCATCTGGGGGATTCAGAGGAGAAATCCACAGACACTAACTTGGATTCAGAGCAGAGAGTGTGCATGTGACCACAGTCATTTTGTGTGCTTAAAAAGGGATTGTGTTAATGAGACGATTGCAATTTAGGGTGTACTTTGTAATCCATGTTAATCCTATAACCTGTGTGCAATTGTTCAGGTAAACGGGGAGTAAATGAGAATTGTATTATAATCCAATTTTTGCACGGTCAATAAATGTTTTTCTCTGCTGTTAAAACTAACTAGCAGTCCTGTGACTCTGTGCCTCCATGGTTTATTAACACAAGTCAAAGTTAAAGTTACAGTCTTTTGAGCCAGGGTTCCATTCTGGGATTGGCCTGTGCGATTATATCAACTTGGATCGTAACGCTTGCTTGAAAAAATATACAGCAAACTTTTAACTACCTCAGTTCTTGGTTGCAATCAGTATATCAGGTTTCTGTGTAGAAGCCAACATCACCACCTCCAAGCAGAGAACTTATTGGTCAAGCCAGCGGATTCTTTGCAGAGAATCATAGAATCCCTACAGTGTAGAAAGTGGCCATTCAGCCCATCATGTCTATACTGACCCACGGAAGGAGCACCCCACCTACCCCCATGACCCCATGACCCCATTGGACATTAAGGGGCAATTTTGGCATGGCCAATCTACCTAACCTACACATCTTTAGAATGTGGGAGGAAACCGGAGCACTAGGAGGAAACCGATGCAGACACAGGGAGGAAATGCAGACTCCACACATACAGTCACCCAGGGTCTGAATCGAACACGGGTCCCTGGTGCTGTCAGGCAGCAGTGCTAACCACTGTACCACCGTGCTGCCCCATTCTCTTTTTGCTGAAAAAAAAACATGTCTTGCAAATTAGATTGGTTTCTGTTATTTCTATGTAATGTTAATTGTAATTTTTTTAAAAAGGCAGCATGGTGGTGCAGTGTGCTGCCACACGACGCTGAGGTCCCAGGTTCGATCCCAGTTCTGGGTCACTGTCCGTTTGGAGTTTGCACATTCTCCCGTGTCTGCGTGGGTTTCACCCCCACAACCCAAAGATGTGCAGGGTAGGTGGATTGGCCACGCTAAATTGCCCCTTAATTGGAAAAAAAGAATTGGGCACTCTAAATTTATTTTTAAAAATTTGTAATAAAAAGGTTTACTTTTACAGCATTAACCTGAGCTATGTTGCTTGCGGAGCTGCTTTTTGCTGCCTATTGGAAAGGAGAGGAATGTGCAGCGAACATCTTATTCAACATCATAATACAGGGTCATTGACAATCATGTTAATAGCATGTATACTACTCACATCATCTTGCAGTTCAGTCAAAACAAATGAAATTAATGGAAATAAAATTTTAATAATCCGTTGCCAAAGATTTAGTTATAACAGAATGGGTTACCCTCACCAGGTCCTTCGCTCATTGGGTCAATATACAGACTTTACCATGTTAATCATTTCAGATTCTGGTGCTAGCCTTTCAGTTGGCTAGAACCAAAGAGAAAATGCTGGAAAGTCTCAGCAGGTCTGACAGCATCTGTAGGGAGAGGAAAGAGCTAACATTGAGTTGAGTCCAGATGACTCTTTGTCAAAGTTGGCTAGCCTCAATTTATCACTTGATGTCACCCATTGTCATATGGAGTGTCTGTGAAAAATGCCAATGATTAACTCTGAACTAGTCATGTCTGTTAACACAAGAAAGACAACTTCATTTTGTGCCTCTCTTTACAGGATCAATCTAACTTTAAATTCCAAATAATCCAAAAGATACAAAGCAAGTGCCGCATCTCTCCCGCCATTTTTCTTGTTTTTCCTCCATTAGCACAAACAAAATTGCATCACCAGCTCAGTCAAATTTTTGATGAACGTCCAAATATTAAAAGATGGAGCAACTTGGGTTTTCACAGCATGATTCACACAATGTCTGATCAGCTTGCCTTCAAGCCTCTTAGTCAATTTCAAAAGCAACGAGTCTCTGCTCATGCTACACAACAGAGAAACATTAGCATCTCTATGAAACATGCTTGGAGCGCTGTTAATATCCTCTTGCCCTTCCAGACTTCCTTCAACTTTTAAGATAGCTTGAGTGAATTTCCTTACTTCCTGTCTAGCCTTTGGCTCTACTGGTACATCTGCTGATGGTAAATGGCTAAAATAAAATGACACACTGGTTTGAATCTTATGGCCTTCTATCTTCACTTTGTTTATTTTTAAGGAGCAATTTAACATGGCCAATCCATCCACCCTGCACACCTCTGGGTTGCGGGACTGAGACCAATGCAGACACGAGGAGAATGTGCCGTCTCCACACGGACAGTGACTCGGGGCCGGGATCGAACCCGGGTCCTCGGCGCCATGAGGCAGCAGTGCTAAACACTTATCTTAACTTCTGGTGCAAGCAGAACGTCTCACAAAGTTGTCACCACTAGACTGGTAATACATTTTCTCATGGTATTCTGCGAGCACATCCGCTGTAACTAGTGATGAGGAAGCTTTACGGCGCTCATCTTAACTATTAGCAATTGTCATGTTCAAGGAGATCTAACCGAGTTGTGCACCAGCTGTGTAAAAGTTTCCAAAGTTCTCAGGAGTAGCGAATTGAAAATGCCCAAACTGGTCCTGTGGAGTACTGTTTTTTTTACATTGACCAAGCCTTTTATCCTGAAAGTGCTCAATGATGCAAGGCTCCATAGATGCCAACAGACAACAATACATTGTTCAATTACTATTCTTCTGAGTTTGAAGATAGAATGAAGGGCAGGAGGTGGTGAGAAGCCCATGTAAAGCAAAGGAGCCAGATCCTGTCCTCAGCCAATCGTCCACACAGTGACTGTTTTCATCAAGAATAGCCAGCCAGCCAGCAGCTGAAGAATAGCCAGCCAGCCAGCAGCTGGAAAACAGCCAACTTTCATTGCCCACACAGAAGCAAACTAGAGGCCATTCGATTGCTGCCTGCACTGAGACCAGTAGAGATAGGAGACTGGATCAACAGGACATTGTGTGCTCCCCTTTAACTCACTTAGTTTTAATGATGAACACTTCAAATCTTCTCCACAGGTAACGTCTTCTTGGAATAAATAGTGATTTTTTTTCCCCCCCATGTTTGAGATTTATCAGTTGCTATCAAAAATATTACTTTCTATTATCCTTGCGGGAGGGAAATCTGCCGTACGTACCCGGCCTGGCCTACATGTAATAATAATCTGCCGTCCTTAGCCGGCCTGGCCTACATGTAATAATAATCTTTACTAGTGTCACAAGTAGGCTTACATTAACACTGCAATTAAGTTACTGTGAAACGCCACTAGTCGCCACATTCCGGCGCCTGTTCAGGTACACTGGGGGAGAATTCAGAGCATCCAATTCTCCTGACAAGCATGTCTTTCAGGACTTGCGGGAAGACACCGGAGCGTCTGGAGGAAACCCACGCAGGCACGGGGAGAATGTGCAAACCCGACACCGACAGTGACCCGGGGCCGGGATCAGACTTGGGTCCTTGGTGCCATGAGGCAGCAGTGTTAACCACTGCACCACCATGCCACCTTTTCATTGCAACGTTTTAGACAGTATCTGAAAGGGATCCCAGGATCTTTCCCCAAGGCGGTTCCTACCTCTCCATTTGTAAACTTCCCACCTTCTCCTGAAAAGTGTAAAGCTCACAAGTTATATTTGACATTCCTTGCTGATGAAAATTGCACCTGACTAAAGGTAGCTGTAGTTTTAGAAGTACAGTGCCTCCATGAACTGCACATGTCCAAAGTGGGGGGCCCCCAACCAAAATGTTGAGTGTCAGGTTCATGGGCGGGGCTTCTGGAATTGGGGCTCTCGCACCATTTTGTGCAAGTTGGAGATCCTTGCAAAAATTCAAGGCCCTGTTCATACAAAACATAGATTCCCTCTAGGAAACACCATGCTGGAAATGGTTCCCTTATACCCAAGGTGCCTCTCAAAATCAATTAAAATCAGTGTGAAGCTGTTCATGAAATAAACAGAGTGCTATTCCTTCACCTTTTATAACAAAATCCAAATCAACTCCACAATTACTTCTTTCAACCTTCTCAGTTTCCAGGCACCAAATCTGCTCTGAAGATCTTTTCTGCCATCAAATAATGATTCCAATACCAGATACACCTTCTCTAGCTACTCCCTAATTTCCAGAACACGACTGTCTTCATTGTATCTCATTTACTTATTAAATTATATGTACAACTCCTGTTCTGTACCAGGCTCAATGTCATGTCCAACTTTTGTCACTTGTATCATGCTGCTGTACTGGATTCCACACACTCCTCCTTCATGATGATTAGACATGTATCTTCCAATCGAGTATTTTGAATTTACAGCTCAAGGTGCAAGGAGGACCAAACAACCAATAATGAAATGATCTAATGCCCATCTCCTCCAGTTGTCTTCCTACCAGCTCACACCTCAAATTTCCTCATTTTAATTCCAACCTTCCTTCCTGCCTTTGGTGTCTCAAACTGCTCCAGCTAAGCTTCGTGCAAACTGCAGAATGATTTTACCATCTTTCTTGGCAGGGCGCAGCTTTCTGACCCGAACGTTTACTACATAAACTTCAGTCGTCTCCAATTTACTGCCAACTTTTTCCAAACACATCACGTCACATTCTCGATTATTCTGGACTCTTCCATGTCCTTTCTCTGTCTAAGATAGTCATTGTTTCACCTTGCACTTCAATCTTCGAAACTTTATCAAAATAAAATTGATAAGATTGTTCAACATGAACACTGATCAACCTTTTCCAACACCCATCCCATCCTGAGTGACCTTGTTCAGGCAAAGGGATGAAATATACACAAAAAGAGGCCAAGTCAGAGGGAGAGAAATCAAACAAAGTCAGATTAGGATTGATTGATATGACAGAGGTAGATCATGTCAACAGTGCTCAGCAAGTATTGCACAAATAATCATACTGACGTTATGGAAAAGGCAAACAACTCCCTTCTAACCCATTGCTGCTTAGCTGAAGAGCTGTGTTTAATGATTGATTGATTGATTGATTTGATTTATTGTCACATGTACCTAAGTACAGTGAAAAGTATTTTACTGTGGCCGAGGGAACGTTCACAGTAGTACATAGTAGACAAAAAAGAATAATCAACAGAGTACATTGACAAATGGTACATCGACAAACAGTGATTGGTTACAGTGTGGAACAAGGGACCAAAAAAAGCAAATACATGAGCAAGAGCAGCATAGGGCATCGTGAACAGTGTTCTTACAGGGAACAGATCAGTCGGAGGGGAGTCATTGAGTCTTGTAGCTGTGGGGAAGAAGCTGCTCCTATGTCTGGATGTGTGGGTCTTCAGGCTTCTTCTGCCTGATGTAAGGGTCTGGAAGAAGGCAATGCCTGGGTGGGAGGGGTCTCTGATAATGCTGTCTGCCTTTCTGAGGAGGTGAATACAGTGGGAGGTATATGTCAGACCACCAATTGATTGAAGTCTACACATTGCAGCAAGCATCACTGGATACAGATGGGGAATGGTGGGAGAGGTACCTATCCCAACTCAGATCAGATCATTCTCTGTCCACCCCACCCTGAAAACCAAATTAAAAGATGCTCAGCGGCTACCTTTGAAGGTATGCATGCTGGAGCTCCACTCCTCCTCCTCCTCCTGAGGAATGGAGAGGAATCCTGATAATCATGAGAAATGAAAAATGTTAGCATATATTTAGGAAAGAATTCATCATGCAGAAGGATTACTAAGCCAATAGTTACAAACCATTTGCCACAACTATCAAATCATAGGAAAATGGAACATATGGAAGGAGTTATATTCAATGCATTCACACAATAAAAGTACGGATTAAACTACAACTCATGGTTGGTCACTCCCTGGAAACACTTCACTGCAAAGCCAGAAAGACAGCATCTAGGATGATTCATGTCCTGTACAGTCAGACTTCTCTGAAGGACAACGGATGCTGAGGAACTACCATTGCAACTTTGCTTGCATGGAAATATAGGCAGAGTCTGAGCACTTAAGAAAATAAGAGCACCCCTTTTCCTTTGGGAATGTACATTCAATTCCACAAAGCAAAGGCAATGACAGCTCTGGCCTTTCAAATGAAGTTAGCGAATCCTCATTACAGCGGTCACTTGACAGTAAATAGGCATTTGTGGCTTTAAGGCGAAGGAGTTGGAAGGGTCACATCAAACAATGCTAAAAGGATTGAAGTTAAATTGTACAATAAAGTGACATTCAAACTGCTTTTAAGTGATGGATTTTGAGCAATGACACATTCTTCAAGGGGAGTGGGTTCCCCTAAAGTGGCAAAACACTAAGGAACCTGTCATGTGTTCTGACAGTGTCAGTTACTCAGAGGAAAACAGTGCTACCACACTGAACACTAACTTGGACATAATATAATGCATGACTGAGTAAACCAGACAAAAATCAGATAACATTATAGTCCTTCTGGAAGCTTTTGGGAGGAAATCCACGCAGTCACCCGAGGCCAGAATTGAACCTGGAGCTGTGAGGTAGTAGTGCTAACCACTGTGCCACCATGCTGTCCTTGTGTTTTGCAATTTCCTTGAATCGTGTGTTTTGCAGGGACAGAGAGCAGATTTGACTTTAGGCATGACCTTCAATTGTGGAATTCTGGAGAATGATGATTAATGATTCCAGGATTCCCCAAAGTGTTACATTAAAATTTTTTTTTTTTTTTTTTTATAAAAAGAGTACCCAATCGGTTTTTTTCCAATTAAGGATGAATTTAGTGTGGCCAATTCACCTACCCTGCACATCTTTGGGTTATGGGGGGGGGGGGGGGGGGTGAGACTCACAGAGACACGAGGAGAATGTGCTAACTCCATACGGGCAGTGACCCGGGGCCGAGATCGAACCCGGGTACTGGGCACCGTGAGGCAGCAGTGCTAACCACTGTGACAGCTGTCACCTCTGCCAATAAGCCATCTTGCTTCATTCCCAAACTGACCATAGATATTCAAAAAAGGATACAGCAGAATGCCCATGCCACAACACGTCCAAATTCTGTTTCTTCTCCATTTCGACTTAAATGCTCATCAATTCACGTCTATTTAAGGTAGACCGTCAGAAAGGGTACAGCAGAAATTCCCAATGTCAACAACTCGCATTTATTTAGTGCCTTAATATTATGAAACATCCCAAGGCACTTCACATAGACATGATAAAACAAAGTGTGACACTGTCACAAGGAAAAATTAGATCAGACGACCAAAGGTTAAAAGAGCGTCTTAGAGGAGGAAGTTGACATTGAGAGACAGACATGTTGGGGGGGGAAATTTCATGGGATGTGGGAATCGCTGGGCCAGCACTTATTGTCCATTCCCAATTGCCCTTGAATGGAATGTTTTACTAGGCCATTTCAGAGGGGCAGTTCAGAGTCAACCACAATGCTGTGGGTCTGGAGTTAAGTGTAGACCAGGCCAGGTAAGGAAGGCAGATTTCAGTCCCCAAATGACATCAGTGAACCAGATGAGCTTTTATGACAATTGACAATGTTTCGGTCAGCATTAAGACATTTAATTTTAAAAGAAATTTATTCAAATTGCACCATCTGCTGAGGTGGGTTTCAAATCTGGGTCCCTGGAGCATCACCCTGGTTCATGTGTCCTGGGTCACAATACCACGAGGCTATCACTTCCTCAGAGCTTGGGGCCCTGACGACTGAAGGCAGTCACCAATGGTGGAGCATTCATTCTTTGGGAAATCACAAGAGTGAAAGTGTTAGTGGAGCGTGGATGTCTAATTAAAATTAATCATCATTTTCTTGTCACAAGTAGGCTTCAATGAAGTTACTGTGAAAAGCCCCCAGTCTCCACATTCCGCCGCCTGTTCGGGGAGGCCGGGACAGGAATTGAACCCGCACTGCTGCCTTGTTCTGCATTACAAGCCAGCTGTTTAGCCCACTGTGCTAAACCAGCCTCGGATATCTTGGAAGAATGTGGAGCTGGGGGAGATTGCAGAGAGGGGGAGGGGCAAGACCACGGAAGGATTTGAAAAAGAAAAAGGCGAGAATATTAAAGTCAAGGCATCACTGGCCAGAGAGCCAGCGTGCGTCAGTGAGCACAGGGGCGATAGGCAAACATGACTTTCCGTGGGGTACGACACAAAAAGAGCTAGAGCCAACAGGCATAATAAACGGAGCAGTCACGTTCTTTGTGCCAAGTTCTGTGATTTTTAATATACCAGAATGATCAATTTAAATTACATTTCAATGTTTATCGTACATGCCAGTTCCTGCTGGAGCAGTGACCTTATTAAAAAAAAAGGCTTTCCTTCCAATTAAAATCTCCACCTATAAAGTACAAGAACACAATTCATTTACCAATACAAACCTAATCCAAAAGGAAATTAATTTTAATTTTTTTTTTTTAAAAACACAGTTCAATAAACCCTGACAGAACACAAACTATGCAGTAATTTGTGCCCAGAGCCCTGACACTGTCAAACAGCTGAAAAGAGCAGAATCCAAGAAATATGAACCTCTTGGTATTCCTTAAAAAAAATCTCTGCAGTCGTAAACTTGGTTAGAAGACATGATCGGGAAAGTGCAATTGTTGAGCTCAGCCATTAAAGTCATTGAAATTTTCTTCCTGTGGTGTTGGGGAAATCGGTGCAAAATGGACTGCAGAGGAGTTTGAACCACACTGCCCAGAAAGAACAGTGATTACAGTGAGCTGATCTGCAGGGAGTGGAGAGTCATGTCCAATGATTAACTGCTAATGGGGAAGATAACCTCAAACAACTGCTTTCAGTATTGATAGAAAAATCCAAAATTGCATTTTCCTTCCCAGTCCCAGAAACTCCTGTCGAAAGTGCAGATTTTGCTGGGGTGGGAGTAGACGACATGCATAGAGGCCCACTGGAATCTATTACCCAACTGGTCATTCATGCTATGGAGGCTATTACAAGTTTGGGTTCTTTGGTACTGTATTCTCAGCTGACAGCCACAACTGAAGGTCATGCCTAAAGTCAAATCTGCTCTCTGTCCCTGCAAAACACACGATTCAAGGAAATTGCAAAACACAAGGACAGCATGGTGGCACAGTGGTTAGCACTACTACCTCACAGCTCCAGGTTCAATTCCGGCCTCGGGTGACTGCGTGGATTTCCTCCCAAAATCTAAAGATGTGCAGGTTAGGTGGATTAGCCAAGCTAAATTGCTCCTTCGTATTCAAAAGGTTACATAGGGTGACTGGGGAAAAGGTCCAAATGGACTTTGACCTGCTCTCCACGAGGAAAGCAGTGCACCAAATCTGCCAGGCACAGGGGTCCCTATACGAATACGGAGACAAAGCCAGCCGCCTGCTGGCGCACCAGCTGAGAAAACAGGCAGCCACTAGGGAGAGAGCGCAACTGAGAGACAGCAAAGGCATATTAGAAACAGACCCGGATAAGGTCAACAAAACCTTCAAAGCCTTTTACTGGGGACTGTACAGCTCGGAGCCCGCAGCAGGGGCTCAGGGATGAAACAGTTCCTCGCTGGACTGGGCATGCCAGTCGTGGGGGAGGACAAGAAACTGGGCCTGAAAGCACCACTAGGACCGGTATTAGCTCCATGCAGGCGGAGAAGGCGCCAGGACCAGACGGGTTCCTGGCGGACTTCTACAAAACATTTGCGACAGCACTGGCCCCGCACCTGCGGGAGATGTTCACAGACCTGCTGGCAAGGGGCACACTGGTACCCACGCTAGCACAGGCCTCAATCTCATTAATACCCAAGAAAGACAAAGACCAAACAGAGTGCAGTTCATTCAGACCCATCTCACTACTAAACATAGACGGCAAAATATTGGCCAAGGTCCTAGCAAAAAGACGAGAGAACTGCATAGCAGAGGTGGTCGCAGAGGATCAAACGATCTTCGTCAAAGGCAGACAGCTAACATCGAACATCAGGCAACTGCCGAACGGGATCACCTGGGGAGAGAACACCCGAGGTAACCGTCTCCCTTGATGCAAAAAAAGGCCTTCACCAGGTACTCAGAGGTACTGGAGCAGTTCGGACTCGGAGAACGATTCACCTCCTGGGTGAAACTCCTGTACAGCCCTCCCATGGCGAGAGATCAGACCAACACCACCAACTTCCAGTACTTCCAGCTGCACAGGGGCACCAGGCAAGGATGCCCGTTGTCCCCGCTGCTGTTCACCCTAACGATCAAACCACTAGCTATTGCACTCAGAACAGCAAGGAATTGGAGGGGGATCCAAAGAGGAGGCAGAGAGCACAGAGTCTCAATCTATGCAGATGACCTGCTCCTCTACATCTGGGACCCACAAAGCAGCATGGAAAATATCATCGCACTCCTGAAAATGAGTTAGGTGCCTTCTCAGGCTGCTAACTCAACAAGAGCAGAAGCGAGATCTTCCCAGTGAACCCGCAAGGGGGAGGGGGCAGCACTGGTGGGACTGTCGTTTAAACAGGCAATACACAAATTCCGCTTCCTGGGGATCCAAATCGCTCATGACTGGACGGGGGCCCACAAATAGAATCTGACCAGTCTGACAGAGGAAGTTAAAAAGGACCTGCAAATATGGAACACACTCCCACTCTCCCTCGTGGGGAGAGTCCAGACGACCAAAATGAACGTGCTGTCCAGGTACCTCTTTCTGCTTAGATCCATCTTGATCTATATCCCCAAGGCCTTTTTTCACTCACTGGACAAATTAATCACACGGTTGGATGTGGCAGGGGGAAAAGAATGCTTGGATCACGAAGAAGGTTCTACAGAAAACAAAATCCAGGGGAGGGCTAGCCCTTCCAAACCTACAATTCTACCACTGGGCAGCGACAGCAGAAAGAGTGATGGGATGGATAAAGGAGCCAGAAGCCGAGTGGGTGTGCACGGAGGAGGCCTCCTGCAAGGGGACCTTTCTCCAGGCCCTCACCATGGCGGACTCCCACTCCCACCAAAGTAACACTCTGGCAACCCAGTGGTGGTAGCCACCTCCAGCAATTCAGCCTAAACAAAATGTCCGACAAAGCCCTCATCTTCAATAACCACAGGTTCACACCAGCACTCACTGACGCCACCTTCAAAAGGTGCTGAGAGGATGCCATTGACAGTTAGGGACCTATACGTTGCCGGCAGGGTCACAACACTACGAACTGACAGAGAGATTCCAGCTAGCTAAAGGCAATGAACTCAGATACCTGCAGAAAGAGGGAGGTTGCAGAGAAGAAGGGCGTGGGAGGGGAGGAAGGGAAGGAACTGGGGGAAGAGCACAGGGAAAGATAACGACCACAACAAGCACAGCAAGGTGAAAGCGAGAAAGTGCTGCAGAAGGAACGACCAATGTCAGATGCAGGCGCAACTGTACAAAGATAAAGAACCGACCAAGAAATGTAATTAACATCAGCGGCACCACTCAGGTGCTCCGTCCACCCGGTTTCATTCATCATTAAAAAAAAAAAGAGGATTGGGGGGGGGGGGGGGGGGGGGGCCTCTCCTGTTACATGATTTTTTACTTCCTTTATTTTTTTCTAGGTATATTTGTAATTATACCATGTACAAAACCCAATAAAAAGATCTTAAAAAAAGACAGGGTGACTGGGTTACAGGGATAGGGTGGAGGCGTGGCCTTAAGTAGGGTGCTCTTTCCAATGGCCGGTGCAGACTCGGGTTGAATGGCCTCCTTCTGCATTGCTGGGATTCCATTCTATGTCACGGGGCTCTTGCTATGTAAAGCCTCATCTTATTTGAGGCTTTCAGACTCACTTCAGTTTGAAGGAAAATATTATCCGCAGCCTAAAGCCTCTCTGAAAGTCAGTTGAAAAAAATCAAGATAGCATTATAAAATGAAGTAAGTTGGGCAAAGTACGAGATAGTTAAGATTCATAAACGCCGTTGATCACAGCTTTCATCAGCAGTGGGATCAGTTTCTTGGAATCAAAGTCCTCTATAAGCATGGAATCATGAAATAACAATTCACATGTCTCAGGATATTACAGGCACAAATCACATTAGAGCGAGTGCGTGCAGAAGAGGTTCACGAGGATGTTGCCAACAAAGATGAAAGTCTAGCTAGGCGGAGTTTAATTGGGCTTTGGAGGTATTTAATTGAAGTATACAAGTTTATGAGGGGCCTGGACAGTATGGATCGTAAGGGGCCACTTTCCATTAGCAGAGGGGTCAATAACTAGGAGCACATTTAAAGTGATTGGCGAAAAGATCAGAGGAAAGTGAAGGGGACATTTATCACCCAGTGAGTGGCAAGGGTCAGGGGCTCACTGCCTGAAAGTAAGGTAGAGGCCCTTCCCACATTTGTTTGCATTTGAAGTGGTATAACCTACGTGGCTACGAACCAACAGCTGGAAGGTGGAATCAGACTGGATGGCACTTTTCGCCCAACAGAGACGGTGGACCGAATGACCTCCTTCTGTGCTGTAAACCTTTCCATGCTCTTATGCTTCTATGCCCCTCAACTAAGTTTTCAAGATGGAACCAACTGGTGTTCCCCATTGACTCTACCTTAGCGGGGGAGCCCAAATATCCATGCAGGATGGTGGGAATCTGGAACTCACTGCCTGAAAGGGTGGTAGAGGCAGGAACCCTTAACATTTAAGCAGCATTTAGATGAGCACCTGAAACACCACAGCATACAAGGCTACGGACCTAGTGCTGGAAAATAGGATTAGAATAGATGGGTGCTTGATGGTCGGCTCAGACACGATGGGCTGAAGGGCCTCTTTCTGTGCTGTAAAACACCATAACTTTATTGCAAAGATCTTTGATTAATGGACAACAGTGCAAGCCATTTCTGACATTGCAAAAACAAAAAACAAGTTCCATAATTTTATGCAACTTATATAGAATTTCAATCTGAAAGATTTAGCGTGTGGCTTCTTCCACTTCACTTTACTGTTTTGCAGACAAACATTGTGGCCGAGTTTCCTGATCACAAGCAGAAATAATGCCAGAATTTACAGTTTCTGGAGTAACCTTGCCAACTGAGAGTCCAGCGGCATAGAACGTTTCAGGTTAGTTTCCTGTGTTTGAACGCAGAAATATGTTGAAAAGAAGTTCAAATGCAGCGGAAATGGGGCTAACAGGCTGATGTCTTCTTTCATGGCAACTCATTGCCAGATCCTCTTCTGCTTCTCGCCCATTATTGTGCATACCCATTGAGGTGGTTAGCTACACAATAACAGGCCACTCAGCTCAACAGCTCCTTGTTTATGTTGCATACAAAAGACCCAAGGCCATTTGGCCCTTTAAGCCTGCTCTGCCATCCAATAAGGTCATGGCTGATGTGGCTTGGTCTCAGCTCCACTTTCCTGTCTGCCCCACTTAACCCTCGACTCCCTTGTCAATCAAAATTCTACCTTCCTCAGCCTTGAATAAATTCAATGACCCAGCTCTCTGGGAAGAGAATTCCACATACTAACAAGCCTCAGAAAATGTTTCCCCTCAATTCAGCCTTAAAAGGGAGACCTCGTAAACTTAAACTACGTCCCCAACATCCTCCCTGTATCCACCCTCTAGTCCCCCAAGGATCTTTGATGTTTCAATAAGATCACACCTCATTCACCTACACTCCAATGGGTTTAGACCCAACCAGTTCAACCTTTCATGATAGGCTAAGCCCTTCATCCCAGGTGAGTTTAGTGAACCTTCTCTGAACTGCGAGTGCGATTTTATTGTTTGATACCAAGGAGACCATAACTGTACAGTGTTCCAGATGTGGTCTCACTAAGGCCCTGTACAGCTGCAGTAAAACCTCCATACTTTTATTCCATTCCCCTTGCCATAAACACCCAACGTGCCATTTGCCTTCCTGATCACTTGCTATACTTGCATACTGACTTTATGTAATCCATACACCAGGATAACCAGATCCCCTTGGAGTTCTGCAACCCCTCCATTTCTATGGCATACTGCTTCTCAATGCTTCCTGCCAAGAGGGCAAGTTAACACTTTACCCCACATTAATCTCCACCATCCAAATTGCTATCCACTCACCAAACTGCCTATATTCCTTTGCAGACAGTCTACAACCTCTTGCTTATCCATCTTGGTGTCATTGACAACTTTAGCTCCCACATATCAATACCTTCATCAAAATTATTGATGTAGATTGAAAATGGAGGGCCCAGCGTTGATCCCTGAGGCACTGTTGCGTTTTCCAATTTCTTCAGCTTACCAACCTGAAGGTTCCGTTCTGCTTCGTGTTAACTAATCGATCCCTTATCCATGCTAACGTTATCCCCTATACCAGGTTCTCCTATCTCGGTGGTAAACTTTGATGTGGCACCTTTTCAAATGACTTTTGGAACCTTGGCACATTGCTAAAGTGTATTTTGCAAAATGGTAACACACTGCTGCTGCTGTGTGATGGTGGTTAGGGAGCCAATGAAATGGTTCGCTTTGTCCTAGATGGTGTGGAACCTCTTGAGCATTGGTGGAGCTGCACTCTCCCAGGCAAGGACAGTATTCTATCAAATTTCGGACTTGTGCTTTGTCGATGGTGGACAGGGTTTGGGTAGTCAGTTGGCAAGTTATTCACCACAGAATTCCAAGTTTTTGACCTGCTCTTGCAGTATTTACGAGGTTAGTGCAGTTTCTGGTCAATGGCAACCCCCAGGATGTTGAGAGTGGGGGATTCAGCAATCTTAATGCCATTGAATGTCAAGGGGAAATGTTTAAATTCTCTCTTGTTGGAGATAGTCATCGCCTGGCACGTATGCGGCAAGAAACAAATATTCATTACTCCAAGCTTGAATGTTATCTAGGTCCTGCTGCATTTGGACATGGACTGCTTCAGTATTTAAGGAATCATGTGCTGGACATCCGCATTGCTAACCTCTGAGGGAAGGAAGGTCATTGATGTAGCAGCTGAAGATGGTTGGACATAGGACACTCCCCTGTGGAACTCCTGCAGTGACGCCCTGAGACAGAGATGATTGACCTCCAATGACCACCTTCCTTTGTGCCAGGTATGACTTCAAGCAGTCGAGAATTTTCCATCTGATTCTCTTTGACTTTTGCAGCTCTTAAGGCCTGCCTTGATGTCAAAGACAGCCACTTTCAACTTACTATGGGATTTGGCTATTTTTTCCCCCCCAATAGAACATAGACCATACAATGCAGAAGGAGGCCATTCAGCCCATCGAGTCTGCACCGACCCACTTAAGCCCTCACTTCCACCCTATCCCCGTAACCCAATAACCCCTCCTAACCTTTTTGGTCACTAAGGGCAATTTAGCATGGCCAATCCACCTAACCTGCACGTCTTTGGACTGTGGGAAGAAACCGGAGCAAAAAAGTTGGGTGGGGTTACTGGGATAGGGTGGAGGTGTGGGCTTGGGTAGGGTGCTCTTTCCAAGGGCCAGTGCAGAGTCGATGGGCCAAAAGGCCTCCTTCTGCATTGTAAATCCTATGATCTATGCAGACATTGTCTAGCAGGTATGTCCTTTAGGATTCAGCCAACTCGGTCAGTAATGGTGCTGCCAAGCCATTCTTGGTGATAGACACTGAAGAACCCACCAGAGTATATGCTGTGCCATTATCACCCTCAGTATTTCTTCCAAATGGTATTCAACATGGAGGATTATTGACTTATCAGCTGATGGGGGTTAATGTGGTAATCACCAGGTTTTCTTGCAATGTTTGACCTGATGCCATGAGACATGACTGGAGTTGCTAGATTCGATTCAATCTTGGGGACTCCCAAGAGCAACTGCCTTCTGACTGTATATTGCTGTACTGTCACCTCTGGTGGGTCTGTCCAGCTGGTGGGATAGAACATACCCAGGGATGGTAGCGTCTGGGACATAATCAAAATTTATCGACCAAATTATATCTTACAAATGTCAGACTGCTGCTTGACTATGCTGCAGGACAGCTCAACTATTTTTGGCACAAGCCTCCAGATGTTAGTAAAGGGGACTTTGCAGCGTCGACCGGAATGGGTTTGTCATTTCCAGGGCCTGGGTCAAAAAGATTCCTAGGTTGCTTTTGCTCCTTTTGCCAATTACTTATCTGTGCCCTCTCGTCCTTGATCTTTTCACGAGTAGGAACCGCTTATCTCTGTCCAGACCCTCCATGGTGTTGCATACCTCTATGAAATCTCCTCTCAGGAGGGCCCCAAAATCAGAGCCCCCCCAGCGGAGGCTGAAATAGTTGTTTAACATAACTCTCTTGCTCCTGTACTCAATGCGCCAATTAATAAAGCCCAGGACACTGGGTGCTTTATTAACCCCTTTCTCAACCAGTTCTGCCACCTTTAATGACTTATGTAGATATACACCTAGGGCCCACTGCTCCTGCCCTCCTTCAAATGTGTATCCATTATTTTAACTGGGAGGGTGGGGGGGGGGGCAGTTACCGGCCGTTCTTGCCAGCGGGATTTTCCAGTCTTGCCGAAGATGAACCCCTGTCGTGCGTTTGCCGTCCAAAACTCTGTTCCCCGCGTCCAAAAGTGCCAATTCCCTTTACTTGTATTTGCACTTGTATATGCTGATCCACGCTTACTCGTGGTTAAGCGACACCTCTATTTAAAATTCTCATCCTTGTTTGCAAATTCTCCATGACCTCGCCCATCCCCATTTCTGGTCTCTTCCAGCCCCACAAGCCTCCCTTAATATCCATAACCCCCTAATTCTGGCCTCTGGGCATCTTGGTTTTAATAGGTCCAACGGGGACAGTGCCTTCAGCCACCTAGGCCCTAAAGCTCTGGTGTTCACTCCCTAAACTTTTCTGCTACTTCTTTTCTCCTGTAAGACACTCCTTAAAACCAGTCTCCTTGACCAAACCTTTGGTCACCTGCTATCTTTCCGTGGTTTGGTGCCAAGCTTTGATTTATAGTGCCTATGAAGTGCACCAGGGTGTTTGACTGTATCAAAAGGCATATACAAATGCAAGTTGTTGTAGTAGAAAGACAAAAGTTTGTGCACATTGTACCATGCAGAATACCCCCTTCAAGCTCAAGTCCCTCATGCGTTCACAAGCTTCAATTTTATTACGACTTTATCCTCAAGATGGCCAATTGTTTCTTGAATGCGGCCCTTAAAGACTCAGTGCATCTTGCACAAGCTTTAATTATATGTAGTGTGAAAGCACCAGAAGCCGATGAGTGTTTTTGTCTGAAAGCTTAGAGCCCGAACTAGTTACTAATGTGCTTCGCCCTACATAGACTACAGAAAATGCTTGTTCAGAAATTCTTCAATATAATTGCCATCCGGTACCTAGCCTTCTGTTTTAGCTTAATCTCACTGTGGCATATAAATAGGTGGGAGCTACATAAACCATGGCTTGTTTATTGACACTGGCAGAAGAAATTTTTCATGTACCTTGTCCTCTGCAATAATTATCCACAATTGGACACCGTACAAGGAGAGTGACAAACTCCTCAGAAAGTGCTGTCCTGCACTCTTATGCTGTGCAATGCAGAAGGGGACATTCCCCTATTTACAGATCCCCACCCTCCCTTAAATTGCAGGGTATCGGTTAACATCTGCCTAGTTCCAGCTGTACTGCTGCCTGTGGTTTTATTCTGTAGCTGGTTCCAATTTCGCTGCTACAGCTCTGCCAGGATGCCAGTAATGGACGTGGCTTCTCCGCATTTACATCGCCCTCACTCAGCTGAGTGTCCTTTGCAGCAGATTTTGTTGCAGGGGGGACAGATGGTGGATTTTTGCTTCCTTCCTCTAGAATCCCCCCATGTAGTTTGCCGGAAAAATGCCAGAAAGAGGTCAATAAGCCTGTGACTTTATTGCAGCTATGTTGTGTGTAAAACAGCGTAAAAAGTATTGGGAAAGAAAAAAATAGCCCAGTCAAAAACAGCAGGAACACTAGCTGTGGGATAGAGATCCAAACCTGGAATATGAACAAACATCAATTACATCAGACAACAGCATCTCAGCAGGCCGGCAGCTCAAACTCCTCAGGTTATTTATGCTGCATTGCCTCCCAAGTGGATAGAAACACAAGCCGAGGACCAATGCATGCTTCTCTTCACATTTTCTTACTGGAAAGCCCGACTAGCCCAACTATTCCTAGGATCAAAATAACTGAGAAAGCAGATAAGGTCATTGGCTCTATTAAGGATATTAATTCCATGGAGCATTCCAGTCCACTTTAGCATGGCCATTATACAAAAGGTACAAGCATGGTGGGAAATGATGGACTCAATTTGCCAAAGGACAGGTATTTTAATAAATACATCTTCCTCAACGGACCTAGGTCCCTCTAGTTTTCTAATGACTTTCATATTTGATTCTCAAAGGTAGTACAGTAGGCAGGGCCTGTTTACAATCAATAAGTCCCAGAATTGCTTCAGTGAAAAGGTTTTCCAACAGGATTTTCACATTTCACTACAAGAAACAGCTGGGATAAAAATGGGAAAAAAATTAATTGTACCACTTGGACATATGAACTGCTGTGAAGTCATTGCTTTGTTAGCAACTGAGCCACTGTTCGTTCCTTGCTGTACAACTGTGGCACGTGTCGTGACTCTTTGAATAAGGCCCGTCACCACAAACAGGAATATTTCCTCTCAAACTAATTAGTCCCTATTTATCCTAAATAGTTTATGAAACAATAAGCCAAAAGGCTCACCCCTGCAGTCTTCCCATTACCAACTTAATTAAGCTACTCATATATGGGCGAGGCTGGTTAAGGCTGTCCACGCTAGATGTATTGCTGTTGTTTTTTTTGGCATGCAACGGATTACTGGAATGCAGGAAATTATTAGGAAAGGTCAACAGCGAAAAGATGACATTCATTAGAAGGCCAGCCCAGTTTGGGGATTATGGATCTTTTAACATTTGGCTTCAAATGGCTGATGGAAAGGCATGATCCACAGCCAGTTTAACTAAAAATGTGCCCATGTGGCACACAATGAGGAAGTAGTCCATTTTATTACCTGTTGAAAAAGGAGAGTCTTGTGGTGTCCCACAGGAATCGGTGTTGGGGACTCAACTGTCCCTCACATTTATTAATGACTTAGAGATGGGATAGAAAGTCCAAAAACCAGAGACAAAGACAGACAAGCAGCAGTGTAGACAGCAGCATAATCAATGAACTTCTGGTTCGATTCCTGGCTTGGGTCACTGTCTGTGCGGAGTCTGCACGGGTTTCCTACGGTGCTCTGGTTTCCTCCCACAAGCCTCGAAAGGAGTGCTGTTAGGTAATTTGGACATTCTGAATTCTCCCTCAGTGTACCTGAACTGATGCCGGAATATGGCGACTCGGGGCTTTTCACAGTAATTTAATGAGGTACCCTCAATAATGATGCTTGGAGATTAAACTGTAAAGAAGGCTTTATTAGGCTAATAACTATGCTACAGATTTGGACGAGAGCTGACTGCTATACAGACCATGAGGCAGGCCTTTATGTATGGCTCCCAGATGGGCGGAGCCAGAGGCGGAGTCCCCAGGGTTCCAAGCCTGGTCTTAAAGGGGACATCACCTTACATGATGATAAGGCAGTAACCGTTCATCACATTCACCCCCTGTTTAAAAAGAAGTCCGGCGGGGGTGAAGTGCCATCATAGGTCCATCCGTCTCGGCGGCCGGATCGTCCTCCTCGATCTCCTCAGTTCGGGCGGTGGTGCGGCGGGCACGGACGTCCCGGTTGAGGGCACATCCGGGAGCACAGCGGTCGGAGCTTCGGTCCGGGTCGGGGCAGAGGAACTAGGCAGGGCCGGGGGTAGTGGAGCCGGGGCAGAGGAACTAGGCAGGGCCGGGGGTAGCGGAGCCGGCGGGGTGTGTAAAGGGGGGGCGCAAGGGGGGGGCACACGGTAGGAGCTCACCAACGGGTGGTAGGGCCGGAAGGGGGTGTGTTGTAGGGGGCGACGGGTCCTGCAGGGGAGCGGCGCGGGAAGGGGCGTCTGTGGTGGAGGATCCAGCGGGCGCCAGATCCCGGAGGGAAACCGTATCTTGCCTGCCGTCGGAGTACTCCACGTAGGCGTAACTGGGGTTGGCGTGGAGCAGTCGAACCTTTTCAACTAGGGGGTCCGTTTTATGGCTCCTCGCGTGCCTCCGGAGAAAAACAGGTCCCGGAGCCGTCAGCCAAGGTGGAAGCGAGACCCCGGAGGTAGACTTCCTGGGGAAGCGAAACAATCGCTCAGGAGGGGTCTCATTTGTGGCCGTGCAGAAGAGTGACCTAATGGAGTGTAGGGCATCGGGTAGGACCTCCTGCCAGCGGGTGGTTGGGAGATTTCTCGACTGCAGGGCCAGAAGGACAGCCTTCCACACGGTCGCGTTCTCCCTCTCCACCTGCCCGTTTCCCCGTGGGTTATAGCTGGTCGTTCTGCTCGAGGCGATGCCTTTGCTGAGCAGATACTGACGCAGTTCATCGCTCATGAACGATGTACCCCGGTCGCTGTGGATATAAGCAGGGAAACCGAACAGGGTGAAGATGCTGTGCAGTGCCTTAATCACCGTGGCTGAGGTCATGTCGGTGCAGGGAATGGCGAATGGGAAACGGGAGAACTCATCGATCACGGTGAGGAAATAGGCATAACGGTTGGTGGACGGGAGGGGCCCCTTGAAGTCCACGCTCAGTCGCTCAAAGGGGCCCGAGGCCTTCACGAGCCGAACCTTGTCTGGCCGATAGAAGTGCGGTTTACACTCCGCACAGACCTGGCATGCCCTGACCATGGCCTTGACCTCCTTGGTTGAGTAAGGTAGGTTGCGGGACTTGATGAAATGGACGAGCCGGGGAACCCCCGGGTGGCAGAGGTCATTGTGGATGGCTTGCAGGCGGTCCTCCTGCGCGTTGGCGCATGTGCCGCGGGACAGGGCATCTGGGGGCTCGTTGAGCTCCCCTGGACGATACTTGATATCGTACGAGTAGGTGGAGAGTTCGATCCTCCACCTCAAAATGTTATCGTTCTTTATTTTGCCCCGTTGCGTGTTATCGAACATATAGGCGACCGACTGTTGGTCGGTGACGAGGGTAAACCTCCTACCGGCGAGGTAGTGTCTCCAGCGCCGCACAGCCTCCACAATGGCTTGTGCCTCCTTTTCGACTGCAGAGTGTCGAATCTCGGAGGCGGTGAGGGTTCGGGAGAAGAACGCTACTGGTCTGCCTCCTTGATTGAGGGTAGCAGCCAGGGCGATGTCTGATGCATCGCTCTCTACCTGGAAAGGGATGGTTTCGTCCACCGCGTGCATGGCGGCCTTGATGATGTCGGCCTTGATGCGGTTGAAGGCCAATTGAGCCTCAGCCGAGAGGGGAAAAGTGGTGGTCTTTAGGAGTGGGCGGGCTTTGTCCGCATACTTGGGGACCCACTGGGCGTAATAGGAGAAAAGCCCCAAGCACCGTTTGAGGGCCTTGAGGCTGCGGGGGAGAGGGAGTTCCTTAAGGGGGCGCATGCGGTCGGGGTCGGGACCTAGGACCCTGTCTTCCACGACATAGCCGAGGATGGCCAGCCGGGTGGTGTGGAAAACGCATTTACCCTCGTTATAGGTCAGGTTAAGGGCTCGGGCGGTCTGGAGGAACTTTGAGGTTAGCGTCATGGTCCTGCTGATCATGGCCGCAGATGGTGACATTGTCCAAGTACGGGTATGTAGCCCGCAAACCGTACTGGTCCACCATTTGGTCCATCGCCCTTTGAAAGACGGAGACCCCATTTGTGACACCAAAGGGGACCCTGAGGAAGTGGAAGAGCCGGCCGGCTGCTTCGAAGGCAGTATAGGGGCGGTCTTTTGGTCGGATGGGGAGCTGGTGGTAGGCAGATTTGAGGTCGACCGTGGACAAGACTCTGTATTGGGTGATCCGATTTACCATTTCCGCGATGCGAGGAAGGGGGTACGCATCAAGCTGCGTGAATCGGATTATGGTCTGGCTATAATCCACGACCATCCGTTTCTTCTCCCCGGACCGGGCTACCACCACTTGCGCTCTCCAAGGGCTGTTGCTAGCCTCGATGACCCCCTCTCCCAGTAAACGCTGGACCTCTGACTTGATAAAAGCCATATCTTGGGCACTGTAGCGCCGGGTCCTGGTGGCGACGGGCTTACAGTCAGGAGTGAGGTTAGCGAATAGCGAGTGGGGTGCGACTTTCAGTGTCGCAAGGCAGCACACCGTAAGGGGGGGCAAGGGTCCGCCGAACTTCAGTGTCAGGCTTCGGTGGCTGCACTGGAAATCCAGTCCGAGCAGCAGGGGGGCACAGAGGCGAGGGAGGATATAAAATTTGAAACTGTTGTATTTGGCACCCTGGATCGAGAGATCCGCAATACAGTACCCCGTGACTTGTACCGAGTGGGACCCAGATGCGAGGGCTATGGTTTGGGATGTGGGATGGGTGCGTAGGGAGCAGCACCTTACCGTTTCAGGGTGGATAAAGCTCTCCGTGCTCCCGGAGTCTAAGAAGCATGCAGTGTCGTGCCCGTTGACCTGGACCTGCATCATGGAGTCCTGCAGGTGTTTTGGCCGAGTTTGATCGAGGGTGACCGCACCCAGTCGCGGGTAGTCGGAGTCGTAAAATGGCCGCTGCCGTTGGTCGCACGTGTCGGGTCGAGAAGATGGCCGCTCCCATGATTCGCACGAGGCTGATGACGCGTCAGAAGAGGACGTGTCGGGTCGGTGCGCAGCAGCATTGCGAGGCCTTTGTTCTTTGTTTTTCTGGCCCCTGGGTCTGGCCAGGCAGACCCTCGCAAAGTGCCCTTTCTTCCCGCAGTCGCTGCAGATCGCGGAGCGGGCTGGGCAGCGCGGGCGTGGGTGCTGGCCCTGCCCGCAGAAGTAGCAAGGTGTGCCCCCATGGTGAGCAGGTCGCCACGTGGCGCAGGCCTGTAATACGGGCGAGTCTGAGGAAGTCCGGGGGGGGCTGGCAGAGTCCGCGGGGTACGTACCCAGATTGTGCCGGGCCACCTCCAGCGAGGAGGCGAGCGTTAGCGTCTCCTGGAGGTCTTTTGCCCCGTTTTCGAGCAGTCGCTGCCGGATGTAGGTCGAGCGGATGCCGGACACGAAAGAATCTCTGATGTGCAGGTTCATATGGACTTCCCCTGTCACATCCGGATGGTCACAGTCCCTGGCCAGCGCGGTGAGTTTCTCAACAAACTCGTCGAGCGATTCCCCCGAGTGCTGCCGGCAGGTAGAGAGCAGATGCCGGGCGTGCACCTCATTGACGGGTTTGACAAACCGCTTGCGGAGCAACTCAATCGCTTCTTCATAACTCGTCGCCTTTTCGAGCGTGGCGGAGATTCTGTGACTCACCCGGGCGTGGAGTAGACGCAACTTGCGTGGCCCCAGGATGGGAGTCTCTGCGGAGTCCAGGTAGGCCTCGAAGCACCGCAGCCAGTATTTAAAAATTTCCTTTGCCTCCGGCGTACGTGCTTCCAGATTGAGCTTCTCTGGTTTTAGGTCTGCGTCCATCCTGAATCTAGTTTAGCCTAATAAATTGAGGTACCCTCAATAATGATGCTTAGAGATTAAACTGTAAAGAAGGCTTTATTAGGCTAATAACTATGCTACAGATTTGGACGAGAGCTGACTGCTATACAGACCATGAGGCAGGCCTTTATGTATGGCTCCCAGATGGGCGGAGCCAGAGGCGGAGTCCCCAGGGTTCCAAGCCTGGTCTTAAAGGGGACATCACCTTACATGATGATAAGGCAGTAACCGTTCATCACATTTAATTACAGTGTTAATGTAAGCCTACTTGTGACAATAAAGATTTATAAATTTTAAGAGAATGGGAAAAGTGTGACAAACAGATTTTAGTGTAGGCAATTATGGTCATCTACCTAAAAAGGTATGCAGACAGAATACTTTTTAAATGATGAATGGCCAGAAACTGTGGGGGTCTAAAGAGTCTTGCAGGCCCACGAGACCAAAAGTGATGAATAGATACAGCAAATAATCAACCAGGATAATAGGAAGCTGATCTTCATGTCTAGAGAGCTAGAATACAAAAAGGGTAGAAATGATGCTACAGCTACAGACCGCAGTTGATCCTGTTGCAATTCAAATTAACCTTGAAACAGTGTCAGGGACAGTGTGGTCTGCTTACTCTTGGACAAGAGACAAATGCACAAAGATCAGCAGCACACTTCAAATTTTATGAATGGATCTTTGAGTCATCTCCTCACAAAAAGAGGGGAAAGTGCAACTTCCAAGGAAGAAGCAAACTTCAAGTTGACCTTCCAAACCATTTCTTTCCACCAAAATCAACCATGTAGTTTTAAGTTGATTGTTATTAATCTGTTCGCTGACTAGTGGAAGAACCTGGGTATCCTATTCCATCCCTTACCCTTTCCAGTACTCAGGTCATCCACATGTATCTTCAACATTGCCTACATTCACCCTGTCCCTGCACACCAGTAGGTTAAGTCTTCATCCGGGCCTTCACAGCCTCTTGAATTGATCGCTCTCCTGCAGCCTCCCTTCCTCTGTAAATGTCAGTTCATCTAAAACTCTGCTGCTCAAATACCCATCAGCAAATCCCCGCTCACCCCCCCCAAAATCATATGGTGACCAACTATGACCCTCACTGAATTCCACCTCTGATCGAGCTTCTAGTCACTCCACCGAATATCTCCTTCATCAATGTCCAATAATTCCTCAAATTTGGGGAGATCAGTGGTGGGAAGACAGAGAAGGCAGCTAAAGCAAGCAAAGAATAGTGGAACTTCGTTAGCCCACACCTCATCTGAAAATCGCTAGAGAGTGTCTTTAAATTCAAATAATCCAAGGAATGAAACTCTTGGTAGATTGTGTCCATCTTAATATACTCTTCAATTTGGCAAGGTTTCATTTTTCACATGCTTGTTGAATTATAGCAGGAAGCAGCATTCGGATAGAACTTTGATAAATTCATATTCCAGTTATGGCTAATGGTCAAATATTAATAAACATTGATATAATATAGAAAAATGGCCCATTGCACAGAAACGTAATCAGGCAAAGGTGGATGCTAAGGCCGAGTCAAGCACTCCTCCTCCTCCTCCTCCATCATTGGTCAGCAGCAAGGGGCACCCAACTTTATATGCAACATTACGAGCCTTAAACATTTAAGTGCGTCAAACATGAGTTTATGCCTTGCTCAAAGACCTGCATTTCTGCTACCAGAAATACAGCAATTCAATTAACTTACAGCCCAAGTCAGTGTTGATTCCTATCACAGATGTATATTGACAATTTTAATTAAGTAAAATGCTGCATGCCACATGGATTGTTCTCCAACATCAACAATTAGTGCAATAACAAAGCTTTCACGATCATTTTAGCAAGTATTCTTTGATACAGGACACACATTTCAGCTGCAAAATGGAGCAAATGCAACACGAGTTAAATATTGCAAAGAATCGTTTCATGCTAACAAGGCTAAAAAGAGACCATTTTGTTTGAGTGAACTCGGCTCCAATACAAAACCTCTGCTAAAAGCTCTTACCCTAACAATGGGAACAGAAGCATCTGCAAATCAATACATAAAATAAAGCATAAACTGACTTCAAAATTATTTTTGAAATGAATTCACAGGAGGCATTTACAGCTACTTCAATAAACCTTACCTATCAATTCCATTGTCAGGTGGCAGAAATGCCACCTATCTAGCTGGCTTAATAGTTCTACTTTTATGTGCATTTCTAAATATTATGAAGAAGCTATATACAGGCAAAATTTTTGAAATACAAACAAGTGTTAATGCAAGCAACCCCTCGTGATTGCACATTTGATAAATCCATTACACGGCATTGCATCAAACTATACAGGCCATTAGCCCAATGTGTGATAAGCGATCCCGCAGTGTACCAATATAGACGGTCCTGGGCTGAAAATAGTCAGTTAAGGTTTCCATTCTTTGTCACTATCTAGTGATCCTTGCTCAAAAAGAAAAGTTTGATCCTCATCTCACACTTAATTACTAACTGTAACACTTACTCAAGAGTTACATGTAATCAATACCCCACCTTTGAGAGCAGAGAAAATAGTGATTATCTTTTTTTTTAAATGAAGAGTAGAAGCACCTTACCATTGTTAAGATGTCGCACACAATCCTGGAACACAGCATGCCACTTTTGCTGCTCTTTCTCCGATACAACACAGAAGTAGTAATGATGTCCATATGGGTGATATAAGATAGTACGATACTCAGTTGGCCACTTCAGAAATGGGGAGCTGCTGGCCTTTCCTTTGATTCCTAGTAAAAAAAGAAACATGCGCCATTTACTGCGGTTATATTTTATTCAGCAACAAACATTTAAGGGATGCCTTCCCTCAACTGTATTATCATCGTGACCTTGCTCTTGGGTTTTCACACCACATTCTACACCATTATGATGAAAGCACAGCCAAGCAACCTAGCTTTGGATAGAACATCAGAGGGTGCACAGGAACATTTGGGCAACAACTCATTGAAATTTCCTTCCCTCTTGTAGGAATAGCATCTTTGCTTCAGTTGAACTTCCCAATGGCGAGGACAATGGTTATGGGTATTGTTCAAACCGGTTTCTGATATTGTTGACAAAATTAAAGCAGAGCTTCACACAACCTTGGTGTGAAAGCCAGAGCAAACATAGCACACCTACCACTACCATACGCAGTATCTTGTGATTCTATTCCCGGCAAACTTCCTTTACACACACAAGTAAATTATACCAAGGTGGCTTTTTGAGATTTGATTAAGTTCAGGAATCATGATGTCCCTCCGTTTCCCCGATACCATTGCTACTCTTCAGCATTGCCCCAATTTTCCTGAAAATTCTAGAAACAATTTCTTGCATATTTTTGCTCCTCTACATTCTAAAGAACCAAAATATAGTTTTGAGAATTTGTGAAAGAATGTGAAAAACTTCCCTCAATCTTTCCTTCCTTTGACAATGTCCAAGCTTTTAAAACACTTTCATTCTTTTCAAATTTGGTGTGCTGCACAGTGAGCCTTCACCCTTCACATTTGGGTTTTAAACAGAAGCTTGGCCCAAATCTTCCATTCAGGGTCAGAACCCCCTTTTCCAACCTTAACCAGACAGAAAGAAAATATCCTCTTGCTTTCTCTAATTGGGCAGCACAGCGGTTAGAATAGTTGCTTCACAGCTCTAGAGTCTCAGGTTCGATTCCCGGCTTGGGTCACTGTCTGTACGGAGTCTGCACGTTCTCCCCCTGTCTGCGTGCGCTTCCCCTGGGTGCTCCAGTTTCCTCCCACAGTCCAAAGATGTGCAGGTTTAAGTGGATTGGCCATGCTAAATTTTCCTTAAGGGTCCAATAAGGTTAGGTGGGGTTACTGGGATAGGGTGGAAGTGTGGGCTTAAGTGGGGTGCTCTTTCCAAGGGCTAGTGCAGACTCTATGGTCCGAATGGCCTCCTTCAGCACTGTAAATTCTATGAAATTTTTCCAGGCAATCTTCTGATGGAAGATCCTGCAGAGTCGGTGGAGAAAACCTCTGAGGGAGCAGCGGAGAGAATCCACGCAGAAGCCATGTCCACTTTTTAACAGCACCAGCTGCCGTTTCCAGTAACTAAAAATCCCCAAATTACTTCAGAAAGCCACAGAGAGGTGATTGGGTGAGGGTTTGAGCGGTCAGAGAGAGAATGAGGGGTGTCAGTTGTATAGTTATCCAGGTGTTGGACTAGGTCTTCATCTGTGTCACACTTCCTGGGTATCTATCTCGGTAAGTAAATCGGAACCGTCCAAAGTCTCTGACGCTAACTTAAGAGTCACAGATCTTTCTCAGAGCCCTGCAAAGCTGTGAAGCAATGGAACACCCATCAGAAGTTCAAACTTCCCAGGCATTTCTCTCAGTCATTGAAAGGGGGAGGGGTGCGGTTACATCCATTCTCCGACTATCTAAAGATCAGATGCTCTGGGCCGTTTAATTTTGAAAGATGCCCTAAAATAATTGTAAACTAAACTAATGTAACAAGTGCAGCAGGTGGTGAAGAAAGCAAATGGTATATTGGCCTTCATAACGAAAATATTCGATTACAGGAGCAGAGATTTCTTGCTGCAATTATCCAGGGCCTTGGTGAAGCCACATCTGGAATAGTGTGCCCAGAACCAGGGGTCACAGTCGGAGGATACGGGGTAGACCATTTTAAGACAGAGAAGAGGAAACATTTCTTCACCCAGAGTGGTGAGCCTGTGCAATTTGTTACTACAAAAAGCAGTGAGGCCAAGACATTGTAAGGTTTTCGAGAAGCAGTTAGATATAGCACTTGGGGGAAAGTGGATAAAAGAATATCGGGGGGTGGCAGATTCAGGCTATTGAGTTGGATGATCAACCGAATGGCGGAGCAGGCTTGAAGGGCCGAAAGACCTCTTCATGCTCCTATTCTCTATGCTTCTAGGTTTTTTAACAAGGCAACTGTACTTTTGAAGGCATGCAATGAAATGTGAAATTTTCTAGCAGATATAGTTAACAGAAACTTATGGCAGCCTGAGCAAGATTAGAGTGAACAGCTAGTTTACTGGATCACAACCACACAAAGTACATACAACACATGGAAGAATACTCTATTACCTATTTGCCAAAAATCTTGCTATCGGAGGAAATTAACTTCAGCACTCTTACCATATCAGTCAATAACTGGATTAGAAGATAGTCCTGGTTTGAATCATACAAAGTGCCATTATGCTGCAGATAAGGAAATGGTGTTTCCCCTTGCAGCAAATGATCGTCAGAAGCCACCATTTTAGTGCTCCACAGGTGCTAACCATAATGATTGGTGGCCTCAAACCTTCAGTCAGATTGCAAGCTCTTAAGTGACACTGCACGCTCCAAAGAGAAACAGATATCCTGGCATCAGAAGATCTTGAAGCTTTTTAAATAAGAGTGATTATTTAATACATGGAGCAACCCCAGGACTGAGGGTTGGAAAATGGGGGAGGGGAGGGGGGGGGGGGGGGGGGGGGGGGGGGGGAGTGAAGAAGCGGGCAGATGAAGGCAAGTTGGGAGGCAACTCTTGAAGCTAATACAATGATATAAAGAACTTCAAGGTTAAGAATGCCCTTTTATACTCAATATTGATTGGTTGATTGCTTGATATTTATTGTCACACGTGTAAAAGTAGTTCCCATTTCCACAGTTAATCAAGGGATTAGTATGCAAATCAGCATCAATCAGAAGGCTGTACGCCAGAAGTAGAAAACATTGGTGCATCTTCGAGGTCACCAAAACGGAAGAGAAATGGTAAACAGAAGAATTTTTGAACCCACTGCATCAGGGTTAGTAGAAGCAATTTAAAAAATGTAACCACTCCGGTATATTTCAACCAGCAACAAAGCACAGCAAGATGTCAAAGATCACAAAGTATGATGTCATCAAAAAACATGCACATGGAGCAGTTGTTTTGGCAACATTTTATATTGGCACTCAGCAAACTGCATTATAAATACCTTAAATAATTTTAGATAGTTTGGTGTGTGCAATATTACTTTTTGTTTGTACTGCCTTCCCCAAGAACAGTTGTAACTGAAACCCAAGTCGAATTCTGCTAATCTGTAAGGTCCACTAAAATTAGTGCAAAAGCAGTGGCTGTAAATAAATAAATCTTTAATTGTCTCAAGTAGGCTTACGTTAACATTGCAATGAAGTTACTGTGAAAAGTCCCTTGTCGCCACATTCCGGCACCTGTTCGGGTACACGGAGGGAGAATTCAGAATTCTCAGCTGGAAAGCTTACTGGAAATCCAGATATACCACATCCATTGACTCCCTGTGGTCTACTGCACTGATAATGTCCTCAAAAAATTCCACTAAATTAGTTAGGCACAACCTGCCCTTTATGAACCCATGCTGCGTCTGTCCAATGGGACAATTTTCATGTAGGTGCCTCGCTCTTTGTTCCTTGATGATAGATTCCTGGATCTTCCTGCTACCGAAGTTAAGCTAACTGGCCTATAATTACCCGCTGTCTGCCTACCTTCTTATTTAAACAGTGGTATCACGTTTGCTAATTTCCAATCCGCCGGGACCACCCCAGAGTCTAGTGAATTTTGCTAAATTATCACTAGTGCATTTGCAATTTCCCCAACCATCTCTTTTAGTACTCTGGGATGCATTCCATCAGGACCAGGAGACTTGTCTACCATTAGCCCCATTAGCTTGCCCATCACTACCTCCTTAGTGATAACAATAGTCTCAAGGTCCTCACCTGTCATAGCCTCAGTTCCATCATGTTCAATAAGCATCTTGACAAAATAAACACTAATTAAGGAACTTCAGAAGATGCCTTGGACATTACGGCGAGCTCTCTTCGAATTTATTTCCCCATCTCCCAAAGGTTTCAAGATTTGACCAATATTTACCTCAGGATATGCAGCTAATTGCCTATCATAGTTGATTTCTTCCAACATCGCCTCCTTTATCTTAATCTGTTACATATTCCTCTCTCTTCCCATTATTTACATCAATATGGTGGTGTTTACCTGGCATACTGTTGTTAATCAGTTCCAGATACCGATCCATGGACTTCAGCACCTTGTAGCCTGCACAATTAATTATTCCCTTGGGGGTAACTCCTCTGTCAAAGGCCTGCAAGGGGAAATTTGATTTATAATATGTTAATAATCTTGAGTAATTTGTTTCAACCGCTTTTTTATTTTCATACATGTTAAAAAAAATTATTACATCCAACAGTTTAAAAACCCACAACAGGTGACCCAAGAAGCAAGGTTGACTTTGTGGGATCATGAAAGTAAGTGTCAATCAGTTTCTCGCTTTTCGCTGTTCCACTGTACCTTGGGAAGCTCATCGTGAAAGTCCTACTGAAAAACTGTGAACTCAAACCAGCAAAAAAAAAAAAAAAAAAACAACTCAATTTTCTATGAACTTCTAAAAAAAAAATGTAATCCGACCAGCTGGTACAGAAGCCAAATGCGGCCCTGCATACCCCCCAAACCTGCCACTACCATACCCGTCCGACTATTAATTCCCCGGCTACTGGCTTCTTTTCACATTTATATGATTTTCATTCACTAGTTTTGTCCAGTCTGAATTTTGTGAGCTGCGAAAGGACTATTATTAGCACGATTGTCTGACTGGTGGATGCATCCTAAATTAATCACCGAGGTCTGCTGATTTTCTGTGACCTTTGCACAAATTGACAGAATGATTACGTTTAAAGTTGATACGCAATCCCTAAAGCCGCACAATATAAACCTACGCAATCGAGGCCAGACAGCCGCTCCCATCTTCGGTCATGGGACTTCTGTAGCTTTGAGCACAATTTGAGATCTTGAAGAATGAAGGAGGCATCTGACTTGAGGCCATGACAGAAGTTAAAATATTTTTGTTACGCAGCATCAGCCAATTCTCAGCTGAGCCCAACAAAGGAATAGCTGGAGGAAGTACATGTTCCTCTTTCACCGGCGACAATTAGTTTTTGATCTTTTTTTGCACATCCTTCACTGGACTTGCATGATATGAAGTCAGTTTAATTGGCAGACAACAGAGACATGATATATTAGTCTGACAGGAAAGATTTCCTGCACTAAATGCGTGAACTGAACCCAGATGTTGCTAGTGCAATAGGATAAGTGGAATGCCCCTTAGCCTCTGAGCATTGGGTGAGATCACTAATAATGGCAGGAGGAAAGGAACCTATGAGTGGCGGCACAGGGAGGTGTTCGAAGTGGAGCATTTCAAGAAGGATTCAATGACATCCGTTATAGAGACTTGCAATGACAACATTCTACAAGAACTTGTTGGCTTCAGTTCAGATCATGATCTGTGGCATATAGCGAAGGAATGAACATGAAAATTCCCATCACGTGCCTATTGGCGGCAATCCAAGATTATTCCCCACACAAAGTCATACCTAGCGTGAAGGAAGCTGGCAGCAAGCACATTGGAACACCATCGCCTGGCTGTTCCCCTCCAAGTCACTCATTGTCCTGACTTGGAAATATATCACCCGTTCCTTCCCTTGTCGTTGGGTGAACATCATGGAACTCACTCCCTCATTGCGCTGTGGGTGTTCCAACATCACAGGGACTGCAGCGGTTCAAGAAGGCAGCTAAACCACTATGCCTCAAGGGCAATTAAGGATGGGCAATAAACGCTGCCCTAGCCAGCAACGCCCACATCCCACAAATGATTTTTTAAAAATTCACAAAAGCTCCTTGCTCCTGTTTCATTGGTATCATTTCTAAAAAGATTTCCTCACATTAAGCCAGAGGTAAAAGGCTGGGAGACCAGCTGTTCGGGCTAGATTCTCTACCTTAATGGTCAACAGATATAAACTCTTATCTGCTCACCCCCATGCTCCCCCCCCCCCCCCCCCCCCCCCCCCTCTCCCAAGCAGTGCACAGCACTCTTGAGCACGTGAACAAAAATTGCAGGCTTAAAAAGTAAAAAGTATGAGGAGTCCGCTTCCTGCATATATGGGCAAAAGCTGAAAACATGCCACTATATTACGTAAGATGCTAACCTTTCATCTCATCTGGGAGCTATAATGTTTATTGGTTCCACATTTCCTTCCAATCTGTTTCAAACTGTGGGCATTTAATTTACTTCTTTAAAAATGTGCTGCCAAGTGAGAGACACTGGATAAAAGTCATGTTGTGGCCAAGAAGATGCATCTTGGGGAATTTGCAACGTGATTCTATTTACCTGTGGTGACTCCGGGCAACTGAATTGGCCAGGGACTGCAAAATGGGTGGAGTGACTAGGCTTCCTGAAAACTGTCCAACCACAAGCAAGCCAAAGGAAAATATCAGGATTTCAGAGTTTTGTTCAGAAATGTAGCATTGTCTTTTCATCGCAAGGGGGGGCTCACCCAGGCACAGTTTCCCAACCCAGAAAAGGATTCTCCTGGGGTCCTCGCAGCGGTATTAAACAGGTAATGCTGGACTATCGTGGACGGGGTTGGGTTAAAATGTTGCCCCACTAAATTCACAAGTTCATCAAACGTTTTGGTGTCTGGCGCAGCTGGGTACGTAAGGCTCCTAATCACCCCAAACGTATGCGGGCCTTTTTATTCACCCCCACTAAATTCATACGGCCATTCCAAACATACTGAAAATTCAGTCCCAGCGGAAGCAGAGTACATGGAGTCCAACCAAGTACGGCCATGATTTGTCAAGGAACGAGGAATTGAGGCTCATGGCAAACATGAGAAACAGGAACGGATGTCCTATGGAGATGACGGGGTCGATAAATTGGGGAGGGGCTAGATTGGGAAGGGAATACTGGACGACAAAAGGGAAGAGGCTATGTTTCTTAGTTTTTCTTGCCGATCAGTTCCTGTTATAACCTGCCTGCTTACCATTGGTTGGGGACTAATGACAATCCCACAATCCTGTGTGAGTATGAGCTTCCCCAATGAGGGGGGGGGCAAAGAAATCATTAGCAGACTCCCTGTATAAATAAAGCTGGCCAGTTTGGAACCAGCAGGAAGGAGTGAGCAGCAAGTGAATTTGCTGCTGCTGTTGTATATGTTATTGTAAATAAATGTTATTTCTTTGTATCCTTAAAACTCGTGCTGGATTCTTCGTGGCCCTCACAAAAATGGCGACGAGGGTTAAAGTGAATACCTGTCTACACTGCTGAAGCCACCTCCCTGGATTTTTGTTGGATACAGGTTGGAAGTTGTTTTCTATTACACCATGCCTCTGTACGGACGTTTGGATGTTTTTGATGCAGCCCTGGAAAGCTGGAACCAGTACGCACAACGGATGAGTTACTATTTCCGGGCAAACAATATCACCGAAAACAAGCGCCAGGTGCTCATATTGCTCACCGCCTGCGGCCCGCATACGTTTGGGGTGATTAGGAGCCTTACATACCCAGCTGCGCCGGACATCAAAACGTTTGATGAACTTGTGAATTTAGTGGGGCAGCATTTTAACCCAACCCCATCCACAATAGTCCAATGTTACCGGTTTAATAACGCTGAGAGGACCCCTGGAGAATCCCTTGCCAATTTTCTATCCAGGCTATGCAGGATTGCGGAGTACTGTGACTATGGTGAGACCGTGTCAGAAATGTTACGTGACTGTTTGGTTTGCGGTATTAACAATGCGGCCACCCAGAGAAAGTTGTTAGCGGAGCCAACATTGACTTTTCAACAGGCCATTCAAATAGGATTGTCCCGAGAGAGCGCAGAACGAGGAGTGCAGGAGCTACAGTGAATGGGGGTGCATGCCTTGGGCGCAACCCCTTCCGACCAAAAACATCCCCCCGCACTCCTGCGGTACCTTGGGCGAGGCGACGTCCGGATCGACGCAAGTGGGTGTCAGACATTCCTCCCCGAAGGGAGCCTTCTCCAGAACCAATGGATGAGGAGCCATGTCCGTGTCAGACTTGTAGGCGCCGACCCCGTCGCGGACGCTGGTCCTGGGGGCACCAGAGGCGCCGTCGTTCCGACCGAAACTGGGACCAGCCCAGGGGCCATACCTTCCATGTGGATGAACCTGCGGCGACTACTCCTGAGGATGTGGAGACGGAGGACAACTGCCTGCAGCTGCATTGTGTGGCAGCTCCCCGTGTGGCCCCCATTAAAGTGACAGAATGGGTCAATGGTCATCCGCTTGAGATGGAGTTGGACACTGGTGCAGCGGTCTCCGTGATCACCCAGAGGATATTCGACCGCATCAAGCAGGGTATACAGACCCTTACATTAACCAACACACAGGCCAAGTTGGCCACCTACACGGGGGAACCATTGGACATTGCAGGAACTACGATGGCACCTGTTGTTTATGGACGCCAAGAGGGGCGTTTCCCACTTATCGTGGTGCGCGGCCATGGGCCCAGCCTGTTGGGTCGGGACTGGTTGCGCCATTTGCGGTTGCAGTGGCAGCACATCCTCCAAACAGTTTCTGGAGGGTTGACTGAGGTGCTAAGACGATACCCAGATGTATTCCAGCCCGGTTTGGGGAAAATAAAAGGGGCCGTAGCCCGTATCCAAGTCGAAACAGGAGCCACGCCGTGCTATTTCTGGGTGTGCCCGGCGCCTTACGCCTTGCTCGAGAAGGTAGACGGGGAGCTCACTCGTTTGGAGACTTTAGGTATTATCAGGCCCGTCTGTTTCACTGACTGGGCAGCACCAATTGTACCTATTGTGAAGCCAGATGCCACAGTTCGCTTGTGCGGCGACTATAAAAACTTAGTGAATACGGCTTCCCGACTCGACCGATATCCAATGCCTCGCATAGAGGATCTCTACGCGAAGCTTGCAGACGGACTCTCGTTCACAAAGTTAGATACAAGTCTCGCCTACCTACAGTTGGAGCTGGGCCATGCCTCCCGACCATATGTAACGATTAATACACACCGGGGCCTGTATGAATATACACGTTTGCCCTTTGGAGTATCCTCTGCCTGCGCTATTTTTCAACGCGTTACGTAGTGCATTTTGAGAGGTTTACCGCATGTTGCTGTCTACTTAGATGACATTTTGATCACAGGGATGTCGGAGCAGGAACATTTGGAAAATCTGGAGGCTGTCCTTAGACGCTTTTCGGAGGCTGGAGTCCGTTTACATCGCATAAAGTGCGTCTTTCAGGCGAAGGAAGTAGTCTACCTGGGTTATCGGGTGGACCGCGAAGGTTTGCATCCCGCCGCAGAGAAGGTGCGCGCGATTCAACAGGCCCCCGCCCCGACTGACACTTCGCATCTTTGTTCTTTTCTAGGCCTCAAACTATTACGGGAAGTTCCTCCCCAATCTGGCAACTATGCTGGCCCCTTCTGCTAAAGAAAAATCACACCTGGGTTTGGGGTCAGCTGCAAGAAACAGCTTTCCGGCGGGTAAAGCAACAATTGTCGTCGTCTGGGTTACTAACCCACTATGATCCTGGAAAGCCTTTGCTCGTCACATGTGATGCATCCCCGTATGGTATTGGGGCCGTCCTGTCCCACAAGATGGAGAACGGCCGATAGCTTTCGCCTCCCGCACATTGACTGCAGCGGGAAAAAAAAGTACGCGCAGATCGAGGAGGGGGGCCTGGCAGTGGTCTTTGCGGTGAAACATTTCCACCAGTACGTGTATCGCCGCCACTTCACTATCGTGATCGATCATAAGCCTCTGCTGGGACTTTTCAGAGAGTCTAAGCCAATACCACCCGTTGCTTCCGCACGGATCCAGCGCTGGGCTTTGTTGCTCGCTGCATACGAGTATTCTCTGGAGCACAAACCAGGAACGCAGATAGTGAATGCCGATGCACTGAGCCGATTACCTTTATCGACCGGCCCCATGTCGACCCCTACGACCGGTGAGGTGGTTCCAACCCTAAATTTTATGGACACCTTGCCTGTCACGGCATCACGGATCCGTGAGTGGACCCAGACGGAGCCAGTCCTGTCAAAGGTTTGGCACATAGTCCTGTATGGTGAGCAGCATAGACAGCTCCCAGGCGAGTTGTGGGCATTTTCCTCCAAGCTGTCAGAATTCAGAGTGGAAGACGGCATCCTCTTGTGGGGGATGCGCGTGATTGTCCCGGAAAAAGGACAGGAGCTGATACTGAGAGATTTGCACAATGGCATCCAGGTGTGAGCAAAATGAAAATGTTGGCCCGGAGTTATGTCTGGTGGCCAGGCCTCGACACCGACATTGAGAAGGTGGCCCAAAACTGCTCCATTTGCCAGGAGCATAAGAAGCTTCCACCGGCTGCGCCCCTACATCACTGGGAATGGCCAGGACGGCCTTGGGCACGCTTGCATGCAGATTTCGCAGGCCCTTTTCAAGGATCTATGTTCCTTCTATTAATCGATGCCCAGTCTAAACGGCTAGAGGTGCATAAGATGCTAGGCACAACACCATGCACAACAATTGAGAAGATGCGTTTGTCTTTTCGTACGCATGGCCTCCCCGAGGTGCTGGTCACGGATAACTGCACTCCATTCACAAGTGAGGAGTTTGCGAGCTTCATGAAGATGAACGGCATACACCATATCCACACTGTCCCTTACCACCCGGCTTCAAATGGGTTGGCGGAGCGCACAATGCAGACATTCAAACGAGGCCTAAAGAAGCATTCTTCCGGGTCAATGGACACGAGACTGGCTCGCTTTGTGTTTTCGTATAGGACCACCCCCCATGCGGTGACTGGGGTAGCTCCCGCGGAACTCCTAATGGGCCGGAGACTTCGCACCCACCTTAGCATGGTTTTCCCGGACATTGGCGCAAAAGTACGCCGCACACAAGAACGGCAGGGACATGGTTTTACTCGGCATCGGCCGATTCGGCAGTTTGCGCCCGGTGACCCAGTGTTCGTTCGGAATTTTGCTGGTGGTGCCCAGTGGGTCCCTGGCGTATTCTTTCGCCAAACGGGCCCTATATCTTACCAGGTGCAAGCCGAGGGTCATCTCCAGCGCAAACATGTAGACCACGTTCGGTCCAGAAGACTATCCCTTCCAAAGATTCCCCGCCCCCCGGAGCTCATTTCTACAGCCACAGAGACCAGAGGCAATGGAAAGTAGTCCTCACAATCTTCCACTGGTGCCTCACTCAAAGCCTGCGCAGGTCGTTACAGAACCGCGTGGAGATAGAGACGCCGAGATGACGGAGGCAGCAGACTCTGACTCCGAGATGGAGGCACAGGACGCATCAGAGGAGGAACCCTCGGGCCCACGGGCCGTGGATGTACAACCATTACGCCGTTCATCACAGAAGCGCCGGTCTCCATCTCGTTAAACGCCGCCCGATCCAGCGCCTCGTGCAAATGGTGTCCGGCCTGCGGCAAAACGAGTCCGACACCCTCCTTCGCCAGGTTCTTGGTGGATTCCTTGGACTTTGGGGAGGAGGGTGGGGGTGGGGGGGTGGGGGGATGGTATAACCTGCCTGCTTACCATTGGGTGGGGACTAATGACAATCCCACAATCCTGTGGGAGTATGAGCTTCCCCAATGAGGGGGGCGGGGCGAAGAAATCATTAGCAGACTCCCTGTATAAATAAAGCTGGCCAGTTTGGAACCAGCAGGAAGGAGTGAGCAGCAAGTGAAGTTGCTGCTGCTGTTGTATATATATGTTATTGTAAATAAATGTTATTTCTTTGTATCCTTAAAATTTGTGCTGGATTCTTTGTGGCCCTCAAAAAAGTTCCATACTCTTGTATTTCAGCAATGAAAGGAATTATAGTTTTCTTGTGCATATAGTTGCCGAATCATTGACCAATGCTGCAGCGCAACTGGGATTGCGTGTATATTCATTTTTGCAAGAAAACTGTTAACAGGAGTCAAGCTATTTCTCTTTATGAAGCTGAACCTGCTTCATGTACCCCACAGGCGATGAATAGGGAAACTATGACAATTGTCAAACATTCCAATCTAATGCCTGATTTGAGCAAATTACTGCGGATGCTGGAATCTGAAACAGAAACAGAAAACACTGGACAATCTCAGCAGGTCTGACCGCCTCTGTGGAGCGAGAGAAGGGAGCTAACGTTTCCATCCCCTTTGTCAAAGTCGATTGATTTCCTGCATTTCCCATTCTTGTACACAGATCCGAATACGAATGGTGACTGTAAGAACCCCAGCAAGGAAAAGGGAAAGCAGTGAATGTCTTAGAAATAGGTATCATGTTTTAGATAGGATGGCCCAGCAGTTGCAGATCGAGTTATTGATCACTTAGTTCTCATTCATGGCTTTGGTAGACAAAACTGCAAAATTCATGTTTTTGGGACAGTTTCATCGGTAAACATCCATTAACTAAATGAATGAAAGAATCTAAAGGAAGTTTAAAGTAATTATTATGGAAAAAAAAACCTACATACTTGGATGATTCCCAACTCTCATTGTGAGGGAGGGGGGGGGGGGGGGAGAAGGGGGATATTTGGATACACTGTCTAGACTTTGTGACTCCACAATCTGTCATTTCAAGCACCAATTAAAAAAATAACCTGCATTGGAGATCTGACATAAAAGCAAGCGAGTGACAGATTTGTCAACCTTTGTACAAAGAGAATGCAAATTAATATTTTGTCTGATAGTTCCTCTTGCAGCAGCAGAAGCAAAAACAAAAGATAGTGAAGTCCTCTTGTACAGCGAGAGAAAGAAAGGGGGCGGGGTTAAAGAGGAGGACAATAAACACTCACACAGGGGAAGTAAACAGGCTCAATGAACGGCAAACTCAGCTGCTCAACAGAAAACCAGGAACCATTTGGATGGTATACATCAAGGGTAAGCCAATGAAGATGGGTTGTGGAACATAAAGTGTCAAAATAAGATGGAACCATAGAAGCCACCCTACAGTGCAGAAGGCAGTATTGCATCCATCAGATCTGCACCGACCCTTTGAAAGAGCGCCCTACCATGGCTCTAATTAGATTGGGAAGACAGTAAATAGCAAGAAATATCCAGCTCAGGAAAAAAAAAAAAAACAGCTAAAAGCAGCAAGATCGGGGACAGAAGTGGGTTCAGACAGGGCTTACCAATCTATGGGTCATGCCCATAGTGGAGTCACAAGACGCAATTCTGGCACCCAAGGCAGCAGTGGTTGCTATGAAGCTCCAACTGAGCTGACCAATCTTTGAACCCCGATTCCTGCTCAAAAAAAGTGGAAGAGTAGGTTTCATAGAATTTACATGCAGAAGGAGGCTATTCGGCCCATCAGGTCTGCACCGGCCCTTGGAAAGAGCACCCTACTTAAGTCCATGTCTCCACCCGGTCCCCGTAACCCAGTAACCCCACCTAACCTGCACATCTTTGGACTGTAGGAGGAAACCAGAGCACCCGGAGGAAACCCTCGCAGGTACAGGGAGAACGTGCAGACTCCGCAGACAGTGACCCAAGGTGGGAATCAAACCCTGGAGCTGTGAAGAAGCTGTGTCAGCCACTGTGCTACCGTGCTTTCCCACACAAGAGGAACAGGAATAAACCATTCAGTCCTTCAAGCCTGTTTTGCCAAGTAGACTGGACTCACTGACAACAGTGGAAGTTACAGAAAGTAAATGAATGCTGATGCATACAGAGCACATGTTAAGCTGGAGGTCTGTTAGTTATCCGCTCACTTTTCTGTGCATCACTAAGATTTTGACTGCACTTAACTGCAATGTGAGAGAAGACTGGTTATCGATCTTCAGGCTGTCTGTTTGTCCCATTGCCCTGGGACCTTTTGAATTCCGGTTCAGGCGGTCTCATATGATGGGTCATTAAGTACGCAAAACTTTAAAAACTGGTTTGCCAAGGGTGGGGTTTAACAAGTTTATCCAAGGCATTTAGTCATCTCAAATTATTGCATTAACCGTGGTTCTTTTCAGAAGCATGACACTCCCAAAAAACTGCTACAGAAGCATCAAATTTTCCAGAGTGTGATGTATTTAACTGAGGCAGAATGGACTCCTGCAACTGTCACAATAATTAAAGTAATCTTTTGGCGCAAAGTTATAAAGAGAATGAGCTATAATGTTCCATCCATCGATGAGATTATGGTTGCCTTTGTACCCTAATTACCCATATCCCTTTCTACACCTGGCTGACAAAGAAAAAAATCTCTTGATCACAGATGTAATATGATGGATTGAGCTAGCATCTATTGCTTTTATGTGGGAGGGTGTTCTACCGGTCAGTTATATCAACCAATCGCTCATGAATAGACTGGCTCTGATTTTAAGGTAATGGCCCTATGTTGGACTCATGCGCAAGCAGAAAATGCTTCTCCAACTACTCTAATCAATTCCTTTCAAAATACCAAAAGTCCCAACCAAATCATCCCTTAATCTTCACTACTTGAGGGAATGTAAGGCCTGTTTGTGTAATCTAACACTGGGAGCACTGGTAACATTCTTGTGAATCTATGCTGCACTCCTTCATAGGCCAAGATATTCTGCAATGCAGCACTGCACACTACTCTAGATGTAGTCTACCCAAGGCACAACCTCTGCCACTTACATTCTACATTAAGAAGTCTTACAACACCAGGTTAAGGTCCAACATGTTTGTTTCAAATCACTAGCTTTCGGAGCTTTAACCTGGTGTTGTAAGACTTCTTACTGTGCTCACCCCAATCCAACGCCGGCATCTCCACATCATGGCCTTATATTCTAGTCATCTAGGTATAGAGGCTACCATGCTATTAGCCGTTTTGATTATTTTTTGTACTTCCGACTACTAATTTTTAACGATTGCTGTACATGCTAATGGACATCCACCATTCCTAGCTTTTCACCATATAAAAATATACTTGAATCGATCACTTTTGGTCCAAAATGGGTGACCTTCACTTGCCAGTATTGAAATCCAACTGCTAACGTTTTAGCCACTCAACTAATCTATTAATGTCTCCGTTATCTTACCCTCCTGGTGTGCACTACTTACTATCTCACTAATCTTGGTGTCTTAATTTCCTGTGTTCAACACACAGGAGATTGATTACCATATGAATATATATCCATCACCATACTGAATCTATATTGATTAGTTATGGATTACCATCTAGGAAACACCACAAGAAGCCTAGTTGATTTTCAACTCAATTGTCTCCGATCATATTACAGTTTTGAAAATGTACAGTCATCAGCATTGACATATTATTTAAGATGTGCACTGGATCCAGTCAGTCAGAGATTTATTTTAAAAAAGCAGAAAGTTAAATTATGCAATATTCCTCATTAAAGGACAAGGTGGCACAGTGGTTAGCACTGCTGCCTCACAGCACCAGAGACCCGGGTTTGATTCCACCCTTGGGGGACTGTCTGTGGAGTTTACACTCTCTCCCAGTGTCTGTGTGGGTTTCCTCCGGGTGCTCCAGTTTCCTCTCACAGAGATATGTAAGTTAGATGGACTGGCCATGCTAAATTGCCCATTAGCGTCCAACGGTTAGTGGGATTACGGGGATAGGGCAGGGGGAGTGGGCCGAGGTTAGAGATTTAGGATTGGCAGCTCAGGTGCCTTTCATGCAGCGTTGCAGACTTGAGGGGCCCAATGGCCTTTTCTGCACTGTATTTTCCTGTGATTCAGTGATAGTGCTCTTTCAGAGGGTTGATGAAAGCACGATGGGGTGAATGACCTCCTTCTGCACTGTAGAGATTCTATGATTCATGTGTTAACAGTAGTATGTTGTTGTGGCTCGAGTGCTCCTGGAGACTAATGAATAACATACCATTTTGCCATCATAAAACGCCACATCGTAGTCCTCATGTACAACAAAATATCTGTTCTTCCATTTCCTGCTTACTTCCATGTACTGGTAGAGGTTTCCAGAGAAGATAACTTTACCCTTTAATCGGGTCTATAGGAAATAAAAGAAAAAAGGAGGATAAATTAGTCTTTACGTTCATCTGTAAACCACTTTCTTTGCTCACGTGATTAATCATGCAACGAATTAGTGCAACGGTATAAAAAGAATGTGTAATAATGTTCCATCCTTCAATGAGATCATAGTTGATCTGCATCCTAATTCCATTTGCCCATCTGGGCTCTAAAACCCTTTCGACCCAAGGCTAACAAAACCGATCAATCCCAGATTTTAAGTGTTGAATTGAGCTGGTACCTACTTTTTTTTTTTTTTTTTTTTAAATGGGAGAGTGTCTACACTTCCACCATGCTGTTCAATCAAGCAATGCAATGGCATCAAACAGAACTTATAATCAATGATTCGAATGGAATGTCTCAAGATTAGTTATGTCATGGATCTCAAGTATTCCACAAGATGCGTCGCATTCCTTTTTGGAATAAGGTTCTTGCAAGTAATTGACTACATTCAGGTCAGGACTGCACAATTCAAATGGAGTCCTGGTGATGAAAAAATAGGTGATAAAGATTGAGAATATTGAACATTTCAGGATTGAAGATTTCGAACAAGATTTTTAAAACCAAAAGACAATCAGATTCTATTTCTAGTCAATTTAGAACTGAAACATCACCACCAGAGCTGCAGACGGAAAGCAAGTTAATAACTTCACAAGAAGGGCATTTACAAAATAGGCGGCATGGAGAGATTTGTGCTGAAACAAGTCTGAAAATCTATGCTTTTTTGTAATAGCCATGAGGTAAAGAACAGCAGGAGTCATGCCAACTAGCGGTAGCCTTCCAAAAATCACTTTGGGCATCTGTGACAATGGACACCTCAGAAAACCATGACATTTCATTGTGTACATGGATGCCAGAGCTACGCACGTGCCAGAGATTTGCAGTAAAACACTATACATGGACACGAACGGAGTGGTGATACATGTGCAACAATTGCACGAGAGCACAAAACGGTAGAATTGTGTAAATAGCCAGGAGATTGGGGAAAAGAGTGGGTCTCATGCTCTATCAGTGTTATATGGCGGTGGACAGGTAACAAGATGTAGAGTTTTCTATTAAGGAGGGAAATATTGCTTGAAGAACTATGGCTATATGAGATGATTTTGCCATCAAAAGTATCCAACTGTTGGAAGTTGTGAAAAGCAAACATTCTGACAGTATCATTGGAAGACATAGTTATGGCAGCATTGATCTATTTATATTTGTTTGGCAGTGAAAGATTCCCCATCAACGTGCATAGTAGTGCAAAAGCAGCCTTTATAACTCACGAGCCAGATGATGAACATCAAAGACTACTTGACCTTCACGGAAAACAACAGGAAGACGGTAGCGGTAGAGTAGTAGGATGGTCAGTGGACTAGTAATCCAGAGACCTCGGGTAATGCTCTAGGGACCCAGATTTGAATTCCACCATTAAGGTGAAATCGGAATTTAAGATAAAAAATGTAAAAAATTGGCTGAAAGTCTAATTATAAACATTGCCAATTGTAACAACCCTTCCTTAGGGAAGGAAATCTGCCATCCTTACATTGTCTGGCCTGCATGTGACTCCAGATCCACAGTAATGTGGTTAGCTCTTAAATGCCCTTGCAAAGGGCCCACTCAGCTCAAGGGCAATTAGGGATGGACAATAAATGCCCACATCGCATAAAACAGGCTCATTAACTCACAAGTACAAATTCATCTCATTTAATTGCAGTGAAATGAAAATTTATTTTCAGGTTGCTTTCAATTCTACATTGCCACTGCCTGCTGTCCTTTCATCCACTGTCTGTAATGTTCGCATCATACGAAAATTCAGCTAATTTCAACATGGTACATATGCTTTCATTTTTTTTAATAGTTCACAGGAAATCCTGTCCAGAGTATGCTTCAAAAGGCAAAACCACAGTAACCTCAATTTTGGAAACTGCAACATCAAAATGTAATGGGGCATGCCTAACCCCGTCACAGGTTTCTGAATCGATCATTGCAAAAAAAAAAAAGATGCTGTTCTGGGAACTTGACTTCTTGGCTTGTGGCTGTGCCTTAGTTTGTTGAGGCCTCAAGCTCTGGAATCCCCTCCCTGCACCTCACTACCTCTCTTTCAAGAAGCTCCTTATAAATCTACCTCAGTGATCAAGATTCTGGTCATCTGTCCCAATATCTCCTGATGTGGTTTGGTGGCATAACGTTTTGTAACGTTCCTGTGACGTGCCTTAGAACGCCCCTATGGGTGGCACGGTAGCACAGTGGTTAGCACTGTTGCTTCACAGCGCCAGGGTCCCAGGTTCGATTCCAGGCTTGGGTCACTGTCTGTGCAGAGTCTGCACGTTCTCCCAGTGTCTGCATGGGTTTCCTCCAGGTGCTCCGGTTTCCTCCCAAAAGTCCCGAAAGACGTGCTGTTAGGTCATTTGGACATTCTGAATTCTCCTTGTGTACCCCCGAACAGGTGCCGGAATGTGGCGACGAGCGGATTTTCACAGTAACTTCAGTGCAGTGTTAATATATGCCTACTTGTGACAATAAAGATTATTATGCAAGTTGTTGTTCCTTACATTACAAAAGCTGGATACTCTGAATGTTTCTCTATCTGAAGTAAAAAGTCTTACCACATTCACTGTATAATCACTTATTTCCAGATTATGAACAATGCCTTTAAGTTTTCATTTTTCGAAAGGGGGTAAAAAGGCTTTGATTTGCAAAATGCAATCCCAAAACATTGGTGCATATCCCAAAGTCATGTATAATAAAAGAGAATATAGCAGTCTGCCATCATGAAGTGGTGGCCCTGTCTATATTCAGAGCTATTTGAAAGCTGTTAGTTCAATTTAATTCCTGATTATTTTGTAGATGATGTTCAGCTGTTGGGAATTTTGGCATATATGCAACAGAAATCTTTTATTAAAACAGCTCATTACTTCCCAACAATTATGCCCTTGATCTCATTCCCTCTCTCTCCCACACAATTTTCCTCTGAGTTATATCTCTCAATGCCCCACAAGTTACTCAAGTTGGGTTGGTTTGAGCCACATACTTCACCACCAGATCTATAAAAGATGCTCAAATAAACTAATCCTAATCGAGTTTCGCCCAAGGTAACACAGTGGTTTAGCATTGTTGCTTCACAGCTCCAGGGTCCCAGGTTCGATTCCCGGCTTGGGTCACTGTCTGTGTGGAGTCTGCACGCTCTCCCCATGTCTGCGTGGGTTTCCTCCCAAGTCCTGAAAGACGTGCTAATAGGTAATTTGGACATTCTGAATTCTGTGTACCTGAACCGGTGCCGGAATGTGGTGACTAGCGGTTTTTCATTGTAGTGTTAATGTAAGCCTACATATAACAATAAAGATTATTATTATCCACCACCCCCAGCGTACACAAAGACCATCTTGCTACCATTCAACATTCTACTGAATAACCCCATCCAAAGCTTATGCAAATAAATGATCTCATACGACCCGTAGGAAGACGAGCACACGTTTAAGAAAACACCTCCTTGTTGTTGGGCGTTAATCCATTTCACTCGCAGTCATCCTCTTGCATTCCAGAATTCTGATGGTTCTGCATTTCTCAAATCTACAGCACGAAACGGCTAACTTCGATGAGTCATAATTACTGTCATGCTCCCATTTTTGAAAAGAGTTCCTGTTGGGTGGTGCTAACGAGTCATAAAGTTAAACCGCTCAGTCAGATTTCAGGTCAAAGCAAAATCACACAAATTGCCCATCGAGAACACCTTAGTTTCTAGAGAATATTTCAGTCGGTCTTAATAATAGCTTATTGTCACAAGTAGGCTTCAATGAAGTTACTGTGAAAAGCCCATAATCGTCACATTCCGACGTCTGTTTGGGAGGCTGGAACGGGAATTGAACCCTTGCTGCTGGTCTTGTTCTGCATTACAAGCCAGCTGTCTTAGCCCTGTGCTAGTGGGCCACATGTAATTCCAAACCCCAGAAATCCACCCATTTATCCTCATTTCCTGATCATTAACTGGTCTACACCATTAAGAAACTAGGTCATGCTATATTTACTTTCAGGAACAAAGGTTGCTGCTTTTCAGAATTTCAATTTAAGAGGTGCACTAATAAATGCCACACTAAGCTACCCGATAGTCAGACATTGGTTTCTCTGTCAGTTCCAAAGTCTGCATGGAGTTTGCTGACACCGCAAAATTATGTTATACACAGCAGCTGGCACATCACTCTTGGAACTAGGGAGAGGGAACATTAGTCAAGATTCCTATGTTATTCTCTTAAGTCTGAATAAAGATTGTAGACTTCCAGTTAACACAAATACTTTATTCAATGGGTTCGTTCTGTTTCCAGAGCTTAACTAGATATAATACAGTCAAGAGGTATGACCAGTGAAGCTAAGGTAAGCTGCCTATGCTGAGCTGTCTCTGTCTGCTGCTGCTCACTAGCCTTGATCTTCTGAAAGAGGCGGATCCTCTCTTGGGCTGGACCCTTTATACCCGTCTCTGATGCTGCCCTCGAGTGATGCTGTGGCTGTTACATCTGTGCAGTAGTGCCTGGTGTATGTGCAGATGTATGTACAGATCACTACAGTCCCCCCCCCCCCCCTTTTATTTGACATGTTTTCTAGACTGGCCTCAAGAAAACTGTACATAACAAGTGGTGAGGAAATGCAAATCTGCACACTGTGAAAATGATAAAAGTAATACAGAAACAATTAACTGTATGATGAGTCCATCGGGAGAAATGTCCATATTCGTCTTGCGCGTGTGTCGAAGTGTCGTTACAAATCTAGCCGGTCGGGTGCCTTACGGCTTCTGCTGGAGCATCTTAACGGTGGTAGTAGGGATGATGGTTATGTCATCAAGAGTACTGTCTGGCGTTGTGTGGCGAGGAACGTCCTGTGGACAAATGGACTCGGTCAAGTCCAGTGTGCGAAATACTGGCGCTGTAGGTCGAATCTCTAATAGATCCCTGCGGTTACGGTGAAAAAGTACGCTTGCAGACGATTTGACAATGTAGGACCGCGGTGTCTCCTGCCTGATCACCGTGGCTGACTCAGGTCATCTGCCTTCTGGGTCCCTGATTCTGATGGTGTCACCTATTGTCAGTGGCTTGAGTGGGATTGCATGTTGATCGTAGTATAGTTTTTGTTTGGAGCATAGTGCCCGCATATTGTCGAGAACTGCTGTTTTGCTGGGGTCTCGGAACTGCTTTGCCGGTAGGGTTGTCCGATGTCTCTGCCGAAGAGCATTTGCGCTGGCGACAGTCCTGAGCTCAATGGGGTTGCTCGGTATGATAACAGAGCTAGGTTGATGTCGGAACGTGACTCGGCTGCCTTGCTGTTGAGTAGTTTAATGATGTGGACGCCCTTTTTCCCCTGTTCCATTTGATTGTGGGTGGCGATTCTGTGTCACACCGTTGTCTGACCTCGACATTTTCCTGTGTTTGTGGTTTTGATTCTGTAGGTCATCGTTCGTGAAAGCTGTTTTGCTGGTTTGTTCTGGAGCAGATGTAAATTCGTGAGATTCTTTATCATGCCATGGCATTTTTATAATCTTGTCATTGTTTCGCAGTGTGCTGTGGCATTGTCCTTCACGTGCAGAGTTGTATCATGTTGTCCAGGTCGTTGTTTCATTGTTGTTGTTTCTGTCGTTTCGATCTTTGTTGTTTTCGTTGTCGTTCTTGTTGTTGTTTTTGTCGTTTGTGTCTTGGATGTTTTCGTTGGCGTTCTTGTTGTTGACGTTCTTGTTGTTCTTTTTGTCACGCTTGTTGATTCTGTTTTTGTTGTTTTCGCTTTTATTCTTGTTCTTTTTCTTGTCGTGCTTTGTGTTTATGGGATGCTTCTTGTTGCTTTTGTCGTTCTTGTTGAGCTGCATGTTGTTTTTGTTGTTGTTCTCGTTTCTGCTGTGCTTCTTGCGGTTTTTGTTGTTCTTGTTGCGCTCAATGAGTGTCTCATGCGGATGATTTGAGTCATTGTCACAGTTATTGGTGTCAGTGTCCTTTGTGGTATCTGCTACATTGAGCGTTTCTTCTTGAGAATTGAGAGAATGATCTGATGTTGCATTGATGTTGGTGACATCAGTCATTGGTGGTGGATTAGATTCCTCTTCTTTGTTTACTTGGTATTACTCTTCTAGAGTCATTTCCCGTTCACTTGAATCATTATTGATTTCTAGGTGCTCCTCTGTTGGAGTCATTTCAGGTTCATTTGAATCATCATTCATCTCTTTGTGCTCCTTTTCTGGAGTCAAAATCTTACACAATTTCGTTTTGTTGTGGGTCGTGGTGCTCCTTTTCTGGAGTCAAAAGCTTCAGGATTTCTATTGACGTGGTCTCTCTGGACTCCCGAGTAGCCATCCTCTATTGAGTGCTTCTGTGCAGATGAGCTGAGATATGTCAGACTCGCTGTGATCCTGCATATCCTGTATGGGAATTGTGATTTCTTTGTCACTTGTCTCACATACAGTGGGTAGACATTCAGTGTCTTCTTGTTGGTTAAATGAGCTGGGTAGACTTTCATAGTCTTCTTCTGGTGGCTCAAATAAGCTGGGTAGACTGTCTTAGTCTTCTTCTGGTGGCTCAAATAAGCTGGGTAGACTGTCATGGTCTTGTTCATGCATGGCGTGTTTGCTTGCTTCCATTTTTGAGTCTGTCACCAAGCTGTCTGTGGAGGCTTGCATTGCTCTCTTTGTGGAGGCTTGTGTCGCTCTCTTTGTGGAGGCTTGTGTCGCTCTCTTTGTGGAGTCATGCAGTGTTCTCACTGTAGAGTCGATCTGTGCTCTCTGAACGGAGTTGTTCTGTGCTCTCTGTGTGGTGTCGTCTTCGTCTTGGGTATTGCTGTCATCCAATGTATCGATGATCTGCCATGGCACCATGGTATTGGATTCATCTACCATGAGAAGAGTCGTATTGAGCTTTTCAACCGTGTTGCTGATGCTGTGATCAGGATCTCCGAATAACTCAGCCATGTCCAAGTAGTATTGTGTGTATTGTTCGTTGGACAAATCGTCGCTTTTTGTTTCGGAGTTGTGATCGTTCTCTTCATGTTCAATGAACAAATCATCTTAGTGTGTCGAGGCTGGGACCCTTTGTGGTGCGTGGACCGCTCTCTTTTTATTGGCGTCAGGCCGCAGCATAATCCTGCACTCACGAGTCGGGATGTCATATATGCTGGGCTGAAGATTCCCCAATCTGAAGAACTCATCATCGGGAGTCTTCACGGTACAACTCCTCTAGTTGCGGTTCGGATTTGGTACTGGGGAGCCATCTCCCAAGATGAAATCTTCGTCTGAGTCGTAGTCTACAAGGACCATATCACCATATCATCTTGTAGGGCAGTGCTAACTGCTTGTTTCAGGGTGTTGTGAAAGTTATTTTCAACTGCTGGTGTAAGTTCAGGCATTGTTCTGTCTTTTGAGGCAAGAAAATTGGGTTTTGCAGCTTTAAAAGTATTTTTGTTCATTTTCGTGCATTTCCTTTTTAAGTGGGCGTGGTCCTGGTCCTCTGACGTCATGAAATGAAATGAAATGAAAATCGCTTATTGTCACAAGTAGGCTTCAAATGAAGTTACTGTGAAAAGCCCCTAGTCGCCACATTCCGGCGCCTGTTCGGGGAGGCTGTTACGGGAATTGAACCGTGCTGCTGGCTTGCCTTGGTCTGCTTTCAAAGCCAGTGATTTAGCCCAGTGCTGCTCGTTACGTCATGCGTAGGACTCGATTGCCCATGCGCACACCAAGTTTCCTGTACTGTGCCCTCTTTTCGCAACTGCGCATGTGAGGCTCCTTTCTCAAGATGGCTGCCACTCAGAACCTCCATTTTCCTCCGATTCAACCCTGCCTCCGCCTCGTGGTGAGTGTTCACGCCATTTTCTACCAATTTTGTTTTCTAAATGATGATTCTGTGTTTGTAGAGACTCAAAGTATTGATTTTGTTCATAAGCAAGGCATTTTTGTATAGTGATTTCTAGAGTTAGGTACTTATTTTGTGAAAGTTCTTCCCTCAAATTTTTATCAGATAGTCCAGAAATTAATTGATGCATTATCACGGTGTCTCTGAAATCAGCATAATCTCAGCCTTGTGGTATTAACTGGAGATTTGTAATAAAATCAGAGATGGGCCCTCCGTTTCTCTGACAAGAGTTAAATCCTTCCAGCATCTCACCAGACTGACTGTTACAGCGTGCAGCAAATTTTCTGAGTATAACTTCTACTTTGGTGTTGTCCTCATCTTCGAAGTAATTAAAGCAATTATAGATTTCTCTAGCATCATGCCCTCCTGTTGAGAGTAGTAGGGATATTTCCGTTGCGTCAGAGGCAGTGCTTAAATCATTAGCTGTAATAAATATTTGGAACAGTTGTTCAAACATTTTCCAGTTATAACTTAAGTTACCGGTTGTTTCCAGCTGCCATGGAGTTCCAACGAATCAGTTAGTCGTTGAGGATCCATTTGCTGCGAAGTCTTCCACAGTCGAATATCCAGTTTAAGTTTTTCTTCTCTTGCTGGTGTCTAGCTAGCTTTCTGAAATCACTCCTGGTATCATATGTTATTCTCCAAGTCTGAATAAAGATTGTAGACTTCCAGTTAACACAAATACTTTATTCAGTGGGTTCGTTCTGTTTCCGCAGCTTATCTAGATATAATAGTCAAGAGGTCTGACCAGTGAAGCGAAGGTAAACTGCCTATGCTGAGCTGTCTGTCTGCTGCTGCTCACTAGCCTGGTGCTTCTAAAAGAGGCGGATCCTCCCTTGGGCTGGACCCTTTATACCCGTCTCTGATGCTGCCCTCTCGTGATGCTGTGGCTGTTATATCTGTGCTGTAATGCCTGGTGTATGTGCAGATGTATGTACAGATCACTACAATTCCTACTTCTAATTATCAACAAATTTGTTTTCTTAAACCGAGAGTGCGAACTCGAGGGCAATTTTCTGTTTTTTGTTCATGGGGTGTGGCTGGCAAGGCAAGCATTTATTACCAACCTCAGCAAGGTGGTGGTGAGCTGCCTTTGTGAATCACTTCTGTCCATGTGGTGAAGGCACACCCACAATATAGTTCGGTAAAGAATTCCAGGATGTTGGCCCAGCTGTAACAATGTAAGGGTGACACAGTTCCAAGGAAAGATTGTGTGCAGTTCGGAGGGGAATTTGCAGGTGATGGTGTTCCCATGTGTCTGGTGTCCTGGTCCTTCCAGGAGGGTTTGGAAAATGTCAAAGGAGTCTTGGTGAGTTGCTGCATTGAATCTTGTAGCTGGCACACAAGCTGCCATTGTGTTGGTGCTGGAGGGAGTGAATGTTAAAGGGATGGATACGGTATTAATTAAACAGTGATTTGTCCTCATGTGGTGACACACGCTAACTTCAAATGTGATGGAATAGCTTGCTCACTTTCAGTGTCGAATCTTACAGATGAGTATGGGTCACTTTGACAAGGACTCAGAATCCATGAACCCTACAAGTAATCAATGATGTCACAAGGAGAAGAAATGAAATTTTGGAAGAAGAAGTTGATTTTTTAAAAATCTAATCACTTGACAACCACAGTTATATCCAAAATTAAGCTTCAGGGGTCAAGATTCAATCATGTGTTCCAACAGTTCAAGTGTTTATTGAGTATGGAGGAAACTATTTAGAACAAAAGGAATAAATCATGAGGTCAGAGCACAAAAACAAGATTGAAAAAAAATGCAGATGTTATATACTTACAGCATTAATTAGTTAAACCAATGGATTCAAAGGAGTGCACTATTCTTTATAGCAAGGTTTTTCAAAGTGCAGGTCGTGACCCGCGGAGGGTCTTGGAGCCATTCCTGTGGTGGTCCCGATGACAGGAGAAGCGCCCACTGGATACTACTGCCTTTTACATTGAGAATGGCAGCAGCTGTCATCTTTAAAATGAGGCTGTGTGCAGTTGTCCGGCCAGAAGCAGTAGCAAAGGGCAGGTCACGTGCCCAGCACGCATACTTGACGTGAAGCGTCCTCCATGTACATACTTTTGGCAGCAGATCACAGAGCAGGGGTGCTTCCATTTTCAAGCTGCTGGCAAGCGGACTGTGAAGTTGAATCATTTTGTTAAAAGTAAGAGATGGAAAGGGACACAAATAGGCAGGATCTCGCAACAGAATCTGTTGGAGAGCGCTGTACAGGCGTGTCCAGGGCAGGACAGAGCCAGTGCTAGTGTTGTGAGTGCTGTACAGAGCTCCAGAGCCTTTGGTTAGCAGCCTACAGCACTTAACCCAGGAACAACACAGTATAAAGAGGATTTCTTGGGGTATGGTTTTGTAAATTGTGCCAATGCAAATAAGGATGCAAAGCCCATGTGTGTTATATGCAGGCAAGTACTGGCAAATTAGAGAAGTTTCAGATTTTGAAAGAAGTGGTGGGTGAAAAGTTTCTTTTAAGATGGAGACCTCGGAGTCAGTTATTAACTTGTGCTGACTCCAAATTAAAAGGCTATGCTGACCTGTGATACCACATTAAAAACACGCCAAAAGCCCATGAGGCTATCAACATTCTGCAGTAGCATCTCCAAGGGGTAAAACATGCATTTTGTTGCTATTGCCCTTCGCGGTGACGTTCACGTGAGGGGTTTGATTTTCCATTTTCATAAAGATGAAGACAGCACAAAGGAACTGGCTGAGGCCTGCACTTGATAGGCGCATTGTCCTCTGCTCCTTTGCACCTGATTCGCGTGAGATCGTGAGGACCAAGCAGGCTCCCCTTTTGCATAAAAGGTAAGCGAACGTGGCATGGGTCCCAAAGGATGGCAAGCATGGGTCCCAGGGAAAGAAAGTTTAAAAAACACTGTTTTATAGAACTGTCATGAACATCCAACCACTCCAAAGCACCGAATACTCATTGGTAGCTTTATCATCACAAATCTCAACAGTTCAAGATCAAATGTCTGAAAAAGGCAGAGGAGGATATATTTAAATTAGGAGACATCTGAATCATCCAGAACACAAATGCTAATCTAACAGGTTGAAATCTAACAGGTTGAAAGTGATAAATAAATTTCAACAACTTCCAGGTTGCACACGGCGAGCAATGGGACTGATTCCAAGTAGATGCAATCCTGGTCCACAGTGAGTTACCGGAGCTTGGCCTGAATAGAGGAAGAATATAGCAATAATTGGGTTCCATGTTGAGATTTGAGGAAAGGGGAAGGCAGGGATACAGCTGCCACACTGTCAATTTTCAATCTACAAAACAAAGTGTAAAGTCTACACTAGCGCAGTGAAATATCAATTTTAATAGTGTGGGTTTCTGCAAAACGTGTAAGCACATCACAGAGCCTGATGCCACAACGCTGTAGGCGTCAGTCAAACAGAGATTTGAGAGAGGTTACTGGTTGGAGAATATGAAAGGGGAAGAGGGGGCAAAGCCATGCAAATACTTGGAAATGGAATCCTCCAGTTTCCTAAGGATTAACAGAGGTTAACAGGTTTCAGAAGGTTCAACAAGAAAAAGGTTTAAAATCAGGTTTGAACTCACACTGAACTAATTCCAGGTATTGTGTATTTACGGAAAGTTTTGGAAGAGAGGAGGGGTCAGGGTCGGGGTGAGGAAACCTGGCTGCCTATTTTAAGCAGATTGGCATTCAGAAAAAAGACTTGGTCCTTACTCAAGTTTACTGATCCAAAACCAGAGCTCAACAGAGGACCCTGCCATCCCCGAGGCAAGCCAATGTTTCAAACAGCACCATGTTTGGAAGCAGAGTAACATTTGGCCAGTCTCTATTTAATATTTTCCACTGCACTCACGTAGAGCATTAGGGTTTTTACAGACTTGAACAAGCCTTCTGTGGTCTGGACGAGACTCAACACCTAATACAATCAACTGGTTCAGGGTTAGAATTCTTTTCTTGATCAAATTTAAAGAATATTGAATCAAGATGGCTCCTAGATTCTCATACCATTGTTGCTGGACAAGAGTTCACCTTTAATTAATCCAAAAAGAAAACCTGAATAGATGCTCAAGCAAAGTCAACTTTCCCTAAATGGAAAATGCAATTTAAATAAAGGGACAATTATTTTGTGCTTCCAAAATGTCTGTAGTGCCTTGATTGGAATATTGCTGTAGGAGTTCCTCAGGAGAGTGTCCTCGGCCCAACCACCTTCAGTTGCTTCATCAATCACCTTCCCTCCGCCATAACGCCAGAAGTGGGGATATGTGCTTCAAATATTGAAGTAGTCCATGTAGAGCGAGATCCAGACAACATTCAGGATTAGACTGCTAAGTGGCAAGTAACATGCACCCCACACAAATACCAGGCATTGACCATTTCTGAGAGAATAATCTAACCATCTCCCCTTGACACTCAATTGCATTGCCCACATTGAATACTCCACTATCAACATCCTGGAGGTTACCAATGACCAGAAAAGAAGCTACCCGTACAAACACTGTGGCTACAACAGAAAGTCAGAGACGAAGGTGAGTATCTCACCTCCTGACTCCCCAAAGCCTGTCTGCCATCTCCCCAAGGCATAAATCGAGTGTGATGGAATACTCGCCCACTTGCTTGGATGAGTACAGCTCCAACGTTGACACCATCCAGCCCATTTGATTGACACCCCATCCATCAAAGTAAACAGTCTCTCCCTGCACCAGCAGAGTGGCAGCAGTGTGTACCTCATACTTGAACCACTGCAGCAAGTCACCAGCACCTTCCAAACCAATGACCTCGACCACCTCGAAGGACGAGAGCAGAAGATGCACGGGAGCTCCACACCTGCAAGCTCCCCTCCAAACAACACACCACTTGGACTTGAAACTGTATTACTGTTCCTTCACTGTCGTTGGCTCAAAATACTGAATGTCCTTTCTAACAGCACTTAGTACACCCACATCAGATGGACTGCAGCATTTCAAGAGGGTGACTCACCACCAACTTCTCAAAGGTAACAAACATTAGCCTTGCTCCAACATCCCATGGAAGAATTTAAACAAAGGCGATTATTTGTAACTTCAGGAGCAGGCAGGAGGCAAAAAGTAAACAAGTCTCCTCCACCTCACTGTGGTAGCAGAAACAATTTGCATTTCAATGGCATCTTTAAGTAAAACATCACAAGGTACGTCACAGGAGATCAAACAAAATTTGACACTGAACCAAATAATGAGATTAAGACAGGTAGCCCAAATCTTGCTCCAGAGGGAGAGATTGTGTTTGGTGAGTAGGATCAGCAATGGGACCATAGAATCCCACAGGAAGGTCCAAAATACAATTTACAGCAGCAGGATTTCCCATTGAGATTGCCCCTGTTCAACACCAGAATCCTCATTAGAGTACATCAACATATCATTAAGTTTCTGTGCCTGATAGCCAACCCGTGAGGGCACACTGACGTGAGTCATGACAGGTCCCCTGCTGCTTGCACCTGGGGAACAGAACCCGGCAGAGAAATTCAGGTGAGTGCATCGCTCGGGGGGTGGGGCTGGGAGAAGAGAATCATGCCCTGGCATGCTGGGGCTGTTCTATTTTTATTTTTTCTATCATGGCGCCTTTTATCCCAGGTTGTTGGCAGACTGGGCTCAATGACAGCCAGCGTGACGTCGTGGGACCCGCCCCAACGTTTTTGTCAGCTACGAGCAGAATGATCGTAGAATCATAGAATTTACGGTGCAAAAGGAGGCCAATCGAGTCTGCACTGGCCCCTGGAAAGAGCACCCCACCCCCGCAACCCAGCAACCCCACCTAACCTTTTTGGACACTTAAGGGCAATTTAGCATGACCAATCCACCTAACCTGCACATCTTTGAACCATGGGAGGAAACCACAAGAGGCCAAATTGGAGGAGAGGGAGAAATTCAAAGCCTTGTAGGGTCAGAGGAGATTGGGACTCTTGAAGCCATTGAAGCCTTTAAAAACAAAAATGAGGATTTTGAAATCGAGTTGTTGTCAGATCAAACGTCAATATAAGTGAGCACCCTTATACATAGTCTGCAGTACAAAGTATCACTCCAGTACAGGAGGCTATTCGGCCCATCAAGCCTGCACTGACCTTCCAAAAGAGGCCGCATTCCCCACCCTATCCCCGTAACCACACCTACCCTTTTGGACACTTGAGGGCAATGTAGCACGGCCAATCCACCTAACCTGCACATCTTTGGAATTTGTGAGGAAGCCGGAGCACCCAGAGGAAACCCACACAGACAGGGGCAGAATGTGCAGACTCCACACAGACATTCGATAGTCACCAGCGGTTGGAATTGAACCCGGGTCCCTGACGCTGTTAGGCAGCAGTGCTAACCACGGTGACACCGCGCTCGTACGACGTCATAATATTCAGAAGATGGGGGGGGGGGGGGGGAGAAAGAGAGACATTTGTTCATGTAGTGTCTCTTGCCGTTTCCAGTGCCTCTAGAATATACTTTATGCATATCATTGGGCAGCATGGTAGCACAGTGGGTAGCACCGTTGCTTCACAGCTCCAGGTTCATAGGTTGGATTCCGGCTTGGGTCACTGTCTGTGTGGAGTCTACACGTTCTCCCAGTGCCTGTGTGGGTTTCCTCCGGGTGCTCTGGTTTCCTCCCACAAGTCCTGAAAGACATGCTGTTAGGTAATTTGGACATTCTGAATTCCCTCTGTGTACCCGAACAGGCGCCGGAATGTGGTGACTAGGGGCTTTTCACAATAGCTTCATTGCAGTCATTAATGTAAGCCTACAATAAAGATTAATTCATGGAAATCTGGGGTATTAGGTATTGCTTCGCGATGCTAACTGATCTACTAAATCAGGGCAAGTCTGTGGGGTATTACAAGATACAGCAAAAGGTACTACTTGAATGAACTTCTCTTCTTAATAATTTACCTAAATTTTGACCAAGATTAATGCATATGCCATAAAAAGAGCAACAAGCCTTGATGTCTCTTCTCTGAGGGGGTCAACTATTTAGAACTCAGATGAAGAGAAATTTCTTCACTCTACCCAAGACCATTGTGGATGTGCAGTAATTGAGTATGGTCGAGAATGTGGTCAATAGAGCTTTGGGTACTCATGAAAGGATGGGGTCTGAAGGGGTGGGGCGAGAAATTGTGTGAGACAGTGGAGGTCGAACATCTTGTTCGATCGCAGAACAGCCTCGATTGGCCAAATGGCCTACTCTATCTCTGATTCACATTCAATCACACCAGTCATCTAATATACGCTGCCATTTGTAATCTGGACACATACAGGGCAGGAAAGACATTGATGGCACTTTCAGATAAAACCTTGCATTGCATACCTAAAGCTTTTATCAACAAGACACTTGCACAACAGCGCCCTTAAAATATTTTCTTCGGAACCTGAATCTAGGGAAGCATATCTTTTTACGGAATTCAGTACATAACATGCAAAGACAATTAAATCAAAATATTTCTAAATACTGATTTTTTTTAAAAATTCTAATTAGGGGGCAATTTAGGGTGGCCAATCCACCTACCCTGCACACCTTTGGGTTGACGCCTTCGCAGACACAGGGAACTCCACACAGACAGTGGCCCGGGGCGGGGATCAAACCCGGGTCCTCAGCGCCATGAGGCAGCAGTGCTACCACTGCGCCACCGTGCCACCCTCAAATACCCATTTTTAAAGTTTCACACATCATTTGTGCTTTGAAGAATTTATAAAGGCCTTCATGAATTGTGGAGTTAAAAAGGCATTGATCTCAAATATTAACTTACCCTCCTCCCCACAGATTCTACCTTATCTTCCTATTTCCAATATGCTCGGTTCTTATTTCGGATATGGACCATCTGTGGTACTTTGTGACAACGTAATAAAGTAAATAAAGTTACTTCAAACTGATGAATCATCATTATCAAGGCTTCAGCTGCTTTGAACGCAAGTTGAAGGCAAACTGAGCTTCCACTGTAGTCTTAAAAGAAAACATATTTTTAGATAACTTTCCATACTCTTCAAATGAAGAATGCATAATTTATTTAAAAGTACAACTTAAATACATAAAATGATGAAGAGTGTATTTACAAGACCACATTTGAGTCTGATGTGAAGCAGGGCAATTCATCGCACAGAGGACAAACTTGCAGTGCTTTGGTTTGACACCAAGAAAGAATCCAGGCCAATGTCTTAACTGGTCTGTTTGATGATCAGGGAACACGTTGGCACGTTTGAGAATCCTTCTAAACTTCATCTGTCCAGAGAGTAAGGACTCTTATGGTCTCTGCTCTCAATATTTGTATTTTCATCACTGTGCATGCGTGTACCAGACATACACAAGGAGGGGGCTTCAGGTTTCAGCCAGGCTGGAGCCAAGCTAGGTAAACAGGCTTCGACCTGCCAGATCTCCAACTGCATCTCAGACCTGTAGCTTTTAGTGCAAATTACCAGGAGGTCCTGCCAATTGAGAACTACTTCATAGTCAGAGTTTAACAGTACAGAAAGAGGCCATTTGGCCCAGTGTGTCTGTGCCGGCCATCAAGCACGTATCCCTTCGAATCCCATTTTCCAGCACTTGGTCCATAGCCTTGTATGCTATGGCGTTTCAAGTACTCCTCTAAATGCTTCTTAAATGTTGTGAAGTTTCCTGCCTCTCCCACCCTTTCAGGCACTAAGTTCCAGATTCCCACCACCCTTTGGGTGGAGAAGTGATTCCTCAAATCCCCTCTGCCCCTTATGTTAAGTCTATGACCCCCCCCCCCCCCCCCCCCCCCTTCGGTTATTGGCCCCTCTACGAAGGGGAAACGTTTCTTCCTATAAGAGACAGGATGTGGAGATGCCGGCGTTGGACTGGGGTGAGCACAGTACGAAGTCTTACAACACCAGGTTAAAGTCCAACAGGTCTCCTCTTCATTCACCCGAGGAAGGAGCAGCGCTCCGAAAGCTAGTGACATCGAAACAAACCTGTTGGGACTTTAACCTGGTGTTGTAAGACTTCGTACTATAAGAGACAGGACATGGAATACTAAGATTGTGCATATTTTCAGCCTGAAGGAGTAGCCAGGGATTGGATGCAAGCAGAATTTTGTTGGGAGCCAAATATAATGGTTTCAGTCTGGTTAATGTCAAGTTGGCGAAGGGGAGAAGTTCTAGTATAAAATGCTTTACCCATAATTATTCCTTTACCAGCATCAAAGACCCACTGGTCGCAGTTATCAGTCTTCATAATATTTGTTTTTTGTTCATTAACTTTTCGAATCTGGGCGTCACTGACCAGGCTAGCATTTCTTGTCCATCCTTACCTTGGAAAATCAACGTTGGAGTATACAGCACTGCTTTAAATATAGAAGGAAATAAGAAACATGAAACCAAATTTTAGGTTTGGAACAGTGTAGGCTATGAATAACTTTAGTAGTATCAGCGATACCAGGGATCTGCTTCACCAAGGGGTTTATTGTTCTATTAGATAAATACCTACATATCAGATTAAGCTGAGCCTGTAGGTAGCTACCTTAAGTGCAAAATCCGAAGACCTTCAACAAATTGAAGATCGAGAGACAGGACAAACTATTAATAGCACATTTGACCATAACCCTGTGTACTGATGAAACTTTGAATAAAATACAAGTTTGCCTGTGTTGTCTCAAACTGAATCACAGTACAGAGGAAAATTAGACTCAGCGAGACAGATATAGTTGTTTTTCAGACGGAAATATTTGAAGAATAGAGCAAGAATAAATGGGTGTTTCATACACAGCAGCTGTTGGAAGCTCAACTTCAACAATTGTAATCACCCTGCTCTTTAGATTGGCGCACATATTAATTGCCTGTTGTCCTGCCATCTGACATAACTCTACAATGAGGCAGGGAAGTGGCAACTGGTAATTTTGGATCAACCTCAATATTACAGTCTGATCCAGTTGGCGGTTTCAAATGGTGATTCTTGCAGGGTTCAGAAGACTGATGAATAACACCTTCTAATGAACCAGATACCAGACGTAATATTCCAACAGGTAATGAAATGGTAGCTAAATTACAATTTAAGCCACAGACATGGAGCCAGAACCAATTTGTAGGCATGAAAGCTATAAATGAGTGAAGACCCAGAATTTAAACTCAAGTAGACCCAATATTATTTTTTGTATTCAACAAAGCCACCTAAAAAGGTTAACACATGGTGGGAGAGGATTGAAGCAAAGAAAATGCAAGGAGAGGTTTAACCGTGACTATTATATGTGGGAGGAAATCAGAGCACCCGGAGGAAACCCCAGACAGCGATCCAAGCCGGGAATCGAACCTGGGACCCTGCCGCTGTGAAGCAACAGTGCTAACCACTGAGCTACCGTGCCGCCACCTTGCAGGTGATGGTGTCCCCATGTCTCTGCTGCCCTCATCCTTCTACCGGGGTTTTGCAGGTGTTGTCGAAGGAATCCTGATGCGTCGCTGGAGATGGTACATACGGCTGCCACTCTGTGTCGGTGGTGGTGAGTGGGGTGCCAATCTGCACTGCACCGAAGACCACAAAACCTAGAGCGGCACAAGACTAGGAAGTAGCAAAGACCTGCAAAATGCCTAATAGAAAAGCAGGAAACAGATGTAACAAAAGATCAGTTCAGCAAAGCAGCGAATGTTCAAGATTGTGAAAACTTTGGGAAAGGTTCACACAAGTAACTGGGTGAAGGAGAGAAGCCTGCAGATGCAGGAGCTCGGAACAGCAAATTGAAAACACACAGAAGGTTAACTGGGAGAAATACTCGCGAGAATCATAGAAACTGACACTCACCAGAAACACATACTGACAAACACCAAACCAAAATTGATACAGCCCTCCTCTCCCCTCTTACTAGCACCCTCTGGGAAAGCAAGGTTATAGCTAACATCCTAAAATAATCTCATCTGCAGGTCAGCAGGCTGCAGAGCATAGAGGGAAGAAAAGATCAGCGGATTGGTTTTCGAAGATCACATTGATTCTTACTAATACTTATTAATTGGAACAAGACAAGAAAAGTCAGCAAAATAATCACTGTCCATTTCTTGGGCTTTCTCAAGTGAGCTGAGGATACAGCATAGTACATGTAACTTAGAATCCATAGAATTCCTACAGTGCAGAAGGAGGCCACTCGGCCCATCGAGTCCACACAGAACCTCCAAAAGAGCATTCCATCCAGGCCCACTCCCCCGTCCCATCCCTGTAACCCCGGGCACTGGTCATGGCCAATCCACCCAACCCGCACATCTTTGGACTGTGGGAGGAAAGCAGAGCACCCGGAGGAAACCCATGCAGACACTGGGGGACGTGCACTGTAAACCCCAAACAGTCATCCAAGGCCATAATAGAACCGGGGGGGGGGGGGGGTCCCTGGCACTGTGAGGCAGCAGTGCTAATCACATCGCCCAGCTGTCTCATGCAGGTGGGTGTGGGCACAGGACATTATAAGAGATTATAGACTTGGTGTTATGTCAACTGCAGTTGACCAACCATATGCCAGGTAAGAGCAGTTGGCAGGGTGGAAGAATGACAAGGATACCCAATAAGGGAAGGAGTTGGTGGTTTTTGTGGGGGGGGGAAATTAGTTGGTGGAACCAGCAATAAAAGATCTAACAAACATAGGGAAGGATAGGTTAGGTTAATCAGGAACCTGGTTAGTTTTAAATGAGTGTATTGACAAGCGGAACAGAGGCCAGCAATAGGGTAGGATCAACCACCATGACTACTGCCCACATTATTTTGTCAATCATCCAGAGTCTTGGCTTCCCTCAAAAGCTGCTGTCAGTTCACAACAGAATAAACCAAACTTATGGTGCACATTCAGTACTCTTGGTCAGCTGATACAAAATGGCTGTTTTTCAGGGCTTTTAGTCCTCATCTCCCCTTCTGGCCATGCAACAGTAAATACTTGTTTATTCTAACTCCATGATGACTGAATTTATACTAGGAGAGGCAGTGGCGTTGTGGTATTGTTGCTGGACTAGCAACCTAGAGACCCAGGACAAACCTCTGGGGACCCGGGTTCAAATCCCACTATGACAGATGGTGAAATTTGAATTCAATAAAAATCTGGAACACGTTAAGTCTAATGATGACCATGAAACCGGTCAATTGTCGTTAAAAACTCAACTGGTTCACCAGTCCTTTTGGGAAGGAAATCGGTCTTCCTTACTCGGTCTGGCCTCCATGTGACCAGATCCACAGCAATGTGGTTGACTCTTAATTGCCTTCAGGGATGGGCAATAATTACTGGTCTGCCAGCAACGCCCATATCCATACAAAAACCATTATTCAAATAAAGCAATTTGCCATTCTAAACTGCATTCCACTATTTAATTGAAGTAGCAAGTTCCTCCTATCACCCTGAACTTCAACTGCACAACGTTAAACCTATCCTTCCTGCCCCATGTAGGGAACAGCAACTGCAGCATTAATCCTACAGATGGACAGATGAGGGCCAGGACAGCAAGTGAAACATAACAGATTAACTGGAATGAATATATGACAAGACAGAATTTGTCTTTTCTCGCAAGACACTGAGCATCTAAGGGCATGGGGTGGAAACCCTGATCAAATACCTGTTGCAAGATGGCAAGGATTCTCAAATCATCCGAACATGCTATCCAACTACACCCAACACAAACACTAGATAGGACTATTCAGCTGAGAAAAATAAAGTCAGTTAATTTCTGCCTTTTATACAATGACCTGAACACAACAGAAGCAAACAACTCATCATCGTGGCCACATAATAAATGGTCATAGGATCGTCTTCAAACAAACACAAAGAAACTGCCGCAAGACATTGAGGTTGCAAAAACATATTGCTGTGTACCACACATCTAGAGAAACTTCCAAACACTGTACAAGTCATGATTAAGACACTATACCACAGTGCATCAAGTAAACTCGCAGACATAAGCCTCCTTCACAAGAAGTACAAACATGGCTTTGTTCAATCTATTGGTTTTGTAGGTGAGTCAGAGAACTGCATTGCGAACATTTAGAAATTACAACATGGATCCTGCTCTGCTACTGGCCGACTCCAATCACAAAACAGGATGGATTTATTTTTCAGCCTCAAAACGGGAGCAGAATCAAATGGTTTCGAACAAAATGCAGTTTACAGAGAGTTAAAAATACGGCTCTCTGCCAGGTTTAACTTTCGTAACTTCTAATGCAGTTTGTTAGCCCACGAGCTCACCCTTCTATCAGATGGATTAGCATTGTGAAGGCAAACAATAATCAACACTTCACGAAAGGGAGTCAGTGGCAACTGATCTCATCTGGAAAAGGATGGGCTCGAGAGTTCCTGGAACAGCTTGGTACAATACAATGAATGTTCCTCCAGAGGACACCAATCTCTGCTCCAGCAGCTGCCAGTATTACATAACATGGATTAAATAAGGAATCTGCTTTGTAGAAAATATTGCTACATTACCTTCGACACCTCATCAAAAGGCCATAAAATATGCACAAACATTCGCCTGCTTTCAAAACAAAAATGCTGGGAATGTTGTGCTATGCTTCTTCATGAAGCATAAGCTGCTTCCTTGACGTATGCTCTGACAAAGGAAGGTTCCGACTTGGAGATAGGTTTAACATTTATTGAACAGTTGACAATTCTCCTACTTGAGTTCGACTCTCCTGCTAATCTCAGTCTAACTAACCAGTCTGCTCTAAGCCATGCGGTGGGTGTGATGCTTCCGATTAGCTCCTGTGCTTCTCCGAGTGTCGTCTGTGGAAAAAGAGCATGTGTGGCCTGTCCTTTTATATGGGTTGCCCCCTGGTGGTAGTGTAACCTCTGGGTGTCTTGACTGCCCATTGGTCGTGTCCTATTCTATGTGTTCATTAGCTGTATGTCTGCATGTCATGATGTGTCTGGTGCTCCCTCTAGTGCTTTCTTAGTGTATTTGCATTAACCCCTTGTGTACTTAGTGATGCATATCACCACATCCCCCCTTTTTTCGTGTTACATATTTTCTGTACAGTGTAAAAGAAAATTGAATAAAATAGGTAGATAAGTGATGACATGTACAAATCATGATGACAGTGATGATTATACAATAGCAAATAATATGTATGAGTCCAAAGTTTATGAATTGGTACGGTCGAGTGGTTTTCTTTTGTTGATGAAGTGGCGATGTTGATGTTGTCATTGCTTTGTGAACGCCGTCAGTGTCCCTGTGCTTAAGGAACCAAGAAGTCATCAGGAGGTGTTCAAATGGTCAAAATCACTGCGTTGTCCGATTTGGACTCTTTTTTTTTTCTATGCTTGTGGTAGCGATGCAGTATGTCATCGGTGTTGTAAGCTGGTTTGCAGTGGAGCAAACTCGTCTGTCGTGAAAGCTGGTTTGCTTGTTCGTAGTGGAGCAAACTTGAATCGGTGAGATTTGCTGTCATGCCATGGTATGGCTGTACTCTTGCCAGTGTTAGGAGCTGTGCCGTTACATTGCCCTGCATTTGCAGAGTTGTACCATGTCATACCAGTCGTCATTCCAGTGCTGTTGTTTTTGTCGTGATTGTTGTTGATGTTGGTGCCTTTGGCACGCTTCTTGTTGTTGTGTTTTTGTAGGTTTTGTTGTTGTGCTTGTTGTGCTCAATGACCACACCGAGTGGAGAATTCGGGTCCTTCACAAAGATACTTGTGTCAGTGTCCTTTGTGGCATCTGCTGTTTAATTGAGCATGCTGTCTCGGATTCCTCAGCACTCCCCATCTGGAGTCATGTCCGGTTCACTAGAATCATCTTTGGCTCGTCGATGCTCCCCATCTGGAGTCCTTTCTGGTTCACATAAATCAGCTTTGGCTTCTTGACACTCCCCGTCCGGTGTCATTTTAGGTTCATTCGAATCATCCGAGGTGTCTTGGTGCTCCCCATCCGGAGTCAAAACGTTCAGGAATACATTTTCCTGTGGAGAGGCTCGAGTGGATGAGGTTTGAATTAACGTCGGGTCACTGGAGTCACTAGTAGCCTCACTTTGATCGTCAACTCTGCACATACTTGCTGAGGTCTGCAAGTCTCGCCGAGATGTTGCACATCTTGTGTGGGAATTGTGAAGGGGCTGTTTAGCACAGGGCTAAATCGCTGGCTTTGAAAGCAGACCAAGGCAGGCCAGCAGCACGGTTCGATTCCCATAACAGCCTCCCCAAACAGGCGCCGGAATGTGGCGACTAGGAGCTTTTCACAGTAACTTCATTTGAAGCCTACTTGTGACAATAAGCAATTTTCATTTCATTTCCATTTAATTTAATTTAATTTTTCATTTCATTTCACTTGTCGCACATACAGTGGGCAGACCTTCAGTGTCTTCTTGTCGGTTAGATGAGCTGTGTAGACGGTCAGAGTCTTCTTCTGGTGGCTCAAGTAATCTGGGTAGACTGTCATAGTCTTTTTGCTGTTCACGTGAGCGTGGTAGACTGTCATCGCTTTCTGTGCAGAGTCGGTGACTCTTCGTGGTGCGTGGACCACTGGTTTGGCGTCAGGCCGCTTTCTGTGGGCTTGTACCGCTCTCTGTCTCTTGGCGTCAGGCCGCAGCAGAATCCTGTACTTCTGAGTTAGGATGTCGTCTGTGCTGGGCTGAGGATCCTCAAATCCGAAGAACTCGTCCATGTCTGTGTTGGATTCTTCACTGTACAACACATCTTGTTGCGGTACGGATTTGGTACGGAGGTCGCCATGTCCAATGATGAAATCATCATCTGAGTCGTAGTCTTCAAGGACCATATCATCACTTTCTGTGTCGGAGCTATCATTGTGCTCGCAATGTCCAAAGGAAAAAATCAATGTCTGAGTGGTAGTCTTCAAGGACTAAATCATCTCTTAGGGTGGTGCTAACTGCTTGTTGCAGGGTTCTGCGGGGGCTACTTTCAGGTACTGGTCGAAGTTCAGGCATTGTACTGACGTTCAAGGTGAAAGAATTGTGTTTTCCAGCTTTAACATTTTTAAAAACTCTTTTGTTACTCTTCTCGTAACAGTCTCCCCGAACAGGCGCCGTAATGTGGTAACTAGGGGCTTTTCACAGCCTACTTGTGACAATAAGCGATTTTCATTTTCATTTCATTGTGGGACATTTCCCCTTTAAGTGGGCGTGGTCCATCATGATGCTTGTGACGTAGAGTGTAGGAATGGATTGCGCATGCGCAGATCACTTTTCCTTTACTGTGCGCTCTTTGCGCAACTGCGCATGCGCGGCTTCTCGCACATGCGCAAAACACGTTTTTTTTGCCGGTTCACGCCTTCTGGGGAACTGCACATATGCGGCTCCTTTCTCAAGATGGCTTCCAATCAAAACTGCTGTTTGCTTCTGCAGCAAGCCTACCTGTGCCTCGTGGTGAGTATAGGCTTCAGTTTTACCGATTTTTTTTTGTGTTCAGCTCAACAGTATTTTCCAAACTTGTTCAGGACTGTCTGGAAGTCTCTCTTGTCTTGCGCTTTGTAGTACTTGAGGTCTTTAAGATTTCTGCTGCACTTGCACCCGCAATGGTGAGCAGAAGCTTTATTTTCTCTGCATCCGCCACGCCATCTAGGTCGGATGCTACCAAGTAGATCTCAAATCTCTGTTAGAATGCACGCCAGTTGGCACTGAGATTGCCATGGTACCTGAGCTGCTGAGGAACCGGAATCTCGAACATCTTGTCTGGGTGCTGTTGCTGGTAGTCACGGATCTGGAGTTGAACTGTATACATTCAACAGGGCACTACTGGTACCATATTGTGTTATGCTTCTTCATGTAACATAAGCTGCTTCCTTGATGTATGCTCTGACAAAGGAAGGTTCCGACTTGGAGATAGGTTTAACATTTATTGAATAGTTAACAGTTCTCCTACTTGAGTTTGACTCTTCCGCTAATCTTGCTGTAGTAACTCAGTCTAACTAACCAGTCTGCTCTAAGCCATGAGGTGGGTGTGATGCTTCTGATCAGCCCCTGTGCTTCTGAGTGTCGCCTGTGGAAAAAGAAAGACCATGTGTGCCCTGTCCTTTTATATGGGTTGCCCCCTGGTGGTAGTGTCACCTCCGGGTGTTTTGACTGCCCATTGGTCGTGTCCTATTCTGTGTTCATTAGCTGTATGTCATGATGTCTCTGGTGCTCCCTCTAGTGTTTACTTAGTCTTAGTGTATTTGCATTCACCCCTTGTGTATTTACAGTGATGCATATCGCCACAGGGAGGACTTGATCTGAATTAAGACATTAACCCTGCATGACAGCCGTCAAACACAGTAGCATCTTAATGCTGGACATGTCTGCCAACCACCACTAGAAAGAGATTGACATAATTGGCGGCACGGTAGCACAGTTGCTTCTCAGCTCCAGGGTCCCAGATTCGATTCCCAGCTTGGGTCACTGTCTGTGCGCAGTCTGCACTTTCTCCCCTGTCTGTGTGGGTTTCCTCCAGGTGCTCAGTGCTGGGTTGAGAGGATGGGGTGGAGGTGTGGGCTTGGGTATATTCTTTCTAGGGACCTGTGCAGATCCGATGGGCCGAATGGCCTTCTTCTGCACTGTAAATTCTAAGATTCTATGGTTCTATGAATTCACCCAAGTCAGTGGGATCTTGCAATCTATAAAATGGCTGCTGCTATTGCTCACACAGGATAAATTACTTGGAATTGCAGTGATTTCTCAATTGCGGACACAGATGCAACAAGGCAGTTTAATTGCGAGGACATCCATGCTTTTACACTGACTTGCAACAGTCTCAAAGCTAGTGCAGAGTTGAAACTCAGATAGTCGCGGCAAAGTTTAAATGTTTTGCAATCTCTAACAAGTCCCTGATCAGCGTACAGTTTCTACGAATGAGTGGAGAGCCACCAGCTGGCGAATCTGGCCAGTCAAAAGAAAGGTGAGCGTAATGGACAAGTCCGGCAAAATGTGCTAGTCTGAGCAAGCTCCTGCCCAGAGGCACGTGTAACGTGTTAGCTCTGGTGCATTTGGTGATCTCGGTCAAAAGACACATCTACATTGTAAAACAAAAGTACATTTCTATCAGTGTGGAACAGACCTTACTGCACCTCTGCGAGAAGCAGAATTGCAATGATGCGACTTTGCCAACACCTTGCTCAGAGAATATAAGCTTACTTTTGGTGTTCCTGAGCCAAAATTTATTACAACAAGGAAGTGCTATAAAAGTTTATACTCTCGGGGATTGTATTGGGAACTTGAAATTTTGCAGATATTCAGTGATTATCCCAGGGGTAACCAAAAACATTTAGCTGCAAGGCTGTTTCCTTCAGAAATATGCTATTTAGAATACTTTTTTTTTTAAAAATTCACTTACGGGATGTTGGTGCGCTGGCTAAGCCAGTGTTTATCGCCCAAATAAAGATGCCCTTCGAAGGGCATATTGAACCACAGCAGTGTGTGTGGCTGTAGGTACACCCACAGTGTTGTTGGGGAGGGAGTTCCAGAATTTTGACCCAGAGACAGTGAAGGGATGATGATGCTTTTCCAAGTCAGGATGGTGAGTGGAGGGGAACTTGGAGGGGAACCTTCCAGGTGATAGTATCCCCAGGTATCTTCGGTCTTGGATTGTTGCAGTCGTGGGTTTGAAAGATTATGCCTAAGGAGCCTTGGTGAGATTTTGTAGATGTTAGACACTGCAACTGGAGTCGTGGAGTGAGAGTGAATGTTTGTGGAAGGGGTGCCGATCATGCAGGCTGCTTTGGCCTGGATGGTGTCGAGCTTCTTGAGTGTTGTTGCAGCTGCACTCATCCAGGCAAGTGGAGAGCATTCCCTCACACTCCTGATATGTGCCTTTTAGCTGGAAAAGGTTGAGAGTCCAAAGGTGAGTTACTCACCACAGGATTCCTTGCATTTTTTCTTTTAGAAAGGGGCGACACAGTGGTTAGCACTGCTGCCTCACAGCGCCAGGGGTCTAGGTTCGCTTCCGGCTGTCTGTGCGCAGTTTGCACGTTCTCCCAGTGTCTGTGTGGGTTTCCTCCCACAGTCTAAAGATGTACAGATTGGATGGTGTTACGGGGTTATAGAGTTGGGTGGGGGTGGGCCTAGGTGGGGTGCTTTCAGAGGGTCAGTGCAGACTCGATGGGCCGAATGGCATTCTTCTGCACGGTTAGGATTCTATAAAACCAGCATTCTGGATTGTTTCCTTTTCTTGAACTGATTATTTTGAAGGTGTTGTGGGAAGTATGAGCAGAAACACGAGGGTTTCGGAAAATGGTATTGCTTCCAACTGGATGACAATCCAGGCCTTTGTTCACTGAACTGCTACCAACATGCTTCATCTGCTTGAACACAGTGCACCATTCCTTGTATTTAAAAAAAAAAAATCATCCTACTGGTTGAATCAATGAACAGCAGCATCATGTTTGCTATTTAATTTACTTATTTTAAAGTGACTAATTGGGAGTTAAAAGATAGAGGATAATTTATGTACTACTTTATCATACAGAATATTTGTTAACAAACAGATCTGTGAAGAACATGACAACAAAACAAAAACCTGCTAGTTCAAATAATCCTCCAACTGCTTTTGCATGACATAATCGAGAAATCTCATGTGGCATCGAACAATGGAAAATTCCAGAACAAACTGGTGTTCGAGCACTGCTGGATCTTTTTTTAAACAAGGCACAATTACTGCAGTTGATGAGCATGATACTTATAAAGGCCATCACCTTCTCTTCTAGCTGGGCCAGAAACATTGGCTTCATTCAGAATGAACCAAAATGGAAGGATCCAACAAGCCAGCGTCTCCGTCCAAGGAAACAAAATTTCAACAAGCCTCGTTATTTTGAGGGGATGGATAACATCAGATTTAAAAGGGGAGAGAAACAGCACCTGGATGGACAGTCATTAAAATGACCAGTTTACATGGGCAAGTTGGGTGGTCAACAGTTCAGTCATCAACATAAAATGCACCTCACTGGCGAGTGGGTTGAGTGCCAGGCAGTGCTGTGGTGTTTGGTGCCAAATATTCAGCCCCAAATCAACCAGATACACACAACAAAACTCCAGTGGCACAATGTATAGCACAGCTGTCTCACAGCGCCAGGGACCTCTGTTCGATTCCAGCTGACTGGCTGTGGAGTTTCACCTTCTCCCAGTGCATGCGTGGGTTTCCTCCGGGTGCACCGGTTTCTTCCCATAGTCCAAAGGTGTGCCGGTTAGGTTGATTGGCCATGCTAAATTGCCCCTTAGGTGTCTAAAAGTGCACAGGTTAGGTGGGGTTACGGGGGTAGGACAGGGGAATGGGCATAGGTAGGGTGCTCTTTCAGAGCGTCAGTGCAGACTTGATGGACTAAATAGTCTGCATCTGCACTGTAGGAATTCTAGTTGGTTGTGCAAATTCAACAGAATCCCTTTTGGAGGGACTCCCGGGTGCGGCTATGCAGAACTAAGTCGCATGTTCGGCAGCTCCTGCTTGGAACGGACTTTTGGGCTCTTTACAGGGCTCCCAAAGGCATTTTTTTGACATTTCCCGGTGTGGGAAGAAGGCTGCAACATTCCCACAACAGTGTCCCCCAGGAATGGTATGTCTCTTGGTTACCAGACCCGGCAGAAACAGTAAAAGATTTGGCTGGAGCTGCAGGAAACACAAAAGCCTCTTCCAGCATGCAGGCGGGGGAAGGGCAAGCTTAAAAGCTGCAAGCTGACTTGAGGGCCTTTATTAAAGGTGAATTCTAGCAGCAGAGGGAACAACTGTGAAAAGATCTACCAAGGCCATTGAAGAAGCGGGGACAAGGCTTCCGGTGGCGGCCATGGAGTAGGAGGTTGCGCATTCGGCAGCTCCCGTCTGGAACGGACTCTCAGACGTTTTTCAGGAGTTTCCACAGACCTTTTGGGGCAGATTGGTGAAGCGAACACTGCCAAAAGGATTCCCTCTCGAGACTTCCGGTTGCGGCTATGCAGAGCTAAGTCGCACATTCGGCGGCTCCCTCAAAAACGGACTTTTGCGCTCTTTTCAGGGCCCCCAAGGGCACTTTTTCAACGTTTCCCGGTGTGGGAAGGAGTTAATAACAGCTCCCCGTCAGTATATGGCTTTAACTAGGAGTGGGGCGACATAAAAGGTGGTGGTGGACCCGAAGAAGGGAGGGAAGAAGGCCAAAATGGTGGCGGGCGGAGACCAGGCAGCATGGAGGCAGTGGGCAGAGGAGCAACAGGAGGGAATCCAGCGCTGCCTCAGAGAGATTAAAACGGACCTGCTAGAGCCACTGAAGGCTTCTATCGATAAGCTGCTGGAGACACAGACGGCCCAGGGGGTGGCGATCCGAGAGGCTTGACAAAAGATCTCTGACAATGAGGAAAAGATATTAGGCCTGGCGGTAAAGGTGGAGGCGCACAAGGCGCTCCACAAGAAATGGCAGAAGCGGTTCGAGGAGAAGGAGAATCGGTTGAGGCGGAAGAATCTGCGGATTCTGGGCCTCCTGGAGGGTCTGGAAGTGGGGGCCTATGTGGTCACCATGTTGAACTCGCTGAAGTGGGGTCTTTCCAGGGGCCCCTGGAGCTGGACGGGGCCCATAGAGTGTTGGCGAGGAGGCCCAAGTCTAACGAGCCTCCGCGGGTGGTGCTGGTGCGGTTCCATCGGTTCGTCGATCGGGAGTGTGTGCTCAGGTGGCCCAAGAAGGAGAGGAGCAGCAGGTGGGAGAACATGGAGGTTCGGATATATCAGGACTGGAGTGTGGAGTTGGCGAAGAGGAGGGTCGGGTACAATCGAGCGAAGACGGTGCTGCACAGGAAGGGGGTGAAGTTTGGCATGTTGCAGCCGGCGCGACTGTGGGTTACCTTCAAAGACCGGCACCATTATTTTGAGTCTCCGGAGGAGGCGTGGGCCTTTGTTCAGGCCGAGAAGCTGGACACAGACTGAGGGTCGGGATGGGCGATTGGGGACTGCGGTGGATATGTTATGCCTATTTTTTGTTCGGGGGCGTGGGGGCCTTTGCATTGTTTTGGGTTTCTTTTTCTCTGTGTATTTCTCTTTCGGGTTGGGGAGGGTGGATGGGGCGAGTTGGGTACTGTTTTGGTTGGTGGCGGGGCCTGGTAGGTGGAGAACGCGGGCTTTCTTCCCGCGTCGAAGACTGGGGGGGGGGGGGGGGGGGGGCTGGACAGCGAGGATTGTTTCCCGCACTTAGAACGGAGGGGGCAGGGGGAGAGCCTGTTAATGGGGAGCGGGAGAGGAGGTTGTGCCGCACAATGGGAGGAGTCGAAGGGGAGGCGGGAGTGGCCGGGGTCAGCTGACTTGCGGAAGTGCAATGGGGGGAGTAAACCAGCTAGGATGGGTCCTAGCCGGGAAGGGGGTGGGGTGGGGTGGGGGGGGGGATCGAGTTTCTGCTGCTACGGTCAAGGAGGAGCTGGAGCGAGTGGGGGGGCGGGGGGAGAAGACTGGGGTAGGCCGCTGTGGGGAACGGGCCGGGTGTGGGGTGCGGGCGCGTGGCTGGTCGAGGAGGGGTCATGGCTAGTCGGCGGGGAAGGGGGGCGGGTAGCCCCCAGATCCGGCTGATACCCTGGAATGTAAGGGGACTGAATGGGCCGGTTAAGCGGGCCCGCGTGTTCGTGCACCTGAAGGGGCTCAAGGCGGATGTGGTTATGCTCCAGGAGACACACCTGAAGGTGGCAGACCAGGTAAGACTGAGGAAAGGGTGGGTAGGTCAGGTGTTTCACTCGGGGCTAGATGCCAAAAATCGAGGGGTGGCGATCTTGGTGGGAAAGAAGGTGTCATTCGAGGCGTCGAGCATTGTGGCAGATAATGGCGGCAGGTACATAATGGTAAGTGGTAAGTTGCAGGGAGAGAGGGTGGTACTGGTTGATGTGGATGCTCCGAACTGGGACGATGCGGGTTTTATGCGGCGTATGTTGGGTCGGATTGCAGACTTGGAAGTGGGGGGCCTGATAATGGGGGGAAACTTTAACACGGTGTTGGATCCGGCACTGGATCGCTCCAGGTTTAGGACGGATAGGAAGCCGGCGGCGGATAGAGTGCTGAGGGGATTTATGGACCAAATGGGAGGGGTGGACCCTTGGAGATTTGCAAGGCCGGGGGCTAGGGAATTTTCATTCTGCTCACATGTCCATAAGGCTTATTCTCGAATCGACTTTTTTATTTTGAGTAGGGCGCTGATAGCGAGAGTAGAGGATACCGAGTATTCGGCAATAGCCATTTCGGACCACGCCCCTTATTGGGTGGACTTGGAGATGGGGGAAGGAGAGGGATCAGCGCCCGCTGTGGCGCTTGGAGGTGGGGCTGTTGGCGGACGAGGAGGTGAGCGAGCGGGTCCCAGGAAGTATAGAAAGGTACTTGGAGACCAACGACAACGGGGAGGTCCGAGTGGGGATGGTATGGGAGGCACTGAAGGCGGTGGTGAGGGAAGAACTCATCTCCATTAGGGCCCACAAGGAGCGGAGGGAGAGGGAGAGGCTGGTGGGGGAGCTGGTGAGGGTAGACAGGAGGTATGCGGAAGAGCCTGAGGAAGGATTGTTGAGGAAGAAGCGCAGCCTCCAGGCCGAATTCGACCTGGTGACCACCAGGAAGGCGGAGGTGCAGTGGAGGAAGGCCCAGGGGGTGGTCTAAGACTATGGGGAAAAGGCAAGCCGGATGCTGGCGCATCAGCTTCGTAAGCGGGACGCAGCTAGGGAGATCGGGGGAGTTAAGGACAGGGGAGGGAGCATGGTGCGGAGTGGGGTTGGCATCAATGGGGTCTTCAGGGACTTTTACGAGGAATTGTACCGATCAGAGCCCCCATGGGAGGAGGGAGAGATGGGCCATTTCCTGGACCAATTGAGGTTTCCAAAGGTGGAAGAGGGACTGGTGGCGGGACTGGGGGCCCCGATTAGGCTGGAGGAGCTGATCAAAGGGATAGGAAGCATGCAGGCGGGGAAGGCACCGGGGCCGGACGGTTTCCCGGTCGAGTTCTATAAAAAATATATGGAACTGTTGGGCCCGCTGTTAGTTAGGACCTTTAATGAGGCAAGGGCGGGGAGGGGGGGGGGGCTTTACCCCCGACGATGTCCCGGGCACTGATCTCCTTGATCCTGAAGCGGGACAGGGATCCCATGCAACGTGGGTCCTACAGACCGATTTCCTTGCTAAATGTAGATGCCAAGGTGCTGGTGAAGGTCTTAGCCACGAGGATTGAAGATTGTGTGCCGCAGATCATCCATGAAGACCAGACGGGGTTTGTGAAGGGGAGACAGTTGAACGCGAATGTGCGGAGGCTTTTGAACCTTATCATGATGCCAGCAAGGGAGGGGGAGGTGGAGATAGTGGTGGCGATGGACACTGAGAAAGCCTTCGATAGGGTAGAGTGGGGGTACCTGTGGGAGGTGCTGAAGAGATTCGGGTTTGGGGAGGGGTTTGTCAGGTGGGTTAGGCTGTTGTATGAGGTCCCGATGGCGAGTGTGGCCACAAATAGGAGGAGGTCCGAGTACTTTCGGTTGCACCGAGGGACGAGACAGGGGTGTCCCCTGTCCCCCCTGCTCTTCGCACTGGCGATTGAACTCCTGGCTATGGTACTGAGAGAGTCGAGTAACTGGAGGGGGTTGGTGCGGGGTGGGGAGGAGCATAGGGTGTCGCTTTATGTGGATGTCCTGCTGCTGTATGTGGCGGACCCGGTGGGAGGAATGCCAGAGGTAATGAGGATCCTTAGGGAACTCAGGGACTTTTCGGGGTACAAGCTCAATATGGGGAAGAGCGAGCTGTTCGTAGTTCAGCTAGGGGACCAGGAGAGGGGGATTGGTGAGCTCCCACTAAAAAGGGCGGAGAGGAGCTTCAGATATTTGGGGTCCAGGTGGCCAGGAGCTGGGGGGCCCTGCATAGGCTTAACTTTACAAGGCTGGTGGAGCAAATGGAGGAGGAGTTCAAGAGGTGGGACGCGTTGCCGCTGTCCTTGGCGGGTAGGGTGCAGTCAATCAAAATGACGGTGCTCCCAAGGTTTTTGTTCCTGTTCCAGTGCCTCCCAGTGTTTAACCCGAAGGCTTTTTTCAGGCGGGTTAACAGGAGTATAATGGGGTTTGTGTGGGTGCGAGGGACTCCGGGGGTGAGAAGGGTGTTCCTGGAGCGGAGCAGAGATGGGGTGGGGGCTGGCACTGCCCAACCTCTGTGGGTGGGCCGCCAATGCGACGGTTGTGCGCAAGTGGGTGGAGGGGAAAGGGGCTGCATGGAAGAGGCTGGAGACGGCGTCCTGTGTGGGTACGAGTCTGGGGGCGCTGGCAACGGTGCTGCTGCCACTCCCTCCAAGGAGGTATACCACGAGCCCGGTGGTGGTGGCGGCCCTCAAAATTTGGGGGCAGTAAGGCGGCATAGGGGGGGGAAGTTGGGGCCTCGGCGTGGACCCCATTACGGGGGAACTGCCGGTTCGCCCCAGGAAGAACAGGTGGAGGGTTTTCGGGGTGGCACAGGGCAGGGATACGAAAGTTGGGGGAACCTGTTTGTGGACGGGAAGTTTGCGAGCTTGGGTGAGCTGGAGGAGAAGTACGGGCTCCCCCCGGGAAACACCTTCAGGTACTTACAGCTAAGGGCGTTTGCCAGACGGCAGGTGGTGGAATTCCCGCGGCTACTGCCACACACAGTACAGGACAGGGTGCTGTCGGGGGGGGGGGGGGGGGGGGGGGGGGGAAAGAGAGTGGGGAAGATCTCGGAAACTTACCAGGTGATGCAGGAGGAGGAGTCGGCCTCGGTGGTGGAGTTGAAAGGTAAGTGGGAGGAGTAGTTGAGAGAGGAGGTCGAAGAGGGGACGTGGGCAGATGCCCTAGGGAGGGTGAACTCTTCCTCTTCGTGCGCGAGGCTCAGCGTCATACAGTTTAAGGTGCTGCACAGGGCACACATGACCGGGACAAGGATGAGCAGGTTCTTTTGGGGGTGAGGACAGGTGTGTTAGGTGCTCAGGGAGCCCAGCAATTCACACCCATATGTTCTGGGCATGCCCAGCGCTGGAGGAATTTTGGAAGGACGTAGCGAGGACGGTGTCGAGGGTGGTAGGATCCAGGGTCAAACCAGGCTGGGGGCTCGCAATATTTGGGGTGGCAGAGGAGCTGGGAGTGCAGGAGGCGAAAGAGGCCGGAATTCTGGCCTTTGCGTCCCTGGTAGCCCGGCGAAGGATTCTCCTTCAGTGGAAATATGCGAGGCCCCCAAGCGTGGAATCCTGGATCAGCGATATGGCAGTGTTCATTAAATTGGAGAGGGTGAAATTCGCCTCGAGAGGGTCGGTACAAGGGTTCTTTAGGCAGTGGCAACCGTTCTTAGACTTTCTGGCAGAACGATAGACATTGGTCAATGGAAGCAGCAGCTCGGGGGGTGGGGTGGGGGGGTTAACTTTATTTTTGTTTATGTTATTTACACTGGAGAGTCTGAGGGGGTGTATACACCTGTTGTGTTAAGTCGGGGTATTAATGTTAATTTATTATTTATGTACGGGGGGTGGGGGGGGGGGGTGGGGTTGCTTTTTTAGATTGTGTTTTGTACTTAACCCAGTTGGGTTCTTTTTTCTTTCTCATTTTGTTATTGATATTTTATGAAAAGCTTTAATAAAAATTATTTTTTTTAAAAAAAGACTCTTTTGTGATTTACACAATCTTCCAAAAGAATAATCAACTCTGAAACCTCTGCCCCAAGTGGATACAGTGGATAAGATTGCCCCAAGTGGATACAGAATTGACTAGTTCATAGAAGGCAGAGAGTAGCAATGGAAGGGTGCTTTTCTGATTGGAGGGCTGTGACTAGTGGTGTTCCGCAGGGATCAGTGCTGGGACCTTTGCTGTTCATAGTATATATAAATGATTTGGAGGAAAATGTAACTGGTCCGATTAATAAGTTTGCGGATGACACAAAGGTTGGTGGAATTGCAGATAACAATGAGGACTGTCAGAGGATACAGCATGATTTGGATCGTTTGGAGATCTGGGCGGAAAGATGGCAGATGGAGTTTAATCCGGACAAATGTGAGGTAATGCATTTTGGAAGTGTCGTGTTGGGTGTTCCGATACACAAATGAACCAACACGGTTGTAGATGGTACAGCTCTGTTTTATTGTCTTGTACAATAATAACTAATAACTGCTGGCTGAGGTTCGTGCTTCACCAGCTAACCTGTGGACCCACTATCTTGGTGAGGCACTCAGCACATGGTGTATGTCTGAGTGGCACGCTGTGGGCTGTGCGCTATCTCCTGGTAGAAATGAGCGGAAACTGTGGTGTTACCTGTTTTATAGTGCGTGTGCTCACTGGTGATTGGCTGCGATGTTGTGTGTGTGTTGGTTGGTCCAACTACCTGTCCATCAGTGTGTGTGAGATTGCTCCATGATATGCTAATGTGGATATCATGACAGGAAGGTCTAATGCAGGTAGGGAATATACAGTGAATGGTAGAACCATCAAGAGTATTGAAAGTCAAAGAGATCTAGGAGTACAGGTCTACAGGTCACTGAAAGTGGCAACACAGGTGGAGAAGGAAGACAAGAATGCATACGGCATGCTTGCCTTCATTGGCCAGGGCACGGAGTATAAAAATTGGCAAGTCATGTTGCAGCTGTACAGAACCTTAGTTAGGCCACACTTGGAGTATAGTGTTCAATTCTGGTCTCCACACTACCAGAAGAATGTGGAGGCTTTAGAGAGGGTGCAGAAGAGATTTACCAGAATGTTGCCTGGTATGGAGGGCATTAGCTATGAGGAGAGGGTGAATAAACTCGGTTTGTTCTCATTGGAACGTCGGAGGTTGAGGGACGACTTGATAGAGGTCTACAAAATTATGAGGGGCATAGACAGAGTGGATTGTCAGAGGCTTTTTCCCAGGGTAGACGGGTCAATTACTAGGGGGCATATGTTTAAGGTGCAAGAGGCAAGGTTTAGAGGAGATGTACTGGGCAGGCTTTTTTTTTTAAACACAGAGGGTAGTGGGTGCCTGGAACTCGCTGCCGGAGGGGGTGGTGGAAGCTCGGATGATAGTGACGTTTAAGGGGCATCTTGACCAATACGAAGAGGATGGGAATAGAGGGATACGGACCCCGTAAATGTAGAAGATTTTAGTTTAGACGGGCAGCATGGTCGGCGCAGGCTTGGGGGGCCGAAGGGCCTGTTCCTGCACTGTACTTTTCTTTGTTATTTGATGTTGGAAAACATGCCGACTGCCGCATCGTGCTGGCAAGGTCCAACGCAGGAACCTGCTGGATAAACAAACACTTGCCAATCCATGGAACACAGCACGTGGTCCACATGGAAACAGCGGCAGGAAAAGCAGGGGGAGGCAAACTAGTTTCTCTGCTGAAAACGGGATTATGAGAATATTTAAAAGCAAACCCACACTGTTGCTGTGCCAAATGTTTATTTGCAAAACAGTCAAACAGAATGAAGTCCAGTCCTGTTCCTTTCCTCATTCATCATCAAGTCATGGTTATTCTCTGGTTGGGACGGTGAGTGAGAAGTGAAAAAAAAATAGAGCCGACCACGTCATACATTCGCCCATTAGAGCGTGTGGAGCGACAAAGTTGTGCATTGTTGCGGAAAGGCCGCTAAAACAAAAATCCATTGCCTCAGAAGCAAGGAGGCAGGTACTTCCAATTGTTTGAGTATTTGTTTTTTTCAGGGTGATCGCTTATTCCTGCTGCTGCCACCTTTGGAAAACCAGAGCCCTCACTTGGATTCAGTCATTGCTTAAAAAAGGGGCCTTAACCTTTTAAGTGCCAGATATTTTTGGCATTGCACTGAGCTACTTCTTAAAATTTGACAGCAGCTCATCTTCATTTCCAAACGTTAAACACCTGACGAGCAGAACATGCCACAAAAACAAAAGGCCTTGTGGATCTTTTTTTTTTATTTAAAGACATTCCGAGGCCAGGTGCATCATATGAATTGTTGCCCCATGCAGATTATCAAGTACGTGTGCCATGCTAACAAGGATGTGGCTGCGATACTGGATCTTTCACTCCTTCCCTTCACAAGCACATTGGGGTCATAGAAATAGCTATATAAATGCAAGTCATTTTGCACAAAATAGCTACAATTCACACTAGGGATCATTTGCGGCAACAAATCTACTGAAACTGCAACTGTCCCTCAATGAGCTAACAGGGCAAACAAAACTCATCTGCAACCCTGCTCTCCTCCCCTTTCCTTGGTGTCCCTTCTCCCCATGGCCTCCTCGAGAGGATGTAGATCATTGGTCTGCCTGGAACCCAGAAAACTATCCCTTACCCAATATTCACCCTACATAAAAAGGGTGGAAGAGGCGGGAACCCTCACAACATTTAAGAAGCATTTAGATAGCGTGCAAGGCTATGGGCCAAGTGCTGGAAAATGGGACTAGAGTAGTTAGGTGATTGACAGGCAGCTCGGACACGATGGGCTGAGTGGCCACTTTCTGTGCTGTAAAACTCTATGGGCGCGATTTAACGAGGGAGGGTAGGGGGGGGAAACCATCCCATTTCGGGTGCCTTCCTTGGCACCTGCAGCCCCAGGAACAAACCCGCAATTAAACGGGACTTTTTTTTGAGCCTTGGAGAAAGTCCAGACAAGGCCACACTTCCATTAATTTCCTACATCGACTAGCTCAGCTCTGCCAGAGTGCCTGGGTGGCACTGCCCAGGTGGCATCGAGGGTGCCCAGGGGCCACCCGTCCCAGAGCCCGACCATCCGAGAGCCTCTGATCGCCTGAGGATGAGGGTGAGGAGACCCCCCCCCCCCCCACCTCCCCCCCACCCCCCGGGAGGAACACCTCGTCCTCCCGGGCCATTATACCTGATCCACACGTGTGGAATCCAGTGCAAAACAGCACCACTGCGAGGTCTCCCAGGCGCGGGCGTTCAAATCTGGATCCTGCCCAGTGAGGGAGAGATCCAGATCCCGACGCCTCGCGAGATCTAATTAAATCTTCCGAGGCACCCGAGCATCATAAATCTCAAGATTTAATAGCTTTGTCGCGTCACCAAGTCGGTCGCAACGGGGCAGTACGATGACGCCCTATGACTCAATCCCACATTCACACAGAGTAACATTGCAGCAATGCCAAAGGACAAGTTGTTTAGGAAACAAAATTGAGAAAGTATCAGGGATAGATTGTGTGGGGGCTTGGGGGGGGAGAAAGAGAGGGAGGAGGAAGCAAGGAGTACTGAGATGTAGTATTCACTGAAAAATATTAGAGGGAAAAGGGCTGAAGTAATTGCGCAATTATCACTCTCCCATCCCCCAGCTTCCTGATGAAAATCACAGTTACAGTTAATTCTTTTAGGCAGTAAATAGAGCATCAGTCATTCAGCTACCACACAAATACGAGTCCACTGACAAGGCTGTTAGTTGGCTAAGCATGTCGTCTTACTCTGGAAGCCACAAGAAGCAGATGTTGCACATCTGTATGTTACAGAAAAACAGGGTGTTTAACTGGTACATCACAAATGGCTGGGGGGGGGGGGGGGGGGGGGGGGGGGGGCTTGTTTGTGGAGACACAAAACCACATCATTAATATCTATCAGTTGTAGTGATGGTGGTGGCAGGGTAAGTATTGGTCGATACCGGGGGAATTCTGCTCTTCTTTGCTTAGAATTATGGGATAATAGTGCCATGGATTGACCAGGCAGGGCCTCAGTTTGACTTCCCGAAAAGATGGCACCTCAGGATTCAGGACTCCTAGGTTAGGAAATCTCAAAAGTGGGACTCGAACCCACGACCTTCTAACTCGTAGGTGAAAAGGCGACAATTAAGTTAAGGCCGACATCCAAATATGCAGGGGTCACCCCCTCCAAACAATGTGATGCAGCAGAGACTCAGAATTTGAACATTCTGATTAATTTGGTTTCAAGGTAAACCGATTATAGCCACGTCGCTCCTGATTGAAACAACGTTACTGAATGGTTCTTTACCTCATTATGTCAAACATATGCTTGGTTTCCTATCTGCAACAGGCTCTATTTACATTTCAAATTCTCGACGATCCAACAGCTAATAAGCTTATTCAAAACATGCATGTGCTGGGAAGCACAAATTAATCACAGCACCGAGATAAATCATGACAAGGAAAATGGCAGGTAAAGATTTAAAAAATAAAGATAAATGATTTTAAAAAGTAAGTAAAGTCTCCATAGTCCCAGATGACTATTGGATGCTTACCGCTTACCTCTTTGAGGGGAGGAGCTGGCTGGTGATCGGACAAGGTTGAGAAGGTCATGAATAACCTCAGCCGGTACGGGGATTGAACCCACGCTGTTGGCCTTGCTCTACATCACGAACCAACTGTCTAGCCAACTGAGCTAATCCATTAAACGAGAGGGATTAATATGATTTTAACTTGATTGATACATCGTTGGGCACCGAGATGTATGGCAATAGAATGGAAAAGTAGATTTGATGTATACATTGCTGCGTGATCCGGTTGGATTACAGAGCAGGCTCGATGGGCTGTATGGCCTGCAGCTGTGCATAGTTCTTCTTGTCTGTGCTTACATGTGGCAGCTGGATTACACCCGACTACATCCCAATGCTATAATGCCAACACCAAAAAGGACCCTCAGTACACACAACAGGTCATTAGCACCATGAGGCTAAAGCAGGTTAAAAGGTGACGGGTGGCATGCGACATTAAGTAAGGCTTAATGCACACTGTTCACAGCTTATTTGTTTGCTGATAACCAATAAAAATCTGATGAGATTTGAGAGCAGTGATATGAAGACTGACGCATTAGCTTGGGGCTGTAGATCAACCACTGGACTCTTGGGGCTGTAGGGCAGCACGGTAACATAGTGGTTAGCATTGTGGCTTCACGGCACCAAGGTCCCAGGTTAGATTCCCTGCTGGGTCACTGTCTGTGCAGAGTCTGCATGTTCTCCCCGTGCCTGCGTGGGTTTCCTCCGGGTGCTCCGGTTTCTTCCCACAGTTCAAAGACGTGCAGGTTAGGTGGATTGGCCATGATAAATTGCCCTTAAGTGTCCAAAAAGGTTAGGAAGGGTTATTGGGTTACGGGGATAGTGTAGAAGTGAGCGCTTATGTGGGTCAGTGCAGACTCGATGGGTCAAGTGGCCTCTTTCTGCACTGTATGTTCTATGTTCTATCTTGTCAGGTCATAATGAGAGTAGGAATGTTACAATGCTAGAATATTTCAGCCAATTGAATCTAAAATTAGGAGGTTAAGAAAGAGTTACCATCATACACCATATTCCTCTGGACACTATTGTGCCATCTCATTCAAAAGATCAAAACAAACATTACAAAGCTTTCTCCCAGGCACAAAATTATCTTGGTATCCAATATTCTCACAGTTTCAGTCCCTTTGTTCCCACCACTGCCTCCTTCATTTCAGTGCATGAAGCTCAATCACCTCCTTCCTTCAATCCCTTTTGGAAATTCACCGTGTCCAAGTGAATGGCAAGACCCAAAGTAGTTTAATTTTACTTGCCTTTCTTTGAAGTAGTTGAGGTTGCGGTCCCCCATTTTCTTCAACCTCATACCGGATCTTATTGAAGAGAGCCAATGGATATTGCTCCTCGAAGAACTGAAAAAACTCATCCAGAATCTTCCCAGTCCTTTCTGAAAAACACAAGTTAGACACAGAACTGAGCACAAATTGAGTCAGAAGAATTGCAATTCGCCTACTCCAATATGTTGAAACAATGCCTTCAAGTGAAAAGTCTCTCTGCGCTGGTTTATATGGCCGAAAGGTGCGATATTTCCAAATATTTCAACCAATTTGAAAATAGTTTTACGCAATAAGTATACCTTCCATTGGCCAGAACAGCTAGAGAGCTCTCAATGTTGCATACCGCTAAAAGCGAAAATCTCTTAATTATTTCCCCTTTGTTTGGACCACTGACATCACTCTGAAGGTAAAATAGGTTCTGTAGTGACTTTCAAATGTTGACCCAGGCAAGTTCAGTGAAAAACCTTTGTAGATTTTGAAATGTTAGGGGCACAGATAACAATCCTTCAAGCAACATGCACTGTGCAATGAAACAGCGACTTTGAGGAACGTGACCACCTGCTTGGAGACAGTGCTCCAAGGGGCCACATTGATATGGGTCTCCTGGTATCTAGTTTTGGACAGCAATTGAGATAATAAAATCTGAATAGCGTATGGAGATATACATCTGTTAATACATAGTCAAGGAAGTTAACAGGGGCAGTCAGCTGAATACACAAGACGGCATAATCAAAGAACAACAAAGATATATTTGCCTAGACCCCGAGAAACCAGGAGAGGCAGTTACCATCCAGCAGTCTCAGAAAGCAGACAGCCCAGTTTCCAGCCACCAAGCCTGAAGGTCAAGTTTACAGCAAATAAGCTTCTAAGTCTCAAAGCCAAGGCAGTACAAAACCTTTGTAACAGCAGTTTTAAAATATCGCTGCTAAAACAGGAAAAAGACAGTTCCCAGATTGGAGTCCCTGCATTGTCTGCTAACTACAGCTGGTTATTCAATTTGGATATTTTTGGGGGACAGCGGAATTCTTAGAGTTCAAGTATCATAGATATATTGTTTAACAAGGGGTACGTCTTATAGAAACTGTTTAATTAGTCATACATCTTAATTGTGTGAGTAGAGTCGCCCTTTTTGTCTGCATTTGTCTTTTCTTCACTTTCCTAAATAGTCTTAATAATTGAGAGTCCAGATCTGAACCCAGTCTTGTTAATGGGACTTTAGGGTTGGACTGTACTTCAGCTTTAACGATGGGGTTATTCCTGTTGTGCCGTATACTACAGTCAACTAGAGTGCACGTGTCTTACCAAGTAGTCTCTGATATCAATGGCAAAAATAAGGAGCTGTGAAACTGCTGATTGTAAACTGACACAGGCTCTCCACATCCACAGTCAATGCCAGTGAATTGCTCGCAGTTCCTTTTGTACAGTTTACCTGTACTCAACTCATTTGTGAGTTAATGTAAGTGTCTCCCAACAGGACATTAAAGTCTGAATAGAATATCAGTGCATGTACTACATCTACCTCTTTGCAATTTCCCCTCATCCAGGATATCAGTTAAGTGCCAATCTGCTTAATGGGCTGAAACTCATGAGATTTTGGCATCACTGACTAAACCACTTGCCCATCCCTTCTGAAGATGGTGGTGAGCTGCCTTCTTGATCTGCTGCAGTCAAAGGCATAGGTACACCCACAGCTCTGTCAGAGAGGGAATTCCAAAATTTTGACCCAGCTACAGTGAAGAAATAGTGATAATTTTCCAAATCAGGATGGCAAGTGATTTGGAGGGGAACCTCCAAGTGGTGGGGTTCCCATGTACCCGCTGCTCTTGTCCTTCTAGATGGTAGTGGTTTTGGGTTTGGAAGGTGCTGCCTGAGGAATCTTGGCAAGCTCCCGTCGTGCATCTTGTAGATGGTACACACGGCTACCACTATTCGTCGGTAGTGGAGGGTTTGAATGTTTATGGAAGGGGTAACAGTCAAGTGGGCTGCTTTGTCCTGGATGGTGTTGAGCTTCTGGTATATTTGGAGCTGCACTCATCCAGGCAAGTGTGTTCCGCCCCAGCCACAGTATTTATGTGGCTAGTTCAGTTTAGTTTCTGGTCAATGTTAACCCCAGGATGTAGATAGTGGGGGATTCAGCGATGGTAATGCCATTGAATGGCAAGGAACCATCAGAAATCTGTCGAGCAACAGTAGCAAACAAATTTAACAAAAAAGCAACAGGTAGAAATCTGGCTAGATACTGCAGCAGACTGTATTCAAAATGGCCCCATGGATAGGAGCCTCTCGCAATAATGAAATTAGAAGGCTGTTTAGATAAGAATCAGGTGGGAATAGTTTAGGAGGAGAAACAAGTTGATAGAAGATTGGGAAGGTCAACAAGGTATACTTATGTTAATATAGAGTCAAGCAAGTTGTTGGGGCAGGCAACCAAATAGGCAAAGCATAATCAAAGAGAGCAAAGGTATAATTGGCCCAACAATCAAAAGCCACAGAAGCAGTTAACATCTAGCAGAGAAGCCAATTTCCAGCCACCAAGCCTGAAGTCACGTTTACAGGTAACAAGCCTCTAATTCTTAAGAGCCAAGTGAGTGCATAAAATCTTCATAACGGCATTTTAAAATATCTTCACTGGACTAGGAAAGGACATTTCCCAGACTGGAGTATCATCGCTGTATTACACGTCAACAATAAGCTGGTGATTTATTTTGGATGTTGCTTTGGGGAGTCTAACAGAGTTCTAAGTATTGTAGATATATTTTGGAACAAGGGGTACATACAAAGTGTGTGTTTAATAATTTATACATCTTAAATTGCATGATAGTAGAGTAGTCCCAGTTGTATGTATTTGTCTTTACTATAATAAATGGGCTTTAATAATTGATCTCTTTATTTTCAGCATGCCATCACTGGTCTCCACACACAAAAATAAAATAAAACTATACACAGCCCCCCCCCCCCCCCCGAATTGGGATGTCCTCAGTTAACATTAGCGTGCTTCGTGACTGGACAATGATTGGATTCTCTCTTGTTGGAGATGGTCATTGCTTGGCACTTTGTGATGCGACTGTTACTTGCCACTTGTCAGCCCAAGCCTGCATATTCTCCAGGTCTTCCTACATTTGGCATGAACTGCTTCAGTCTCGAAGGAGTTGTGAATGGCGCTGAACATTACATCTGCAAACATTTCCATATGAGCTTATGATGGAAGGGAGGTCATTGGTGAAGTAACTGAAGATGGTCGGGTCTAGAACACTACCCTAAAGAACTTCTGCAGTGATGTCCTGGAGTAGAGATAATTGACCTTCACCACCCCAACCATCTTAGTTTTTGCCAGGTATGGCTCCAACCTGCGAGTTTCCCTCGCCAACCCCCCTCTCCAATTCCCATTGACTCCAGTTTTGCTCGGGTTCCTTGATGCCATATTTGATCCAATGCTGCCTTGATGTCCAGGGCAGTTCCTCTCACCTCTTCCATTCAGCTCTTTTGTTCATGTTTGAACCAAAGCTGTAATTAGGTTAGAGTGACCCTGGCAGAGCCCAAGCTGAGCGTCCACAAGCAGGTTATTACTGAGCAGGTGCCACTTGATAGCACCATTTATGATCCCTTCCATCACTTTGCTGATGATAGAGTTGACTGATGGGGTGGGAATTCGCCAAATTGAATTTGTCCTGTATCTTTTGTACAGGACATAACTGGGCAATTTTCCACCATGCCAGGCAGATGCCAGTCTTGTCGCTATACTAGAATACCTCAGAAAGGGGCGCAGCAAGATCCGGAGCACAAGTTTTCAGTACTATTGCTGGAATATTGTCAAGGCCTATAACACTTGCAGTGTAAGTTTGGTTTTAAACCATGTGAACCCCCCCCCCCCCCAAAAAAAACGATACCCAGAAGAAGAAAAACTGAACCACCCTCTGCCAACTAAGCGGCCAATTTTAAGAACCATTAGAAATGTTACCAGAAATGAGAGCATTAATTAGCACACAGATCGTTTGCATCCTGCAACAGTTTCCTCAGAAGACAGGGACAGTATAAGTACAGACATAAGTAAACTCAAAGCAGGCTTCAACATGCATCCCAGCTGTCTCCAGATGTTGGCCTGTTTTGTAAGTTGACAGAACACAAATAGTTTTCTTTCCCTGGGAGCCTGCAATCGAGTGGTTTATAACCATAAAAGAGCACAGATGCAGCCTTTGTTACTTCTCGGTCATATGCATCATGCTTTTTAAAGATACACCAATCTGACACGTTCAGTCATACTATACCAATGCAATTTGGATACATTCCTTGTTCCCATCCTCTTTACAGACATTTGGAAGCCATCGCCAGGAAATCAGGAGGTTGGATAACAACACCATGTCAAATATTGTAACATGACCTAATGATTACAACTCAATATGCATAATAGGATATTGAGCGATTGAGTTACAATGTGCTCTTTTAATTCAGATCTTATGATGTGAAAATCCCTAACAGAAAAAGAGACTGGAGATTAAGTTACTGCTTTAATTTACCGCCAGTTATTTTTTGTCCCATATATAATACAAAAGAGTAGTTCTGCTTTCAAGAAGTGTGTTCAACTTTGTTAATTATGATGAGATACAGCTGAACCAGGCATAACCCAGTTGACACAAGGGAGAATAAAACAAAGAGAAGCAAAGAACATGAAAGGTAGATGCTGTAAGCCACCTTCTTCTGGAATACCAGAAATTATATCACATACCTTCACAAAACCCAAGGGCACAAAAGGAGATCATTCAGACCATTTTGCCTATACTGGCTATTTGAAAGAACTGTCCAATTTGCCTCACTCCCCCATACCCTGCAACTTCTTCCATTTCAAGGATTTATTCAATTCCCTTTTGAAAGTTAGTATTGAAGCTGCGTAGTTTTCATGGTTAGGAAATCCTTTGCAGACACCGGTATAAGATAAGGTAAAGTCGTCATAGCCCCAGATGATCAGAGGCTGCTTTCCCCTTCGAGGGGGAGAGCTGACTGGTGGTGATTTAACCCGAGGATCACCACACCTCAGGCGAGGGGCAAGGTGGAGAAGATGGGGTCTTAATGAATAACCAATCCCTGGGCATTTCTTTGCTCTTTGCTCCAATACATTTCGGCAGGTCGTGACTAAACATTAGTCCAGAGAACCTAGTGGAGTGGTGTAGCGACAACAATCTCTCCCTCAATGCCAGCAAAACTAAAGAGCTGGTAATTGACTTCAGGAAGCAAAGTACTGTACACACCCCTGTCAGCAACAACGGGGGCGAGGTGGAGATGGTTAGCAGTTTCAAATTCCTAGGGGTACACATCTCCAAAAATCTGTCCTGGTCCACCCACGTCGACGCTACCACCAAGAAAGCACAACAGCGCCTATACTTCCTCAGGAAACTAAGGAAATTCAGCATGTCCTCATTGACTCTTACCAACTTTTACAGATGCACCATAGAAAGCATCCTATCAGGCTGCATCACAGCCTGGTATGGCAACTGCTCGGCCCAGGACCGCAAGAAACTTCAGCGAGTCGTGAACACCGCCCAGTCCATCACAAGAACCTACCTCCCATCCATTGACTCCACCTACACCTCCCACTGCCTGGGAAAAGCGGGCAGTATAATCAAAGATCCCTCCCACCCGGCTTACTCACTCTTCCAACTTCTTCCAGCGGGCAGGAGATACAGAAGTCTGAGAACACGCACGAACAGACTCAAAAACAGCTTCTTCCCCACTGTCACCAGACTCCTAAATGACCCTCTTATGGACTGATTTCATTAACACTACACCCTGTATGCTTCATCCGATGCCAGTGCTTATGTAGTTACATTGTATATGTTGTCTTGCCCTATTATGTATTTTCTTTTATTCCCTTTTCTTCTCATGTACTTAATGATCTGTTGAGCTGCTCGCAGAAAAATACTTTTCACTGTACCTCGGTACACGTGACGATAAACAAATCCAATCCAATACAACATTACAGAAGGCACAAAGGCAGATAGTGACATTAGCGCTGACTAAAATTCAATTGTTTACCAACTTTTGGCAGAAAATCTTTTTTTACATGTTCAGCCTCATGGCTGCACAAAAAATAAATGAAAACATTGAAAATGTAATGAAACAAGCATTTACTTGTTCGACTTTTATATTACAAGTAAGGTTATCTACAGAGGGTCTAAATGACGATTGCAGGAGCTGGTATAATATGGCTTTAGTTCCACTGAAAGGAGATGGCACCTTAATTGGGAGTTTGGTTGCTAACAGATATAAACACAGGCAAATCTTGATGCAAAACATCTATTCGTCGTGGAACTACATCAATCACAATCGAGCAAATCAGAGAGGGTGGAAACTTGTGTCACCTTATTAAAGCATTTCCGACAGACCATCTGTGACAGAAGCAATTCAAACCAGACAACTTGACCGGAGTAATTAAGAGGGTGAATGAAGGGCGATGGGAACGTAAAAGCAGATGGCAAAAAAAGCATATTAAAATCCTTTCAAATTCAACATAATATATTTAAATTAACTTGCACGAAAAGCTTCAAAACAGACAGCTTTAGGGGCTGGTTTAGCACACTGGGCTAAATCGCTGGCTTTTAAAGCAGACCAAGGCAGGCCAGCAGCACGGTTCAATTCCCGTACCAGCCTCCCCGAACAGGTGCCGGAATGTGGCGACTAGGGGCTTTTCACAGTAACTTCATTGAAGCCTACTCGTGACAATAAGCGATTTTCATTTCATTTCATTGTGTGATGGTCGTGTCTGAGCGTTCCTTCAAATTTAATAGACCTGAACCAAATCAATAAGTTGGCTATTATCTTAAAAAAAAAAGAAATACTAGGGCAGCACAGTGACACAGTGGTTAGCACTGCTGCCTCACAGCACCAAGGTCCCAGGTTCGATCCTGGCTCTGGGCCACTGTGCGTGTAAAGTTTGCACATTCTCCCAGTGTTTGCGTGGGTTTCGCGTCCACAACCCAAAAGAAATGCAGGGTAGGTGGATTGGCCACGCTAAATTGCCCCTCAATTGGAAAAATGAATTGGGTACTCTAAATTAAAAATAAATACCAAAACCTGCCTCTAGTTGCATTGGGACTGAAGAGGGTATTCGATTGGGAAGAGACGTTGGGGTGGGCAAATTAAAACATGGCCAGAGAAGGAGGAAAAAGGTGTTTGGTAAACAAAAAACATGAAGGGAATAATGTCACAATTCACTATTCCAAATATTTCACCAGCCAGTTTGTTTATTTCCTCCAAAATGCTCGCAACAATGCTTTTCATGTCATATACTGAACTGAACTTGGCCAATCCAACCGGTGATCCACAGTGATCGCTCGACACCTCGTATGCCACTTTTTATTTTTTTTACAAAAAAACTTCAGCATATATCAAAGCGCTAAAGAAATAGCCAACTCTGGCCAACTGCCCAAACTAGAACCTGGCATTCCAGTCCCAGTCAAGCCGCTTTCAATCCACACCTCAATCTTGGCCTCTTTGGAAGGAGCTTGGAGGGCATCAAGTCAGCCCATCATTTTTAACTGGAATGCATATTTTTCAGTAGCATTTCTTCATTTTTTTAAAAAAAGACACGACACCAAAGGCAGAATCAAGTACTCACTGTTTGGAAGTCAGATTTAAAAAAAAAAAAAATCTACAAACAGATACAAGAAATTAATCCAATATCCTTCTCACCCCTACCAAAAAAAGGGTAATTGTGTACCCACACAAAACATGGCCTTGGAAGATTACAATTTGGATTTTTAAAATCACAGTTGAGTCAATTAAGATTACATCTGTTGGATTCACACTACAATTTTTGCTCTGCCTATTGCAAACAGTCAGTGACATGCTCTTTGATGCAGGTTGCCAGTTGTTGGGGTGTACAACCTACATATGCTGGCATCATACAGACACTGATATTAATATCCAACAGTCGGAATTTCAAGGTCGGCGTGATGCTAGGCTGTGCCCCCCAACAACTGGCAGATCAGATCAAAGCGCATCTATTTCAGCTGTCCACAATAGGCACTGTACTAACTGTACTCAAACCAACCCTTGCTTCAAAACTCAGAACATAATGTTGAACGTTTGATGTGATTCTGTAATTGGTCGGCACTTGCTGACCAATCCTGAGTGTGCTAAAATAACAAATAGTCTAAGTATATCAGTTAGGTTCGTAACATAGCTCACTTACTCTTCCTGGAAGCTACATATATTCAGATACAGGGACCCATCCTCTGCAGACAAAAATAAAATGTTCAGACATTAGCACAGGTGACAATAGCTCTCTGGCGCATTCACCATGGCAACATACTGACCAAAGGGACTTCCGGGTGCGGCGATGACCAGCTAAGTCGCACGTTTTGGCAGCTCCCGGTGGAATGGACTTTTGGGCTCTTAATAGGAGCCCCAACAGCAATTTTAACGGCAAAAACACTGTGCGGTAATCCAGAAGGGAATCCCCCCTGGACACGGATGGAAAAAAAGAGAGGAAAGTGGCCGGATTGCGGTGGATCCTCTAGAGCAGCGGCCAGGAAGGCAGGCACAAAGCAAGATGGTGTCGGAAGGAGGCAGTTTAATATGGGGCCCTGACCAACAAGAGTTCCTGCGGCGTTGCGTGGAAGAACTCAAAAAGGAGAAGAAGAAGGAGCTGTTGGCCCCGTTATTACAAGCGATTGAGGGGCTAAAGGAGGAGCAAAAGACCCAGGAACAGGAGCTTCGGGTCATGAAGGCAAAGGCTGCTGAGAATGAGGACGACATACAGGGCCTGGTGGCGAAAACAGAGATGCACGAGGCACAACACAAAAGGTGTGTGGAAAGGCTGGAGGTGCTGGAGAATAATGCGAGGAGGAAGAATTTAAGGATTCTTGGTCTTCCCGAAGGTGTAGAAGGGGCGGATGTCGGGGCATATGTGAGCATGATGTTGCACTCGTTAATGGGATCGGAGGCCCCGACGGGTCCGCTGGAGGTGGAGGGAGCCTATCGAGTTATGGCGCGAAGACCGAGGGCTGGAGAAATTCCTCGAGCCATAGTGGTGAGATTTCTCCGATAGAAGGACAGAGAGATGGTCCAACTCGGAGCAGTAGGTGGGAGAACGCGGTGATCCGCGTATATCAAGATTGGAGTGCGGAGGTGGCGAGAAGAAGGGCAAGCTTTAATCGGGCCAAGGCGGTGCTGCACAAAAGGAAGATTACATTTGGAATGCTGCAACCGGCAAGACTGTGGGTCACACATCAAGTGAAACATCACTACTTCGAAACGGCAGATGAGGCGTGGACATTTATTGTCGAGGAGAAACTGGAGTGAGCGGGCCAGAAAAAGAACGTTTGGGACAAAGTGGGGGGGTGAATATGTGGGATGAAGGGGGGGAAAAGAGGGAAGAGATGACTTCCCAAGTTGTTAATCCTGCGACCCTGTAACTTTTCTCTTCCCCATGTCGTGGGGGAGGGGGGGGGGGGGGGGGGGGGGAGGGAGGATGAGGAGCTGAGGGGGCGGGGCCAAAAGGGAAGCGCGGGATTTGTTCCCGTGCTATGGTAATCACGGCGGGAACAGGGAAGCAGAAAGGAGGGGGCCTCGCACAGTGTGAGCCGAGGTCACGGGGGGGAAGCTGAGGTCGGCCAGAGTTTGCTGACTTCTGGGAGCAACATGGGGGGTGCAAGTACACTAGTTTGGGATCTAGCGGGGGGGGTTAACTGGGTTGTTGCTGCTGGGGAGAAGGGGGAGCTGGTATGGGGGGGGGGGGGTGGTCAGGGCGGGGGGGGCGCCGCTTGGGGGAGATACGGCTACGTGGGAACCGGGTGAGGAGCTGGATTGAAAAAGGAGATGGCTAGTCGTCAAGGGGGGGGGGTAAAGAGCCCCCCAAGCCGGTTGATCACGTGGAATGTGAGAGGGCTGAACGGGCCGATTAAGAGGGCACGGGTACTCGCACACCTAAAGAAACTTAAGGCAGATGTGGTTATGCTTCAGGAGATGCATCTGAAGCTGATAGACCAGGTCAGACTACGCAAAGAATGGGTGGGGCTAGACGCAAAAAACAGGGGGGTGGCCATACTAGTGGGGAAGCGGGTAATGTTTGAGGCAAAGACTATAGTGGCGGATAGTGGGGGCAGATACGTGATGGTGAGTGGCAAATTGCAAGGGGAGGCGGTGGTATTAGTGAACGTGTATGTCCCGAACTGGGATGATGCCAACTTTATGAGGCGTATGTTAGGACGAATCCCGGACCTAGAAGTGGGGAAGTTGGTAATGGGTGGAGATTTTAATACGGTGCTGGACCCAGGGCTGGACAGATCGAGGTCCAGGACCGGAAGGAGGCCGGCTGTAGCTAGGGTGCTTAAGGACTTTATGGAGCAGATGGGAGGAGTAGACCCCTGGAGATTTAGTAGACCTAGGAGTAAGGAGTTTTCGTTTTTCTCCTACGTCCACAAAGTTTATTCACGAATAGATTTTTTTGTTTTGGGAAGGGCACTGATCCCAAAGGTGACGGGGACGGAGTACACGGCTATAGCCATTTCGGATCATGCTCCACATTGGGTGGACCTGGAGATAGGGGAAGAAAAACAACAGCGTCCACCCTGGAGAATGGACATGGGATTATTGGCAGATGAGGGGGGGGGTGTTGAAAGGTACTTGGAACTCAATGATAATGGGGAGGTACAGGTGGGAGTGGTCTGGGAGGCGCTGAAGGCAGTGGTTAGAGGAGAGCTGATATCTATTAGGGCACATAAAGGAAAGCAGGAGGGTAGGGAAAGGGAGCGGTTGTTGAAAGAACTTCTGAGGGTGGACAGACAATATGCGGAGGCACCGGAGGAGGGACTGCACAGGGAAAGGCAAAGGCGACATGTAGAATTTGACTTGTTGACTACGGGTAATGCAGAGGCACAATGGAGGAAGGCTCAGGGTGTACAGTACGAATGCGGGGAGAAGGCGAGCAGGTTGCTGGCCCACCAACTGAGGAAAAGGGGAGCAGCGAGGGAGATGGGGGGGTGAGAGATGAGGAGGGTGAGATGGAGCGGGGAGCGGAGAGAGTGAATGGAGTGTTCAAGGCATTTTACGAAAGATTATATGAAGCTCAGCCCCCGGATGGGAGAGAATGATGTGCTTTCTGGATCAGCTGGAATTCCCTAAGGTGGAGGTGCAGGAGAGGGTGGGATTGGGAGCACAGATTGAGACGGAGGAAGTCGTGAAAGGGATTGGGAGCATGCAGGCGGGGAAGGCCCCGGGACCAGACGGATTCCCAGTTGAATTCTATAGGAAATATATGGACTTGCTGGCCCCGCTATTGATGATGACCTTTAATGAGGCGAGGGAAAGGGGGCAGCTGCCCCCGACTATGTCAGAGGCAACGATATCGCTCCTCCTAAAGAAGGAAAAAGACCCGCTGCAATGCGGGTCATACAGGCCCATTTCCCTCCTGAATGTGGACGCTAAGATTCTGGCCAAGGTAATGGCAATGAGGATAGAGGATTGTGTCCCGGGGGTGGTTCATGAGGACCAAATTGGGTTTGTGAAGGGGAGACAGCTGAATACAAATATACGGAGGCTGCTAGGGGTAATGATGATGCCCCCACCAGAGGGGGAAGCGGAGATAGTGGTGGCGATGGATGCCGAGAAAGCATTTGATAGAGTGGAGTGGGATTATTTGTGGGAGGTGCTGAGGAGATTTGGCTTTGGGGATGGGTATATCAGGTGGGTACAGTTGCTGTATAGGGCCCCGATGGCGAGCGTGGTCACGAATGGACGGGGGTCTGACTATTTTCGGCTCCATAGAGGGACGAGGCAGGGATGTCCTCTGTCCCCGTTATTGTTTGCACTGGCAATTGAACCCCTGGCCATAGCATTGAGGGGTTCCAGGAAGTGGAGGGGAGTACGCAGGGGGGGAGAAGAACACCGGGTATCTCTGTATGCGGATGATTTGTTGCTATATGTGGCGGACCCGGCGGAGGGGATGCCAGAGATAATGCGGATACTTGGGGAGTTTGGGGATTTTTCAGGGTATAAATTGAACATGGGGAAAAGTGAGTTGTTTGTGGTGCATCCAGGGGAGCAGAGCAGAGAGATAGAGGATTTACCGTTGAGGAAGGTAACAAGGGACTTCCGGTACCTGGGGATCCAGATAGCCAAGAATTGGGGTCCATTACACAGGCTTAATTTAACGCTGTTGGTGGAACAGATGGAGGACAACCTTAAGAGATGGGACATGGTGTCCCTGTCATTGGCAGGTAGGGTGCAGGCGGTTAAAATGGTGTTCCTCCCGCGATTCCTTTTTGTGTTTCAGTGCCTCCCGGTGGTGATCACGAAGGCTTTTTTCAAAAGAATCGAGAAGAGTATTATGAGTTTTGTGTGGGCTGGGAAGACCCCGAGAGTGAGGAGGGGATTTTTGCAGCGTAGTAGGGACAGGGGGGGGCTGGCACTACCGAGCCTAAGTGAGTAATACTGGGCCGCCAATGTTTCAATGGTGTGTAACTGGATGGGAGAAGGGGAGGGAGCGGCGTGGAAGAGATTGGAGAGGGCGTCCTGCAGGGGGACTAGCCTACAAGCAATGGTGACGGCACCGTTGCCGTTCTCACCAAAGAAATACACCACAAGCCCGGTGGTGGTGGCTACATTGAAAATTTGGGGGCAGTGGAGACGGCATAGGGGAAGGACGGGAGCTTCGGTGCGGTCCCCGATAAGAAACAATCATAGGTTTGTTCCGGGGAGAATGGATGGGGGATTTGGAGCATGGCAAAGAGCTGGGGTAGTACAACTGAGAGATCTGTTTGTAGATGGGACGTTTGCGAGTCTGGGAGCGCTGACGGAAAAATATGGGTTGCCCCAAGGGAATGCATTTCGGTACATGCAATTGAGGGATTTTGCGAGGCAACAGGTGAGGGAATTCCCGGAGCTCCCGATGCAGGAGGTGCAGGATAGAGTGATCTCAGAGACATGGGTGGGGGATGGTAAGGTGTCGGACATATACAGGGAAATGAGACGAGGGGGAGATCATGGTAGATGAGCTGAAAGGGAAATGGGAAGAAGAACTGGGGGTGGAGATTGAGGAGGGACTGTGGGCTGATGCCCTACGTAGGGTAAACCCGTCGTCCTCGTGTGCCAGGCTAAGCCGGATACAATTTAAGGTGTTACACAGGGCGCATATGACTGGAGCACGGCTCAGTAAATTTTGGGGGGCAGAGGATAGGTGTGCGAGATGCTCGAGAGGCCCAGCGAATCACACCCACGTGTTCTGGTCATGCCCGGCACTACAGGGGTTCTGGGTGGGGGTGGCAAAGGTGCTTTCGAAGGTGGTGGGGGTCCGGGTCGAACCAAGCTGAGGGTTGGCTATATTTGGGGTTGCAGAAGAGCCGGGAGTGCAGGAGGCGAGAGAGGCTGAAGTGTTGGCCTTTGCGTCCCTAGTAGCCCGGCGCAGGATATTGTTAATGTGGAAGGAAGCCAAACCCCCGGGTGTGGAGACCTGGATAAACGACATGGCAGGGTTTATAAAGCTAGAACGGATTAAGTTTGTGTTAAGGGGTTCGGCTCAGGGGTTCACCAGGCGGTGGCAACCGTTCGTCGATTACCTCACAGAAAGATAGAGGGAATGGAAAAGAAGTAGACAACAACAGCAACCCAGGGGGGAGGGGGGTGGGGGAGGAATCGGACGGACTCTCAGGGATGTTATTGTATATGTATAGGTATTTGTTATAGGTAATTGTATATTGGATTGTTGGATTGTATTTTTGGAGAGTATTTATTTTGGACAAGGCAGTTGCCATTTAGTTGTTTTTGTTTATATATCATTTATTTATTTGTTTAAAACTGGCCACTGTTATTTATATTGCTTTATTGTTGTGTAAAAGAAACACTACGTATTGTTATGTTTGGCCAAAAATCTTGAAAATATATATATATTTTTTAAAAACATACTGACCAAATAAGACTTGCTAACTGATCTGGACCCTTTTTCTCATGCAGAATAAATAGATCCTTCGGAAATTTGGCACTCTTACATCCATCTTGTAAGCTTCTTTTGACTTAATTTAGAATTCACCGCGGCATTAACAATTATCATAATCAATGTCAATGCCCTCTGGAAGAAATTCCACACCATTTCAATTTCTGTTGGCAAAAAAGGTCTGCCCTGCAAGCTGTGTTTTTATGTTGTACACAAATGGTGTGTACAATGCAAGCAAATGTACATGTGATTGCATGTGCGACGTTACAAACAGATTTGTGGCATTTATTTAAAATTCAATGCACCGGACTGAAAATAGTGTTCAGCTGTACTATTTGTTCTTTACACTTGTGTGTTCCAGATCACGGATTTCAAAAGGCAAATGGAGGGGAAAACATGGCTTGCCAACACAGCACAATGAAATAGCTTAGCAGCGGCTTGCCCTTGAACCCTCACTAAGTCAAAATCTCAAGATGATTCCATTTATTTAATGCGGTCTTTTAATTTGTTTGCTTATTAGATTGTATTCTCAAAATGTGAAATGACAAGAGAGCATTGCCAAAAACCTTTTTAACTACAAAAATTCCTGATTGCTGTTAGCCAAGTGCTAATTCTCACAGTCTCTGCCAAATCTCAACGTTTGCAAAGTCTGGAGTATTTGTTTTGTTCTAGGTATTTCCCCGACTCTCAAGAAAACATTAGCCCCCAGATTGGAGCTAAAAAAGCATATAATTACAGGCATGCTAACCAGGGAATCTCCCTCCTTGCCAACCCTCTTTTGCTGCCATGCCTTTGGCAGCAGAGGATGCCCATTCATCCTGGATCACCAGTGATTGGCAACTTGAAAGGGGCAGACAACAGGACACTACTCACTCTGACAGAACACACATTATCACCAATAACAGATTTTCAGTAGGTACATATTCTTGGAAGATAGGGGAATAATCACATTGGAATGTACTCATTCTTTCAGGAGAAGGAGTGAAACCCGAAACATTATGAAACCTGGAAGATTATATGCTCTAGCAAATGCAATCAGAAACTATTAGTCCTTCATGCAATGGTAGATGTGAATGAGGCAGCCAGATACATAACTCTATTACAAGGTCAAAGAAGCTCAGTGTTCTGCAGTAACATGCTCATCTCAGCTATTATTCACAATAAGTTTGGCAAACTGAGAGTAGCATGGTGGTGCAGTGGTTAGCACTGCTGCCTCACAACGCTGAGGACCCGGGTTTGATCCCGGCTCACTGTCCGTCGGAGTTTGCACATTCGCTCCATGTTTGTGTGGGTCTCACTCCCACAAGCCAAAGATGTGCAGGGTAGGTGAATTGGCCAAGCTAAATTGCCCCTTAATTGGAAACAAAAGAATTGGGTACTTTAAGTTAAAAAAAAAAATATTTTTTTTTTTTTTAAAAAAAAGAAGTTTGGCAACCATTTCAAAGTCTCATATTGTCCATATTTAATATCCATGTATATTTCCAATAGGGGTTACTGTGGGATTATTGCTGAATTATTAGGAATAGATTCTGGTGGCTGACATTCACCTCATTAAGCCTAGCATGTTTTAATTAACTATATTCCCTATGCTATCGCTCTGGCTGTTGCCAGATATAGCAGGTCAAGATTAAACGTTGGGCCTCCTTTGTGTGTCAAATGGCAGAGTCACTAGTTGAACAGAACTGGCCACACACACTGTTGGGTACAAGGACAATTGAGAAACAGCACTCAGGAAGCAGATTATTGGGCATCATTTCTCTCACAAAGAGTTCAGTGCTGTCTTAATGATCTCAGCTATAAAGCTAAAGGACCACAAAATGAGGCCCAGATTGTCCAAGGCCAGCTCAGGGCAAGAGCACGGCACAAAACCTTAAATGCATAATTGTGTTTTAACATTCTCATGAACCAATGGCCCTTACTGGGCCAAAACACCAAATCTAAAGGCAAACGATCGCTTAAAAAATTCATGACTGCACAGGAGAGCAAAAACAATACACATTTATTCAAGGCAAAATATATGAGAGAAAGTAGAAAAATGTGACGGAAAACCCAAAATTAAAACACAACATTGAGCTGTGGTTGGTTGACCAGTATAGCAGTTACGAGGAAGATGCAAGGTTGGTTGTCCTTTGGCATGTTAAACGATGTGTGTGTTTGGTCAGTGTTGGCACACTCAATGTCGTCTATTCTGCAGGAATTGATACCAGATGCAGGGGCAAAATAATCTGCCACCATAACAGTACCATGTATTGGTCACTTGCCCAATATTCCATTCCAGTGTCCATCTACTAAATTGCTTCTCCTTTACTGCTCACCAATGCCAAGAGCTCTCCTGCTCTTAGACAACTTTTCCATAGCATCTTGTGCACAGCTACAACTCATCAGGGCACAGCGACTAGATCTAACATTCAAGTGCAAGTAACCTTGTGCCTCACTTTCAAAGGCATGGTCTACCACCACCATGGTCATTCCTGATCACTCAGGCTGGCAGCTGAAGATATTGCAGTCACACAACATTCTTCCTCCATTTGAACTCACAAGCTGAGCAGGAAACAAGTCCAATGATGTAGTCTGTTTAGCTGTAGAGTGATTGATGTTTTACAAGGTCAGCGCATATGAAGATGTCTGAATAAATCCTTCAAAAATGTTAAGCTTTTGCTTGTGAGATTCTGCTTTGATAAGGAGTTCAAATCTGAACACCTCAGCGGCAGAAAAGTTTTGAATGACAAAGACTGGTTATTAGGTCATTGAAGATTTTAGTAAACTTGAAAGGTAATCATCAAGAACAACTTCTATTTACGTAGCAATAAAGTGGTAAAATATCCCAACATCCTCATTAACAGAATTGGACTTCAAACCATCCAAGGGCTATTACTGCCAATGACCACAGGCTTAGTCAAAGAGGTAGGCTTTAATCAGAGATTTTTAAAAAAAATTTAGAGATCCAAATTCATTTTTTTTCCAATTAAGGGGCAATTAGCGTGTCCAATCCACCTACACTGCATATTTTTTGCATTGTGGGGGCGAAACCTATGTAAACACGGGGAAAACGTGTAAATTCCATACAGACATCGACCCAGGGCCAGGATCGAACCTGGGACCTCGGCGCTGTGAGGCAGCCGTGCTAACCATTGCACTACGGTGCTTCCCAAAGAGATAGATTTTAATAAGTCCCTTAGGAGGAGGAGAGTAGTAGGGAGGCATTGAGGCATCAGGAGGAAACGCCAGAGCCGAGGCCATTGACAGCTGAAGGCACAGCCACCAATGGTGGAGCAATCAAAATGGGGGTAGGGATGCGCAACAGGCAGCAATTGAAGGAGTCAGACATGAGATTTGTAGTGCTGGAGGGGATTACAGGAATAGGAAGGGGAAAGACCATGGAGGGACGTGAAAACAAGAATGAGATTTTTTATAATGTTGGCTTTGCCTAATCAGCAGTCAACACAGATGAGGGATGGGTGAATGGGGCTTGTGCCCAAATTTTCGCTGAGGCAGAAGACACCTTAGCCAAAATGGCTCCAGAGCCCGAATCTAAGTCTCGCCCCAGCACCTGGCATTTTTGCTGGGGGTGGTGGAAAGAGAGCTAGCGGCTGGAAAAAGAGAATGCGGCAGGATGGATTTCATACATTCACAGTTTATAGAGGCCACAGCATATTTAGAAGTGCAACTATCTTCACTCAGAAGCAATTTTCAATATCAAAGTCTCTCTGAAGCACGACTTGTGGGACCTACAAATTTGACCAAAAAGGTCTAAATCTGTCACGAGTTCTTTGGAGGACAGCTACCCCTTTTGGGAGAGGCCAGACACCTTTTGGGGATTGTTAAGAGTAGATTTGAATATGGAACTGTCAAGTCATTTAAATCCCCTGCTCTTAAAATATTGAAAGAAAAAGCCTGCAGTTTCATCAGTTTCAATATCAAAAGATGTTTGTTGACATAAGCCTGAGGTACATTATATAATTAGTGCCGTTTGAGTGCTTCCACAGCCTATCGTAACGGGAAGGGGCATGTTGAGTTCACAATTTGATCCAAGTGATTATAAAGGAATAAGCTGAGTTTGATGTGGGGAGGGAGTGCTATATATGCATATAATATTAATATTTGAAAGGATCAAATGCAATTAATGGGTTTTTAATCAATTAAGAGTGTTTTTCCCTGTAGTGAAGTCTTCATTAGATATTTAGGACTTTATTTAATCCATCTCAGCATGGCTCTGGGAGGTCTGCCCATGGTGGATACTGGGTAAATTGGCATGGAGGGTGAATAGGCATGGAAGGTGTAAGGGAAAACGTATGGGGCACAGGTAGGCACAGAAGGCGTCAAGGTCATTATCTACACCCCCCACCTCGCCACCAATACCACTCCAGAATAAAAATCTAACCATTTGGGGAAGTTTCTCCAGCGTCGGGTTTGGCCAGTTGGCAAACTTCTCAATTCTGCACAGACGATTCGGCAGTGAGAAGTTTCCGGCGCCGGCAGAGTTTTGGACAACCTCAAGTTTGCCAAAGACAGATATGGGGGAGGGGGGGTTGCCAAGTGTGCTCAAGAGAGTCGAATCTCGGGGAAGCAAAGGCGTCTAGTGCCCTCGTGTGTGCCTCACATCATGAGGACACTATCGTGAGGAGGACTGTTAGATTAAGATGGCAGCTCAAGACCAATTTCTCAGGGCAAGGAGCAGTGGGCAATAAATAAAGACTTAACAGCATCTTCCATCCAGAGGACTAAAAACAGACACGAATGGGATTCAGAGGTGTATGCCACGTGTTAATTCATATAACTGTTGGACATGTTATGGAGAGTAGCACTTGATTTAATGTAATGTGTTCTGTATACACAATAAAACTTCAAAGAAAATATTTTCACAATTCTACTGCAGCTAGTGCAGAGGGGAAATATTGATGCCTGGTGATGGTGTCAATGATTAAAAACTAGTCTATAGTTATTCCAATCATTTTTTTCCCTAAATTCAGAGTACCCAATTAATTTCTTTCAATTAAGGGGCAATTTAACGTGGCCAATTCAACCACACTGCACATCTTTTGGATTGTGGGGACGAAACCCACACAAACCCAGGGAGAATGTGCAAACTCGACACGGACAGTGGCCCAGAGCCAGGATCAAACCTGCGACCTCGGTGCCGTGAGGCAGCAGTGCTAACCACTACGCCACTGTGCTGTTCTACGGTTGTTCCGATCCTGCTCTAAACTGCAAGCGACAGAAACTGGAAGTTGAAAAAGTCATTCAGTCCCAATAGCTGAGTCACGATTGTCTGTTATTTCTTAATTATAAAAAAGAAAAATAGATTGGAGAAGGGCAAATACCATAAAGAACGATCTCAAGCATACCTCCAGGTTAAGGCGACATGTCACTCTAAACAAAAATATAATGCTAATGCCAGAGGACACAGATTAACCAGCACAATCCACTCCCACTGTAACTGAAATAGATCACCCACAAGACCAAGATAGAGGAGCAGAATTTGGCCGTACGACCCATCAAGTCTGCTCCGCCATTCGACCATGGCTGATATGTTCCTCATCCCCATTCATCTGCTTTCTCCCTATAACCACTGAACCCCTCATTAATTAACACCAGATTTGTGCTGGAGGTGCTGTTACCTCCAGGGCTACAGACCAAGAGCTGGAAGGTAGAATTAGACAGAATAGTTAAATCATCATAAATCATAGAATCAACAGTGCAGAAGGAGGCCATTCGGCCCATCGAGTCTGCACCGGCTCTTGGAAAGAGCACCCTACCCAAGGTCCACACCCTATCCCCATAACCCAGTAACCCCACCCAACACTAAGGGCAATTTAACATGGCCAATCCACCTAACCCGCACATCTTTGGACTGTGGGAGGAAACCGGAGCACCCGGAGGAAACCCACGCACACACGGGAAGGATGTGCAGACTCCGCACAGACAGTGACCCAAGCCAGAATCGAACCTGGGACCCTAGAGCTGTGAAGCATTTGTGCTATCCACAATGCTACCGTGCTGCCCTTAGTTCTTTCTTAGGACACAAAAACAAGGAGCAAGAGTAGTCAATATGATCATGGCTGATCTCATCATGGCCCCAACGCTACCGTCCTGTCAGTTCTCCATAACCCTTCAACCCATTACTAATTTAAAATCTGTGTAACCCTCCTTAAATTTACTCATTGTCCCAGCTTCCACTGCAATCTGGGGTAGCAAATTCCATAGATTCACAACCCTTAGGGAGAAATAGTTTCTCCTCACCTCGGTTTTAAAATTTACTACCCCTCACCTACAAGGTTCTGTCTTCCCAACGAATAAAGTGTACATTCAACTTTAACAGACAATATGGCAGACAACCATTGCGGCACATCCTGTCTTGAGGTTTTTATACTTGATGGCATAAATACACTCAGGACAGATGACAACGGCAACACCTTTTCACCTAGGAAAGCCTGGTCGTCAAGATGTCCATCTTCGGCTCCAAAGTTGGGGCCAACACTATACATACATATTGCAAGACTCTCCATTACAGAGGTGCACGATTGGGGGGTTGGGCTTCCAAGTTAAAAATAACCTACACAAATAGTCTACTCTTTCGCATTTGAATTGGATTGACCTGAAACTGTCCAAAAAAAGTCATTGTGCTGTTTATTAAAATTGCTTAAACAGTATTAGCATATTAACAGCAGCTTTATACGGGAAGCTAAACTGGTACTCTATTCTCCATTGGCTCAGTTCGACTTGCATAGAGGAAACACTCTGATCAGTTTAGAGGATGGAAAGACTCTCCTTCCTGATTTCATTACAGAGGGCATGATGTACAAAATGACAGTCGCTGTTCACATTTCTTTTGAGTTCAGTATAATTATTTATTCTTTCCTGAACTGTGGAATTTCGGACACAGTAATACATTTACAAACAAACGTTCTTCAGCGTTTGGCTGGTTGATCTTTCTGGAAGCAGACTCATGATCTGACACCAATGCTTTTACTGTTGGCATCTTAAGCCTGTGGGAACATGCATCGTCTAAATGTGATCATAAGACTTTGGGCGGGATTTACCAGCTGGTGACACCAGCAGGAAATTCAGGTGCCACGCCGGCACACCGGTTTTCTGGCGACGATGGGTGCAGTCAACGGGAAATTCTGTTGACAATCGCAGGACCGGTGGAGCCTGCTGGCGGGCCACCTCCGCCACTGAAAACCACGCGGCAGGGTGGTCGGTAAATCCCGCCCTTGATGTCCAAGTGCGTGCCTTAAACCACTTCAGGGCAGTAAAGAGCCTTTGGATAGTCAATGTTTAAACTACAATAAAATAAAATCCAAGACAGCTATAAATGCACTGACTTCAAACACTCCGGGGATGGGAGAGGAAAATTCCCCAGAGGCAGATGGCTTGTTTTTTTTTTTAAAAACCTGTTTTTGCACCACCCCCAGGAGACAGCAGGGTCGTGGGGAAGAGGAGAAGGGGAAGAAAACCATGTTCAACCAGTCATGGTCCGTTATGGTGTGGGCAGGCTTGTGGGCCATCTGTTTTTTTCCTACCCACCAATCACTTGCTTTTTGATCGAAAACCAGTTTAGGTTCTCTGCAATCTAGTGTTGACAGCTCTGCTCAGGATGATTGGGATAATCTAATTAAAAAGTTATTTCCAAAAGATTTTCTATGCAAAAGCACCCTTAAATGTATTACTGCACTCCAAACCCCATGATAAGACATGCACAGCTCGGAGCATAGATGAGGAATGGCCTGTGCTCCCAATGCGCTGGCCTGAGTGTAGGCCAGCGAGACTTACACTCACCAAAATCAGAGGGGCCATAAAAATCCAGGGATAAGCTCATTTAAGCTGCTCGAGTGAAGTAAGAGTGGGAGTCTTGTCAGTTAAGAGACCTTCGAAGGTTCACTGACCTGACACGTCAATTCCGTTCATCTCTTTATAGAAGCTGCCAAACCTGACTATTTCTCATTTTTAAATTTCAGATTTTCAAGGTCCATGGTACTTTGTTTTTTTTCTGACAATGGAGAACAGGAATTTTCGAAGAATGAGAGTTGATCTTATTTGAAACAAGATTCAGAGGAAAATTGAGTGCTGGGAGGGTGTTTCCCCATGTGAGGGAATCTAGAACACGGGTGTGGTGTTGGGTGCTCTGATGCACAGATGAGCCAACTCAGTTGTATTTGGTACAACTCTATTTTATTTCAACTGCTAAATACAATTCGGTCTGGATACTCTGCACGTGGTGTCTCCCTGAGTGTGTAGTGTAACAGGTCCTGTGCTTGTCCTGGTCTCCAGCTCTACTGGCCACCAGGTGTCGTGTTTGTCCTTTTATACTGTCCCTGTCCTTGTCTGTGATTGGTTGTGGTGTTGTGTGTTCTGATTTGTCTGTTGGTGTGTCTATCATGATGTGTATGTTTAAATATCATGACAAGGGGGTCTCCTATTTAAGACTGAAATGAAGAGACATTTCTTCCATTCAGAGCAAAGGTGGTAAATTGACTGCAGGCGAGGTGGAGTGAGACAGAATTTTAAGGTTAAGGTGGGCAGGTAGGAAATTGAAGTTAAAGGTCACAATCAGACCAGCCATTTTCTTATTGAATGGCAGAGTCAGCTGGAGGGGCTTTTTATGAACTTATATTAATCACATCTTCATGAGTTAGACCAACAGCACCAAGTTCTGGCCATCATCTTTGAGAGCATCTACTATCAGGTCTTCCATGAATGCCAAGCTGTGAAGTACAATGCCATTACCATTTAGCAAACAATGTTAGGCACATTGAGCGAGGGATTGGGAAAGATTCCGACAAGGCACAATGTATCCACTTTGTTAGACGGGTAATGCTTGGATGGCGGTTGATGAACGGTTACTGTTACACTGTACCCTTGTCATCATGTGAGGTGATGTCCCCTTTAAGACCGGGCTTGGAACCCTGGGGAACTCCGCCTCCGCCCATCTGGGAGCCGTATACAAGGAGCCGCCTTGTGGGTAGTGCAGCAGTTAGCACACGTCTCAGCTCTAGTCTAGTTCTTAGTTTATTAAAGCCCTCTTTACTGTTCACAATCTAAGCGTCATTATTGAGGGTACCACAGCTTTGCAATTGCCAATTTAAGCCCTCATGAAACTTAGGAACCTCAGGGTTACAGTCACTAACGTGGTCAAGCACCAGATCAAAAATCACATCTTATACAATCCAGCTATTACAAGTGCGTACAAACAAGTGAAGCCAGCGTGCCTCCACATCAATCTGCTCAGTGCTTGAAGAAAAGAATAGGAGAACTAAATTGTTACTCACAACAAACACATTGGGTGGGATTCTCCAATCCCACGGCAGAGTGTCCACGTCGTCGTAAACGCCGTCGTGTTTTACAACCACTTGAACAGGCCGCTCCCACATCTAATTCTGGCGCCTACAGGGGGCCAGCACAGCGCTGGAGCGGTTCGCTCCGCTCCAGCTGCGGATCCCGGCGCGGACAGTTGCGCCAGCAAGGACATGCGCAATGGCACCAGCACCAATGCACGCATGCGCAGTGGCCTCCTTCAACGCGCCGGCCCCAACGCAACATGGCGCAGGGCTACAGGGGCTGGTGCATAGGAAAGGAGGCCCCCAGACACAGAGGCCGGCCCGCTGATCGGTGGGTCCCCATTGCGGGCCAGGCCACATCTTGCTCATATGGACCGATTGGAAAAGTTGATTTCCAATGTTCTACCAACATGCGAAGCTCAATTTTAACCCACATACTCTTGGCAGTAAAATCTGAATGAATGAAGCACATACACAAGTAATCTTTCATGGCCAAAAATATATCAGTGATCTCATCTGTAAACAGTAACCAAGTTCCTCTGCTTCCAATTCACAGTGTATACAATTAAAGTTTGAGTGGTGATCTAATCTGTCATAGCAACTTCAGAAACATTTCAATGAAGCCATAGAGTCAGAGCTTTATGGCACAGAAAGAAGCTCTTCAGCCCATTGTGGCTGTGCGGACACCGAGCACCTATCTTTTCTAATTCCACTTTACAGCACTTGGTCCGTGGTCTTGTATGACATAGAACATAAAACAGTACAGCACACTACAGGCCCTTTGGCCCACGATGTTGTGTCGACCATTTATCCTAATTCACCCATTCAATTTACTGCTGTCCATGTGCCTGTCCAAGAGTCGCTTAAATGTCCCTAATGACTGACTCCACCACCCCAGCTGGCAATGCATTTCACGCACCCACCACTCTTGTGTGAAGACCTGACCTCTGACATATCCCCTTCCTCCAATCACCTTAAAATTATGTCCCCTCGTGACAGTCATTTCCGCCCTGGGGAAAAGTTTCTGGCTATCCACTCTATCCATGCCTCTCAGCATCTGGTACACCTCTATCATGTCACCTCTCTTCCTTCTTCGCTCCAGTGAGAAAAGCTCCAGCTCCCTCAACCTTTCTTCATAAGACATGCCCTCCAGTCCAGGCTGCACCCTCTCCAAAGCATCCACATCCTTCCTATAATGTGGCAACCAGAACTGGACACAATATTCCAAGTGTGGTCTAACCAGGGTTTTATAAAACTGCAGCGAAACCTCGCGGTTGTGTGTTTCAAGTATATGATCAGGGATAGTCAGCATGGCTTTGTGAAGGGTAGGTCATGCCTCACAAACCTTATTGAGTTCTTTGAGAAGGTGACTGAACAGGTAGATGAGGGTAGAGCTGTTGATGTGGTGTATATGGATTTCAGCAAAGCGTTTGATAAGGTTCCCCACGGTAGGCTATTGCAGAAAATACGGAGGCTGGGGATTGAGGGTGATTTAGAGATGTGGATCAGAAATTGGCTAGCTGAAAGAAGACAGAGGGTGGTGGTTGATGGGAAATGTTCAGAATGGAGTTCAGTTACAAGTGGCGTACCACAAAGATCTGTTCTGGGGCCGTTGCTGTTTGTCATTTTTATCAATGACCTAGAGGAAGGCGCAGAAGGGTGGGTGAGTAAATTTGCAGACGATACTAAAGTCGGTGGTGTTGTCGATAGTGTGGAAGGATGTAGCAGGTTACAGAGGGATATAGATAAGCTGCAGAGCTGGGCTGAGAGGTGGCAAATGGAGTTTAATGTAGAGAAGTGTGAGGTGATTCACTTTGGAAGGAATAACAGGAATGCGGAATATTTGGCTAATGGTAAAGTTCTTGAAAGTGTGGATGAGCAGAGGGATCTAGGTATCCATGTACATAGATCCCTGAAAGTTGCCACCCAGGTTGATAGGGTTGTGAAGAAGGCCTATGGAGTGTTGGCCTTTATTGGTAGAGGGATTGAGTTCCGGAGTCGGGAGGTCATGTTGCAGCTGTACAGAACTCTGGTACGGCCGCATTTGGAGTATTGCGTACAGTTCTGGTCACCGCATTATAGGAAGGACGTGGAGGCTTTGGAGCGGGTGCAGAGGAGATTTACCAGGATGTTGCCTGGTATGGAGGGAAAATCTTATGAGGAAAGGCTGATGGACTCGAGGTTGTTTTCGTTGGAGAGAAGAAGGTTAAGAGGAGACTTAATAGAGACATACAAAATGATCAGGGGGTTGGATAGGGTGGACAGTGAGAGCCTTCTCCCGCGGATGGAAATGGCTGGCACGAGGGGACATAACTTTAAACTGAGGGGTAATAGATATAGGACAGAGGTCAGAGGTAAGTTCTTTACGCAAAGAGTAGTGAGGCCGTGGAATGCCCTACCTGCTACAGTAGTGAACTCGCCAACATTGAGGGCATTTAAAAGTTTATTGGATAAACATATGGATGATAATGGCATAGTGTAGGTTAGATGGCTTTTGTTTCGGTGCAACATCGTGGGCCGAAGGGCCTGTACTGCGCTGTATTGTTCTATGTTCTATGTGCCCGTCAAGATGGTTCTTTCAGGAAGACATCCTTTCCTGTGCTACTAAACACATATTGCAGGAATTCAAATTAAATCAGTCAACATGGTGGAGTCTTCAACTTCAAATGAGGTGCTGTTTGGAGAACATGTCGCCAATATCTTCATCCCAGAAATGTTGCTACACTGGAGCCCTGGCACAAGAGTCTACCCCCCAGATAGGGTCCACTAGAGAGAAAAAAAAAGGGGCAGCACAGTGGCGAGCATTCCGCCTCAGTGCCAGGGACCCAGGTTACAGTTATGGTCTTGAGTGACTGTCTGTATGGAGTTTGCACATTCTCCCTGCATTTCCGTGCGTTTCCTCCAGGTGCTCCCGTTTTCTCCAAGATTTGCAGATTAGTGGGGTTATGGAGATAGAGCACGGGGGGTAGGCCTGGATAGGATGCTCTTTTAGATTGTCGGTGCAGTCAAATGGCCTCCTTTTGCACTGTAGGGATTCGACGATCCTATGAAAACAGAAAATGCTGGATAAACTCAGCAGGACTGGCAGCATTTGTGGAGAAAGAAACAAGTTAAGGTTTTGACTCTAAGGAACTGAAGAGGGATAGAAATGGGAGCAATTATATAAACGGAGAGGGGGATGGGGCAGAATGGAAAGTTAGGTGATAGGTCAGAGCTAAGAAAAAATTGGCAAAGAGGTCATGGACACAAGACTCAGGTGTGATTAATGGTGCCATTAAGGACAGAAGAGTGTTAATAGTGTCAAAAGCTAGGATAACGGAATGTGTTAAAAGGAGAACTAAAGGGCAGTAGGAGTGGAACTGAACAACAAAGGGTAGATGGCCACGTGGGGCAGGGTTGATGTTGTGTTGGGACAAGCCAGGGGACCCGAATAACAAAGTGTCAAGTTGGAGGACAAGGTTAACAGTGTGAAGTTGTTGAATCCAAGAAAAGCCTGTAGCCACTGTCATGATATTCAGGCACACATCATAGCACATACATACATACATACTGATGGACAGATCAACGGACCAATCAACACACACAACACGACAGCCAATCACAGGCAAGAGCATACACAGTACAAAACAGGGAACACGACACTTCCTGGGCACTGGAGCAGGAGACGGCTCAGGGCACAGAGCTCATTGCAGGCCACTCAGACATCCACCATGTGCTGAGTGCCACCACAAGACAGAATTAGGAATAGGTCCACAGAATCAAAGGTCATGATCGAACCTCAGTGAACAGTTCACCAATGTAAATAGTTGTCTGAAATAAAACTGCGTTGTGTACCATTCACAACTGTGTTGGTTCATCTGTGTGGCAGACCACCCAACACTTCAGCCACATTGACTAACTTATGGCAGCACGGTAGCACAGTGGTTAGCACTGTTGCTTCACAGCACCAGGGTTCCAGGTTCAATTCCCAGCTTGGGTCACTGTCTTTGCGGAGGCTGCAAGTTCTCCCCGTGTCTGCGTGAGTTTCCTCAGCGTGCTCCGGTTTCCTCCCACAAGTCCCGAAAGGCATACCGTTTAGGTGAATTGAACATTCTGAATTCGCCCTCTAGTGTACCCAAACAGGTGCCGGAGTGTGGCAATGAGGGGTTTTTCAAAGTAACTTCATTGCAGTGTTAATGGAAGCGTACTCGTGACACTAATAAAGATTATTAAAACCTTGAATCCAAGGTCAAGTACAATGCGCAAAGTAAATACTTCTTGGTGAAAATGTCAGAACTGCCAGCATTGCAACGGGTAACCGGGTTACAACTTAAGGCCTATTAAGAAAGCTGAAGAATAACCTCATTAAATACTAATAGATTTTGTAATCAACTATACTGAAATGAAAAGTGCATATATTTCTAATCAGTCAGCAAAGGAGAGGTATTGTCAAGAGATAAGACAGTTTATATTGACTGCCAAAAATGTAACTTTGGTCAATTGTTTGCAGGTCTTCGCTTGCTCGTGTTATTAACCAATACCTGTGTTATTAACCGATACCTGCTTCCTTAGAAAGTATCAGCCTCAAAATAGCTTTGACCGCTGCACAAATCAAATTGACTGTTTTGCTGGCATTGCCTGACGTATAAATCAAAGAAACCAGTCATGCTGTTGATCACAGACCAGGATTGTGGAAAACGATTGAAATGCCAGAAACAATTAGAACGCATCACCAGGCAATTAGTTGTCACAATTCAAGAAGAAAACCGTTGGCTTAGGAATGCTCGAGAGTGTCTGCTTTGGGCACAGTCAAGGAGCTGAGTGCATGAAGTTCAGGTCCAAATTGCCATCAAAACTTATTTGCATGATCTCAAAATATTTCATGAAACAGCACAATAGAACATCAGCTGCTTCTCCTAGCAGTGTCTTAGAGTGGCAACTTGGGACAACTTACCACAACAGAAAATTGATTAATAATGCTTCTCCATGAACCAGTGAGTCAGCCCTGTACTTCCAGTTAGGGAAGATCAGCTGTTTCTCAAATTTGATGCAGCATTGCCTGGAAATTTCAGAAACTTGAAAGAACGGAAATTAACTTTTAGTCAATTGATATTGGACAAAACAAAAACCAAGACTCCCACTTGCCAAGCTAACCTTTTTGCAGTTCCAACTCTGGATACAATTTGAAAGCTGCAACGAGTGACAGAGAAAAACCTAAAACGTTAGAGATTATCGTAATACACAGTGGAGGTTATGTAAAAAAGCAAAATCGCCAGTTCCTCAGATCCCCAATAGTTTCAATCTTCCCCATAGATTACATAGAACATACAGTGCAGAAGGAGGCCATTCGGCCCATCGAGTCTGCACCGACCCACATTAATCCCTCACTTCCACCTTATCCCCGCAACCCAATAACCCCTCCCAACCCTTATGGACACTACGGGTAATTTAGCACGGCCAATCCACCTAACCTGCACGTCTTTGGACTGTGGGAGGAAACCGGAGCACCCGGAGGAAACCCACGCGGACACGGGGAGAACGTGCAAACTCCGCACAGACAGTGACCCAGCGGGGAATCGAACCTGGGACCCTGGCGCTGTGAAGCCACAGTGCTAATCACTTGTGCTACCGTGCTGCTCCAAATCCCATCTCCAAACCTTGCACAGCGAAGGAAGGAACTTGCAGTCCATCACCACATTCTCAGGAAAAATTTAACGTGAAGTGCAGTCACGGTTATGTAGGCAACCAATTGTACACAGCGAGGTCCATAAACTGACTGAAGTAATAATGAAAAAGTTTTTGGGAGTACTGCAGAAATGTTAGTGATATAGCTAACAACGTAAATGAGCCTCATCTTTGCTGGAGGGGGTGGAACTGTGACAGACAATAGTGCACAAGTTTTAAACTAGGTCATGTGCTTCAGTCCTGGGGCAGGGCATGAATTCACCTTTCCAACACAGGCAAGTGTGCGATCAAGGCTCGGCGGCACTGTGGTGCAGTGGTTAGCACTGCTGCCCCACAGCGCCCAGGTCTAATCCTGGCCTTGGGTCATTGTCGGTGTGGAGTTCACACATTCCATCCGTGTCTGCATGGGTTTCACCCCCACAACCCAAAGCTGTGCAGGGTAGGGGTTGGCCATGCTAAATTCATAGGATATACAGTCCAGAAGGAGGCCATTCGGCCCATCGAATCTGCACCGGCTCTTGGAAAGAGCACTCACACCTCCACCTCATCCCCGTGTCACATCAAAGTTTACCACCGAGATAGGAGAACCTGGTATAGGGGATAACGTTAGCATGGATAAGGGATTGATTAGTTAACACGAAGCAGAACGGAACCTTCAGGTTGGTAAGCTGAAGAAATTGGAAAACGCAACAGTGCCTCAGGGATCAACGCTGGGCCCTCCATTTTCAATCTACATCAATGATTTTGATGAAGGTATTGATATGTGGGAGCTAAAGATGTCAATGACACCAAGATGGGTAAGCAAGAGGTTGTAGAGTGTCTGCAAAGGAATATAGGCAGTTTGGTGAGTGGATAGCAATTTGGACGGTGGAGATTAATGTGGGGTAAAGTCTCTATCTCCATTCAGTCCCGTAACGACCTGCGCAGGCTTCGAGTGAGGCACCAGTGGAAGATTGTGAGGACTACCTTCCCTTGTCTCTGGTCTCGGCGGCTGTTGAAATGAGCTCCGGGGGCGGGGAATATTTTGAGGGCTGGTCTTCTGGACCGAACGTGGTCTACATGTTTTCGCTGGAGACGACCCTGGGCTTGCACTTGGTAAGATATAGGGCCCGTTTGGCGAAAGATTACACCAGGAACCCATTGGGCACCACCAGCAAAATTCCGAACGAACACTGGGTCACCGGGCGCAAACTGCCGAATCGGCTGATGCGAGAAAATCCCTGTCCCTGCCGTTCTTGTGCAGGGCGTACTTTTGCGCCAATGTCCGGGAAAACCATACTAAGGCGGGTGCGAAGTCTCCGGCCCATTCGGAGTTCTGCGGGAGCTACCCCAGTCGCCGCAGGGGGGGTGGTCCTATATGTAAACAAAAATCGAGCCAGTCTCGTGTCCATTGATCTGGAAGACTGCTTCTTTAGGCCTCTTTTGATTGTCTGCACTGCTCTGCCAACCCATTTGAAGCCGGGTGGTAAGGGGCAGTGCTGATATGGCGTATGCCGTTCATCTTCGTGAACCTCGCAAACTCCTCACTCGTGAATGGAGTGCCGTTATCCGTGACCAGCACCTCGGGCAGGCCATGCGTACTAAACGACAAACGCATCTTTTCAATTGTTGCGCAGGACGTTGTCCCCTGCATCGTATGCACCTCTAGCCATTTAGACTGGGCGTCAATTAATAGAAGGAACATGGATCCTTGAAAAGGGCCTGCGAAATCTGCATGCAAGCGTGCCCAAGGCCGCCCTGGCCATTCCCAGTGATGTAGGGGCGCGGCCGGCGGAAGCTTCTGATGCTCCTGGCAAATTGAGCAGTTTTGGGCCAACTTCTCAATGTCGGTGTCGAGGCCTGGCCACCAGACATAACTCCGGGCCAACATTTTCATTTTGGTCCGGGCCAACATTTTCATTTTGGTCACACCTGGATGCCCATTGTTCAAGTCTGTTAGTATCAGCTCCTGGCCTTTTTCCAGGACAATCACACGCGTCCCCCACAAGAGGATGCCGTCTTCCACGCTGAATTCTGACAGCTTGTAGGAAAATGCCCGCAACTCGCCTGGGAGCTGTCTATGCTGCCCACCATACAGGACTATGTGCCAAACCTTTGACAGGACTGGCTCCGTCTGGGTCCACTCACGGATCTGTGATGCCGTGACAGGCAAGGTGTCCATAAAATTTAGGGTTGCAACCACCTCACCGGTCGTGGGGGTTGACATGGGGCCGGTCGATAAAGGCAATCGGCTCAGTGCGTCGGCATTTGCTATCTGCGTACCTGGTTTGTGCTCCAGAGAATACTCGTATGCAGCAAGCAACAAAGCCCAGCGCTGGATCCATGCGGAAGCAATGGACGGCATTGGCTTATCCTCTCTGAAAAGTCCCAGCAGGGGCTTATGATCAGTCATGCTGGTGAAATGCAGCCATACACGTACTGGTGGAAGCGTTTCACCGCAAAAACCACTGCCAGGCCCTCCTTCTCGATCTGCGCGTACCTCTTCTCCGCTGCAGTCAATGTGCGGGAGGCAAAAGCTATCGGTCGCTCGGCCCTGTTCTCCATCTTGTGTGACAGGACGGCCCCAATACCATACGGGGATGCATCACATGTGACGAGCAAAGGCTTTCCAGGATCATAGTGGGTTAGTAACCCAGACGACGACAATTGTTGCTTTACCCGCCGGGAAGCGGTTTCTTGCGGCTGACCCAAAACCCAGGTGTGATTTTTCTTTAGCAGAAGGTGCAAAGGGGCTAGCGTAGTTGCCAGATTGGGGAGGAACTTCCCGTAATAGTTTACGAGACCGAGAAAAGAACGAAGATGCGAAGTGTCAGTCGGGGCGGGGGCCTGTTGAATTGCACGCACCTTCTCTGCGACGGGTTGAAACCTTCGCGGTCCACCCGATAACCTAGGTAGACTACTTCCTTTGCCTGAAATACGCACTAGGGTGATTTAGAGATGTGGATCAGAAATTGGCTAGCTGAAAGAAGACAGAGGGTGGTGGTTGATGGGAAATGTTCAGAATGGAGTACAGTCACAAGTGGAGTACCACAAGGATCTGTTCTGGGGCCGTTGCTGTTTGTCATTTTTATCAATGACCTAGAGGAAGGCGCAGAAGGGTGGGTGAGTAAATTTGCAGACGATACTAAAGTCGGTGGTGTTGTCGATAGTGTGGAAGGATGTAGCAGGTTACAGAGGGATATAGATAAGCTGCAGAGCTGGGCTGAGAGGTGGCAAATGGAGTTTAATGTAGAGAAGTGTGAGGTGATTCACTTTGGAAGGAATAACAGGAATGCGGAATATTTGGCTAATGGTAAAGTTCTTGAAAGTGTGGATGAGCAGAGGGATCTAGGTGTCCATGTACATAGATCCCTGAAAGTTGCCACCCAGGTTGATAGGGTTGTGAAGAAGGCCTATGGAGTGTTGGCCTTTATTGGTAGAGGGATTGAGTTCCGGAGTCGGGAGGTCATGTTGCAGCTGTACAGAACTCTGGTACGGCCGCATTTGGAGTATTGCGTACAGTTCTGGTCACCGCATTATAGGAAGGACGTGGAAGCTTTGGAGCGGGTGCAGAGGAGATTTACCAGGATGTTGCCTGGTATGGAGGGAAAATCTTATGAGGAAAGGCTGATGGACTTGAGGTTGTTTTCGTTGGAGAGAAGAAGGTTAAGAGGAGACTTAATAGAGGCATACAAAATGATCAGGGGGTTGGATAGGGTGGACAGTGAGAGCCTTCTCCCGCGGATGGAAATGGCTGGCACGAGGGGACATAACTTTAAACTGAGGGGTAATAGATATAGGACAGAGGTCAGAGGTAGGTTCTTTACGCAAAGAGTAGTGAGGCCGTGGAATGCCCTACCTGCTACAGTAGTGAACTCGCCAACATTGAGGGCATTTAAAAGTTTATTGGATAAACATATGGATGATAATGGCATAGTGTAGGTTAGATGGCTTTTGTTTCGATGCAACATCGTGGGCCGAAGGGCCTGTACTGCGCTGTATTGTTCTATGTTCTATGTTCTAATGGTAAGTAGGCAGGTTATAACACCCAGTAACCCCAAAGAACACAAGGGCAATTTATCATGGCCAATCCACCTAACCTGCACATCTTTGAACAGTGGGAGGAAACCGGAGCACCTGAAAGAAACTCACGCAGACACGGGGAGAACGTACAGATCCGCACAGACCGTGACCCAAGCCAGGAATCGAACCTGTGAACCTGGAGCCGTGAAGCCACAGTGCTAACCACTGTGCTACCATGCCACCCCTTAATTAGAATTTTAAAAATTGGATACTCTAAATTTATTTTTAATAAAGTGTGCTATCAAGGAACTAAACAGAATTCTCATACAAGGGGAGATATGTAACATCATATTTCCTGTTTACATCTTCAAAACTCCGTATTTTGCAGTACCCACAGTTGTTCCAAATAGAGCTCTTATGGCATTGGTAACTTTAAAATCAGAGACTGCATAATTTATTTATGGGCAACATATTATGGACTCAAATATTCTATTTCTCAGAGGACAAGCTCTGTATTTTCTCTTAAATTAATTTTTTACGGACTGTTGTCCATCCCTAATTGCCCTAGAGAAGGTCGCGGTGAGCTGCCTTCTTGAATCGCTGCAGTCGGTATAGTGTAGGTACACCCACTGTGCTGTTAGGATGGGAATTACAGGATTTTGACCCAGCGACAGCGAAGGAACGGCAATATATTTCCAAACCAGTATGGTCAGTGACTTGGAGGGGAACGTCCAGGTGATGGGGTTCCCAGGTATGCGCTCGCCTTGTCCTTCTAGATGGTAGCGGTTGTGGGCTTGGGAGCAGTAACCTCTCCTAGTTATTTATGATCCAATTGTAATAACATTAAACAGGTCAGTCAGAGCTCAATTGATCTTCAGACTATCCCAAAAGGTCTTTCATTGGCACGAGGGGAGAAGGTGCTCTGTTGGCTGGAATTGGTTTGTTCTTTTGTACAAGTGAGAGACACAAATTTGCCCAGGACTCATTTTCACATCCATCATTTCTCAGCTTTAATACAAATGGGTCCCAAGAGGGAAATTAAAGGAAGGAGCAAAGCTTGCATGTATCCATGGATTTAAAACCTGCTTAAACTTGGGGCCTCAAATTCTCAAACCGTTTTCCGAACTGGAGTGATAAAAATGAAGGCGATGCCCAGTTTGGAGGCCTGGAGCGGGATTCTCCAATCCCGCGGCAGAGTGTCCACGCAGTCATAAAAGGCATCACGTTTTACGACGGTGTGAACAGGGGGGGGGGGGGGGGGGGGCAGCACAGCGCTGGGCCGGTTCGCGCTACTCCAGCTTCAGATCCCGGCGCCGATGCCAGCGAGGACATGCGCAGTGGCGCCAGCATGCGCATGCGCAGTGGCCTCCTTCAACGTGCCGGCCCCGAAGCAACATGGCGCAGGGCTACAGGGGCAGGCTCTTTGGAAAGGAGGCCCCCAGCCACAGAGGCCGGCCCGCTGTTCGGTGGGTCCCGATTGTGGGCCAAGCCACATCGGAGGCCCCCCTCTGGGGTCGGACACCCCCCCCTCTTTCCCTCCCCCCCCGCCCCCCCAGGCCGTCACCCGACCCTTACAAGCAGAGGTCCCTCTGGCCCCCGGCGCCGGCGGGAGTCGGCTCTTTTCCTACAGCCGCTCGGCCCATCCGGGCCGGAATATCGGCGGGCCGGCCGCGTAGAGCGGGCCACGACTGGCGCCGTGCCAACCACGCCGGCGCCAATTCTCCGCACTGCAGAGAATCGCGTGGTGTCGGGGCAGCGTGGCCCATTCGCCGGGAGAATCCTGCCCCAGATATTTCAAATGGAACGTTAACTCCCAAATAAAGTTCCAGCATTGATTTAACTAGTGGCAGTGTACTTGAAGCAGCGCAGCCTGTTCAAGTGCACTGCTCCATTCAATTCAAATTAATGAGAGAATTACATGCTCACATATCCAGAAATAAACATCTACAAGACTGCCTAGTATAACATTAACTTAAATTGATTACAGGCAGTAGAGCAGTTTTCAGTAACAGTAAAGACCCTGTGATAGCAGTACATTGGGAAATCATCCCTTGGACGGGAAAAAAAAAAAATCAAGAACACCCAAGTTTATTACATTATTGCTGGAAGCAAATAGTCCACTATTTAGAATGAAAATGAAATGAAATGTCTGAATTTCTTTCCAGATTCGTCATATTACTAGGCGCGCCCGTACACAGTCTGCCAGATTAGACAGATAATGTGCTGCTGGCAAAATGAGTTCTCATGTCAGAGGGAAATCTGCACCTTATATCATTTGTCAAAAGGTGAAAAGGTCAAATGGGCCCAGTGGTGGCAGGACCATCTCTGCTGACTTTGCTATTGCTGCGAGAACTAACATTGCGTACACATCACCTTCCACATCCACAGGACATGGAAAGGTACTTCATTTCAATTAATTCATCATTCTTCAAAGAGTTACTGATTTCTAGACAATGTGGCAGCCAAATTGGACACAGCAACAGCTCCCTCCCCGCCCCTTCACAAGCAATGAGTGTATTAGGAGAACATTTCCTGGGACACAGTGGACCAGAGGCATTTTCAAAATTCCCTGCAGCTACTACTCATGTACCACAGCTTTCTGTTCTATGGTTGAGAATTAAACTGATGGCGCGTTAGAAGCGTGTGTGCACATTCAGAAGCACAGAGTTCACTCACCACAGTTGTGCCCAACTTTTGTATCTCCACCTCTTCAATAAATTTCAACGCTGTTGCATCAGTCTCCTACTGTCCATCCAAGTCAAAATGTACTGCAGTTCAAGGTCAGGAAAACAAGGGCCCATCCTCTTCAATTTATGGTCGGTTCGACACACCCTCCCAGCAGCCATCTGTGTATCTAGAGCAACCGAACTGTGGCTTTAACAGAAGCTGAACTCGTCCAGCATACTAAAGTTCAGTCAATCAGAGACTATTGCCTCAAGAGTCAAAAAGGTTCTTATTTCAGGTGCCGGTCCAGGGCTGGAGCCCACAATTCCAGGCTGACGCTCCACTGTCATACTGAGGGAGGTGCCATAGACTGAGGCCCCATCTGCCTGCACAGGGGTCACCAAACATCTCAGGGCACTAATTTAAAGAATAGCAAGGGAATTACCCCAGCACCCTGGCTAATATTTATCCCTCAATATACATTACAAAAAAAATAGATTATCTGGTTTGTGGAGAATGATGAGTTTCTTACATTATAATTATATCCGCACCTCAAAAGTACAGTGATCATGCAAAGCGCTGTAATGCAAGTCATTCTTCAGCACTCCACTGGCATGACCATTTACATATGAACATACAAAGGAGTAAGCCAGTCGACCCCTCGAGCCTGCTCTGCCATTCAGTATCATAGCTAATCTGATTGTAACTTCAACCCCGCCCACCCAGATAACCTTTCACCCCTTTTGTGAATCTAGAATCGGTCCGGTTATGCCTTAAAAATATTCAAAGACTGCTTCCACTGCCTTTTGACGAAGAGAGTTTCAGAGATGCACGACCAAGAGAAAGAAATCCTCCTCATCTCAGTCTTAATGAGTGACTCGTACAGGGCAGCACAGTGGCATAGTGGTTAGCACAGCTGCCTCACAGCGCTGAGGTTCCAGGTTCGATCCCGGCTCTGGGTCACTGTCCGTGTGGAGTTTGCACATTCTCCCCACGTGCACATGGGTTTCACCCCCACAACCCAAAGATGCGCAGGCTAGGCGAGTTGGCCACACTAAATTGCCCCTTAATTGGAAAAAATGAATTGGGTACTCTAAATTTATTTTTTAAAAAGGAGTGACTCCTTGTTTTAAACAGTGACTCCGAAGTTCTAGATTCACCCACAAGAGGAAACATCCTCTCCACATCCACCCTGTTCCTTGCCTAGCGGAACCAGCGAATCATATTCCTGCCCTTATTATCAAATCCTTCCATAGCCTCTTTTCCACCCTATAGAACAAGTTACGCTCTTCACCAAGCTGCTCCTGAACAACGACAACACTAGCATCCACCCAGCAATGTGGAAAACGTTGATGCTCCTTTGTTTTGGTTTCAGAGATTGAAATTACGCTGTTGGTCTGCATTGTGAAGCATAGTGATTGGGTTTTCCACACTTTAAACATGGTTTGCCTTGAGCCGGACATTTCCTTTTTAAGTGGGCGTTGCCACATCGGTAACGCACGAGGCACGTTCGCGCATGTGCAAACTTTTCTTCAGTCTCACATTTTCGAGCGAAGTGCACATGTCCCGGGCTGGAGTTGTGTGCGCAAGATAGCTGCCTTCTGAAACGTGCATTTTTAACTGCCTGCGACACCATTTTAACACTCTTGACCTCGTAGTTGACTATCGTGCTTTTTTCATGGTGATAAAAATTCTATATATAGGTTTTTACTCTGTTCGTGAGATAAACACTTTTCAATTGGGATTTTCAGCATTAAATCTTGCTGTCTTAACAATGCTTCTCTTAGACTCTCATCACATATTCCATACACTATTTGATCTCTGATCAGCGAATCATGCAAAGCTGCATAGTTCCAAGTTTGTACTAGTAATTTTAAAATCGGTGACAAAGCTGGTGAATGATTTCCCCATGTTTTTGCAAACGTTTGATGAACCGGAATCTCTCAAATATTTTGTTTGTCTGCGTTCTGCAACGGTCATCAAATTCGTTAATTACTAAATTAAATTTGCTTTGGTCCTCCCTTTCAGAGTAGTTGAAAGTTTTATATTTCTGTAGCCTGCTGTCATACCATGGATAAAAGCAGTGCTATTTTCCTAGCCTCAGCCGTGGTGGTTAAGTCATGTGCCTCTAGATAAATTTAAAACTGCTGTTTGAATAGTTTCCAATTGGAATTAAGATTACCGGTTGTCTTGCGTTGACGTGGAGCATCAAGGTGATTTTTTGTCGAAACATCCGAATGCTGCAACGCCTCCCCAGTTGACTAGTCGGTACAAATTTTTTTCTTTTTTCTCATTGATTCTAATCTAATCCAATCTAGTAAATTTTCCTGAAGTCAATATCCTGGTACCATTTTATATTACGTTGTGTAATATCTTATTAATCATTTGTTTCTTTTCACGATGGTCCTGTACTTGATGTTCATTAATACTCAAAGTGTTCAATTAAAGCAAACTATTTATTGAGTAACATTAACAATGAAACTGAGAGTTTGTTCTCTCTTCAACAACTAAACTAGAGATTAAATTAACAATATTAAATATATATAAACTATGATTAACTACACCTGCACTCTGAACTCTCACTACCTCTGGTCACACCAAACACGAAGAGATGGGAACTCGGCTTGAGCTCATCTTTTATACCATCTCCAGTGCTGCCATCTAGTGGTTACCTAGCTGTTACTTTGGTATATTAACCCTTTATATACATACAGATATGCAGATCACTACAGCCGGTGAAAATCTAATTCTGATTCTTGTAAGATTTTGCAGCCATGTTGGCATTTAAACTCATGCCAAATCACCTCCATTAATTATACGAGTGTCCAGGAATGTTAGTGAGAGCAGCAGAACTACTAACCAGGTCATGGGCGGGATTCTCCAATCCCGGAGCAGAGTGTCCACGGTGTCGTAAATGCCGTCGCGTTTTACGACGGCGGGAACGGGCCGCTCCCACAACTAATTCTGGCCCCTCCAGGGGGCCAGCATGGCACTGGAGCAGTTCGCGCCGCTCCAGCTGCCGATCCCGGCGCGAACTGTGCGGCGTGGGATCCACCCATGCACAGTTGCGCCGGCGCCAACGAGGACATGCGCAGTGGCACCGGCGCCAATGCGCGCATGCGCAGTGGCCTCCTTCAATGCGCCGGCCCCGATGCAACATGGCGCAGGGCTACAGGAGCCGGCCTGCGACGGATCCCCTTCCCCCCAAAGGCCACCACTCAGCCCTTACACACCAAGGTCCCGCCGTCCCAGAGCAGGTTAGAAAGGCGCCGGCAGGACTCTGCTCTTTTCTTACGGCCGCTCGGCCCATCCAGGCTGGAGAATCGGTGGGACGGCCACACAGAGCGGCCCGCGATCGGCGCCACACCAATGGCGCTGATTCTCCGCTCTGGGGCAGAGAATCCCGCCCCATAAGTACGAAGTGATTTAGCTGGAAGTCTAATTATTGTAGTGCAGAGAGTGGAGTAAAAATGTGGCCTGTCTCTGAACTTAACCTTTCCCATAGAAGCTTCTTGCTTATAACTTCAAAACCAGTTGCATCATCCAAGCATAGCATAATATGCACAGCTACATCAGATTCATGTATTTACCTAAAATTACAGACAGCCAAAGTACCTCTGCGGAAATTGATCCAATTCCAGACCTCAGGGGCATTTAGCTTTTGGTTAAAATAAAGGCTTAGCAGCACAGCCAGCCCCAACTCAGGTAACCCAAGAGCCAAGTAAATGATAACACATCTCACATCCTTGTGTGGATTGTCCTAGTCAAAACAGGATGGAAAAATAAATACATTTCTCCGTCAGCCAGACTACTTTCTAAAAAATGTTTCTTTTTTTAAAACAAAAATGGACAATTGCTGGGCTGACAAAATGGCACCAGCTGATCACATGCAAGTTTCGGGGCGTTTCTAAGTAGTTTGAAAGCAAACCAAGGCCAACACCTCCAATGTTCTGGAAATGTAACACTCTTCGCATCGTATAAAGATTCCAGCCAATTCAGCCCAATGACAAAGCAGACAAGCCATCTGCCCCAGCCAGCTATGAACAAAAGCAGCTGTTTGCAACTCCTAGACTCCAATGTGGTGCTCATGAAAGAAGCATTACCTGCTGCAACACAATGAATGGTTTTTAACCAGGGGCCCTGTTTAACAATTTGAGCACCACAAAAAAAAACACAGCTAAACTCGTAAACTCAAATTAAACTAATTAATTAATTATTGATGGCTGGTCAGGTGATGTGCTTGAGCTGCTTGATGTGGGTGTGGTGTTGGGTGCTCGGGTGCACAGATGAGCCAACACAGTTGTATGTGGTACAACTCTATTTTATTATAACTCTTATAATACAGTTCGTTCTGGATACTCTGCACGTGCTGTCTCCCTGAGTGTGTTTGGCAATAGATGTGTCCTGGTTCTCCTCTGCAGCTAATACTGACCACCGGGGGTCGTGTCTGTGCTTTTATATCTTTCTGTCATTGGTTGTGGTGTTGTGTGTTCTGATTTGTCTGTTGGTGTGTCTATCATGATGTGTGTGTTTGAATATCATGACAGTGGGAGCTGGAAGATCCCATTGCGAGCTGCAGCGACCACATCTGCAGTAAGTGTTGGCTGCTCGAAGAGCTCCGGCTCAGAGTTGATGAGCTGGAGTCTGAGCTTCAAACACTGAGGCACATCCGGGAGGGGGAGACTTACCTGGACACTGTGTTTCAGGAGGCAGTCACACCTGTCAGAGTAAGTAGTTTAAATCCTGCTAGTGGCCAGGGACAGGAGGGTGAGACTGCAAGTCAGGCAGGTAAAGGGAACCAGCAGTCAGGAACTCAGGAGCCTCAGCCCTTGACCCTGTCCAACAGGTATGAGGCACTTGCTCCCTGTGTGGATGGCGAACAGGGCTGCAGGAAGGATGAGTCAGCTGACCAAGGCACCATGGTTCAGCAGGCCATTCAAGGGGAGGGAGTAAATAGGCAAGTTGGAGTTGTAGGGGATTCTATTATCAGGGGGATAGATAGTATCGTTTGTGAGCAGGATAAAGAGTCCCGCATGGTATGTTGCCTGCCCGGTGCTAGGGTGCGGGACATCTCTGACTGGCTTGAAAGGATACTGGAGAGGGAGAGGGAGGATCCAGTTGTTGTGGTCCATGTCGGTACCAACAACATAGGCAAGTCTAGAAAAGAGGACCTGTTTGGAGATTATAAAGAGCTAGGGTTCAAATTAAAAAACAGGTCCTCAAGGGTCATAATCTCCAGATTACTGCCCGAGCCACGTGCAAATTGGCATAGGGAGGCAAGAATAAGGGAAGTTAACACGTGGCTGAAAGAGTGGTGTGGGAAAGAGGGGTTCCTTTTCATGGGACACTGGCATCAGTTTTGGGACAGGGGGGAGCTATACCGCTGGGGCCAGTGTTCTGGCGAAAAGAGTAAATAGGGTGGTCAATAGAACTTTAAACTAGAGGGGGGGGGGGGGGGGGGGGGACAAAGGAAAGTCAGGGAACCAAGAGGTGAAGTAATCAGTGGGAAGCGTAGCTGCTTAGGAATAGAAAAAAGCACGAAAAGACAGAACTCAGGAGAGGTTACGATAGTCCCCATCCCACAAAATATGACACAGTGTGTCGAAAGGCTCAGTAAACCAAGGTCCACCACACTAAGAAAACAAAAAGGGACGGTCAATAGAGAATTAAAGGTGCTATATTTAAATGCGCACAGTGTACGGAACAAGGTAGATGAGCTAGTGGCCCAGATTGTGACTGGCAGGTATGATGTGGTAGGCATCACAGAGACATGGTTGCAGGGGGTTCAGGACTGGCATTTAAACATCCAGGGATTCACAACCTATCGAAAAGACAGGGAGGTGGGCAGAGGGGGCGGGTTGCCTTGTTAATTAGGAATTAAATTAAATCAATAGCACTAAACGACATAGGGTCAGATGATGTGGAGTCTGTGTGGGTAGAGTTGAGGAACCACAAAGGCAAAAAAACCATAACGGGAGTTATGTAACAGTGGTCAGGACCAGGGACACAAAATGCACCACGAAATAGAAAGGGCATGTCAGAAAGGCAAGGTCACAGTGATCATGGGGACTTCAATATGCAGGTGGACTGGGTAAATAATGTTGCTAGTGGACCCAAAGAAAGGGAATTCATTGAATGTTTACAGGAGGGCTTTTTGGAACAGCTTGTGATGGAGCCCACGAGGTAACAGGCCATTCTGGACTTAGTGTTATGTAATGAGCCAGACTTGATTAAAGATCTTAAAGTAAGGGAGCACTTAGGAGGCAGTGATCATAATATGGTAGAATTCAGTCTGCAATTTGAAAGAAAGAAGGTAGAATCAGATGTAAAGATGTTACAGTTAAATAAAGGTAACTACAGGGGCATGAGGGAGGAACTGACGAAAATCGACTGGGAGCAGAGCCTAGTGGGAAAGACAGTAGAACAGCAATGGCAGGAGTTTCTGGGAGTAATTGAGGACACAGTGCAGAGGTTCATCCCAAAGAAAAGAAAGGTTATCAGAGGGGGGGATTAGGCAGCCATGGCTGACAAAGGAAGTTAGGGAATGCATCAAAGCAAAAGAGAAAGCCTATAATGTGGGAAGTCAGAAGATTGGGAAGGCTACAAAAACAAACCGAGGATAACAAAGAGAGAAATAAGGAAAGAGAGGATCAAATATGAAGGTAGGCTAGCCAGTAACATTAGGAATGATAGTAAAAGTTTCTTTAAATACATTAAAAAGAAACGGCAGGCAAAAGTAGACATTGGGCCGCTCCAAAATGACGCTGGTAATCTAGTGATGGGAGACAAGGAAATAGCTGAGGAATGAAATAAGTACTTTGCGTCAGTCTTCACAGTAGAAGACACGAGTAATATCCCAACAATTCCGGAGAGTCAGGGGGCAGAGTTGAATATGGTAGCCATCACAAAGGAGAAAGTGCTAGAGAAACTAAGAGGTCTAAAAATTGATAAATCTCCGGGCCCAGATGGGCTACATCCTAGAGTTCTAAAGGAGATAGCTGAAGAAATAGTGGAGGCATTAGTTATGATCTTTCAAAAGTCACTGGAGTCAGGGAAAGTCTCAAAGGATTGGAAAATCGCTGTTGTAACCCCCTTGTTCAAGAAGGGAACAAGGAAAAAGATGGAAAATTATAGGCCAATTAGCCTAACCTCAGTTGTTGGCAAGATTCTAGAATCCATTGTTAAGGATGAGATTTCTAAATTCTTGGAAGTGCAGGGTCAGATTAGGACAAGTCAGCATGGATTTAGTAAGGGGAGGTTGTGCCTGACAAACCTGTTAGAGTTCTTTGAAGAGATAACAAATAGGTTAGACCAAGGAGAGCCAATGGATGTTATCTATCTTGACTTCCAAAAGGCCTTTGATAAGGTGCCTCATGGGAGACTGCCGAGTAAAATAAGGGCCCATGGTATTCGAGGCAAGGTACTAACATGGATTGGCTGTCAGGCAGAAGGCAGAGAGTTGGGATAAAAGGTTATTTTTCGGAATGGCAACCGGTGACGAGTGGTGTCCCGCAGGGTTCAGTGTTGGGGCCACAGCTGTTCTCTTTATATATTAACGATCTAGATGACGGGACTGGGGGCATTCTGGCTAAGTTTGCCGATGATACAAAGATAGGTGGAGGGGCAGGTAGTATGGAGGTGGTGGGGAGGCTGCAGAAAGATTTAGACAGTTTAGGAGAGTGGTCCAAGAAATGGCTGATGAAATTCAACGTGGGCAAGTGCGAGGTCTTGCACTTTGGAAAGAAGAATAGAGAAATGGACTATTTTCTAAATGGTGACAAAATTCATAATGCTGAAGTGCAAAGGGACTTGGGAGTCCTAGTCCAGGATTCTCTAAAGGTAAACTTGCAGGTTGAGTCCATAATTAAGAAAGCAAATGCAATGTTGTCATTTATCTCAAGAGGCTTGGAATATAAAAGCAGCGATGTACTTCTGAATCTTTATAAAGCATTAGTTAGGCCCCATTTAGAACACTGTGCGCAATTTTGGGCCCCACACCTCAGGAAGGACATACTGGCACTGGAGCGGGTCCAGCGGAGATTCACACGGATGATCCCAGGAATGGTAGGCCTACCATACAATGAACGTCTGAGGATCCTGGGATTATATTCATTGGAGTTTAGGAGGTTGAGGGGAGATCTAATAGAAACTTACAAGATAATGAATGGCTTCGATAGGGTGGACGTAGGGAAATTGTTTCCATTAGCAGGGGAGACTAGGACCCGGGAGCACAGCCTTCGAATAAAAGGGAGTCACTTTAGAACAGAGATGAGGAGAAATTTCTTCAGCCAGAGAGTGGTGGGTCTGTGGAATTCATTGCCACAGAGGGCGGTGGAGGCCGGGCGTTGAGTGTCTTTAAGACAGAAGTTGATAAATTCTTGATTTCTCGAGGAATTAAGGGCTATGGAGAGAGAGCGGGTAAAGAGTTGAAATCAGCCATGATTGAATGGTGGAGTGGACTCGATGGGCCGAATGGCCTTACTTCCGCTCCTATGTCTTATGGAAAGTATTGTAACATGACTGAGATTTGAGCTATCGGAATTCTTTTAATTAATAAGCTATTAGACATTATAGCTACTCTGACATAGAACATACACTGCAGGAGGCCATTCGGCCCACCGAGTCTGCACCCACTTAAGCCCTCACCTCCACCCTATTCCTGTAACTCAATAACCCCTCCCAACCTTTTTGGTCACTAAGGGCAATTTATCATGGCCAATCCACCTAACCTGCACGTCTTTGGACTAAACCGGAGCACCCGGAGGAAACCCACACAGACACGGGGAGAACGTGCAGATTCCGCACAGTGACCCAGCGGGGAATCGAACCTGGGAGCCTGGCGCTGTGAAGCCACAGTGCTATCCACTTATGCTACCGTGTTGACCTCCGAAGAGAAACAGTAGCAGCGAGAACCAGGCAAGCAATCTATACCAGATGGCAGCAGAAAGAGCTCTGTCCCTTGACTGTACAATGGAACTTGCGCCTTCAAGACTAACTCAGCTCTTGCACTTTATCCCTTGGTGAAAATCTAGTTTCTGAAAAGACTGATCACCCTGCAACAGTCAGTATCCCCTATGAAGAATCATTCCATTAGACGTTTGATTCTGGACTCTCGACGCCCATAAAATCTTAACTTGTATTTTATAGTGGTCTGGCCTTGAACCTCCTTCCTTTCCCTGAACCCCGTTTATAGTGGGCGGGATTCTCCCATTCAGTGGCAGAGTATCCACGCCGTCAGAAACGGCATCGTGTTTCACAACGGTGTCAACGGGCCGCTGGCAGTAGCGATTCTGGCCCCTACAGGGGGCCAGCACGGCGCTGGAGTGGTTCACGCCGCCCCAGCCTCCCATTCCGGCACAGACTGTGCGCCCTGCCAAGTCGCGCATGCGCGGTGGCCCCCCTCAACGCGCTGGCCCCGACGCAACATGGCGCGGGAGTTCAGGAGTCGGCGCGGAAGAAAATAGGCCCGGGGTGCAAGTGGCCGGCCCGCCGCTCGGTGGGCCCCGGTGGGGTGGGGGGAAAAAAAAAATCAATAAATCTTGGTGCAATTTAAGTATTTATTTTCAATTAAGAGTGCGATTTAGAAATTCTGCGAATTGGAATCCTTACTTGGCAAGTGGAAAAATTCCACAGAGGAGGCCACCTGGAACAAAACCAAATTCTTGCCTCTCACACAACTGTTCAGTGCAGACTCGGGTTGCAGATTTACTCGGGCCATTTGGCTTGAGAAAATATAAAATACAAGCACCAGTAACTCAAAAGTAGCAGATTCAGAGCCAAATAGTGAATGAAAGCTCCACTGCTGATGTGCCGATCGTCACCGGCCTCTGTTCATACATAGAGCTTGAAATTCCTGGTTAAGCTGCCCTCTCAGTAACACCAAGGGAACGAGAAGAAGTGAAACATAGAATCATGGAATTTACAGTGCAGAAGGTCATTCGGCCCATCGAGTCTGCACCGGCCCTTGGAAAGAGCATCATACTGAAGCCCACACCTCCACCCTATCCCCGTAACCCAGTAACCCCACCTACCCTTTTTTAGACAGCAAGGGGCAATTTAGCATGGCCAATCCACCTAACCTGCATGTCTTTGGACTGAGAGAGGAAACCAGAGCACTGGGAGGAAACCCACGCAGACACGGGGAGAATGTGCAAACTCCGCACAGACAGTAACCCAAGACAGGAATCGAACCCGGGACCCTGGAGCTGTGAAGTAACAATGATGACCACTGTCAACATTGATATTGTGCACTGGCTACCCCATAGTATTGCATTTCATTATTTTCACCCACCTGTGTAGCTTCTGTCCTGCATCACTCTTCGTAACTGTGAACTCCAACTCCAAGCCTCAGCAACTGCAATCAACAGTCTGGGGAAAGGTGTGTGTGTGTGTGTGTGTGTGTGTGGTGGTGGTGGTTGGGGGGGGGGGGGGGGAGAAGAGAAATTGCATGGCCCAGTGACCAATTCACCTCTTTCCCCCCCACCCCTCAGCCCAAGTGAAACAAGCAACCCTTATAGCTTAACCAAGATTGAGAATGTGCTCATGCAAGAATTGTAGGCGGACATATTGTGAAATGTGCTGGAATTTCCAGTTTCTTCCTCAAGGTCGTAAGTAGCTGAGCATTTAGCACCTTTGACCCTCGAGTTAGAGGAGCAGCTGATTTAGTCAATCCTTGCATTTCAACGGCAACAAAACCAAGATCATGCACTGGGCAGCAAAACGCAGGCAACTGTCCCTGCTTCAAGTTCTAACAGGACACATGTATCCACAAGAGACAGCTCTGCAAGCATTTTTAATGCTAGTCTGGCCAAGATTGTCGATTAGTGGAAGGTTAATGAATCATGAAGACTTTTCCTTGTTGGGCAAGTTACAAGCAACCGCTACGCAAGTCACTGGCATCAAAAACAAACCTCCGACAAATGTCAACGACCAAAAAAAAAGCTCAGCCTTACGACAGAGCAAGTCAATCTCAGACAATCACGCAGCATTAAATTAGCTGTTAAGAAGTTGGGTAGGAGATAAAAAGGAGATATTTGAAAATAAAAAAAATGGCTCTAGCTTCGACCCACTTCATATGTATGCGTAGCTCTTATTTCACTTAATTACAATCCCAAAAAGAATGCTCCTCTGGAATACAAACATACAAATTCGGAGCATGCCACTGGTCCCTCGAGCCTGCTCTGGCATTCAACAAGATCATGTTGGATCAGATTGCAAGCTTAATGCAACATTCCCACTTGCCCCCCAATTACCGTTTACCTCAAGAATCCACCAAGATCGGCCTTAAAAATAAAGGGCTGGATTCTCTATTTCAGAGGCCAAGTGCCTGCTGAAACGGAGAATTCGCCAAAATCGGCACTGAACTCTCACCGATTCCGGGACCGGTGAAGGGATAGCAGTGGTGCCGGGTGAAACTCCCAGCTCCCGCACCAAAAACAGCCAGAGAATGGCCGGGTCCGTGCATGCGCAAGGCGATGACCTGCAGCGGTCACACCGTACAATATGAGGCCGGCTGTGCGCGGACCTGACAGGCCACCACCTGGCCAACCCCCCCACAGCCCTCGTGGAAGCACCCCCCCCCACCTCCTCCCCGGCCAGTGGCTCGAGTGCGGCAGTGCTGGACACAGACCGTAGCTGCCATGCCGGGCTCCTGACCGCTCATACCACACATCAACTGTGCGTGCGGTCCATCGAGGGCGGAGCGTCACGGGGGGGCCTTCCGATGAGGCGCGCACGCCAAGTAACGCAATGACGCCATTTCGGAGGTGGCGGAGACTTGGAAACCTGCGTCAAACCGGTGCCGCCCCCGATTTGGGAGTCGGAAGGGATTCTCCGCCCGATCGCGCACAAGGACTCTGCTTTGCTGTCTTTTAAGGAAGAGAGTTCCAAAGACTCACGACCCTAAAGAGGAAACATTCTCCTCATCTCTCGTAAATAAGCAAACCCTTCTTTTTAAACCGCAATCCCTAGTTCTATATTCTTCCACATTACAAAACATCCTTTCCACATCCACCCTGTCAAGACTCTTCAGGATCTTAAAGGTTTCGATCTTACACTAAATTCCAGTGAATACAAGCCTAACTTGTCCAAGCTTTCCTCATATGACAACCAGCATATTCCTGGTATTAGTTGAATGATCCTTCTCTGTACTGCTTCTAACGTACTTACATTTTTTCTTAAATAAGGAGACCAATACTGTACACAATAGTCCTGGTCTCGCCTGTGTCCTGTACAACTGAAGCATAACCTCCCTATGTTTGTAATCAATTCTTGCAATGAACGATAACCTTCTATTTGCTTTCCTAATTACTTGCTGTACCTATAAATCAACCGTTTGTGATTCATGCACTAGGATACCCATATTCTTCTGCAAAGAGTTCTGCAATCTCTCACTATTCAGATAAGTTTGTTTTCTATTCTTCCTGCCAAAAGGGTGAATTTCACATTTGCCCAGGTGACGCTCCATTTGCCAAAGCTTTGCCCACTCACTTAACCTACGCCCTTCATGTCCTCTTCACAACTTGCTTTCCTACCTATCTTTGTGCCATTGATAAATTTAGCAACCATACCTTCAGACCCTTCATCCAAGTCATTTATAAAAAGTTGAGACCCCAGTACTGATCCCTGTGGAATGCAACTCTGAAGCATGCAAGAACAATCAGGCACTACCATTTGCTCAATAAATACAAGCCCACAAGTACAATGTTAACTTGGTTGATGATTTGGGTGAAGTGTTAAAGAAAAAAAAAAAAAAAGAGTCTTGCATTTATATAATGCTATTCATGACCACCATAAGTTTCAAAAATGCTTTACGCTGATAGTTTGCGAGGGTATTCCAACTTGGAACACCGGTTCGCAAGGGCTTGGTTTTTGTTTTGGTGAGAGGACAGAAGAGAAACCCCAGTGAGAATAAATAGCCCAGTAATTGTCAAACATTTATTAAAAACCATCTATTAAAGACAAATACACACAAACAGGACCACTCTTATCTCACGTATTTAAGATGTATGAACTACTAAACACAGTTTATATATGATGTATCCCTTATTACACAATATATCTAGGATACCTGAAATTCCGTTCCCTAAACAATATCCAAATTGGATAACAGATTATAGTTACCACACAATACAGGGATGATACTCAAATCTGGGAACTGTCTTTTTCCTGGTCCAAAAGATATTTTTAAACTGCTGTTCCGAAGCTTTTCTGCACTGCCTTGGCTCTAAGACTTAGAAGCTTGTTTGCTAGAAACTGGCCTGTCCATTTTGAGATTGCTATATAGTAACTGCCTCTCCTGACTTCTCATGGTCTGGACAATTATACCTTTGTTGTTTTTTGATTATGCCTTGCGCATTCGGCTGACTGCCCCCATCAACTTCCTTGACGATACATTAACATATGTATCTCAGGGACCGTCCCAATCATCTACGATCTGCTTCTTCTCCATCAGCCATTTGATTATCTAAACTGTCATTCTAAACTCGTTCCAGGAAAGACACGGTCATGTGAGAGTATCTTTAAGAAATGGGTGTTTAAGAAAGGTACCTTTAAGAAATGTTTGGCTGCTCATGTCACTGCAGTGATGTCAGAGTGTGGGTGGAGCAGAGCTCTGGTTCTGCTTTCTAGGTTCACTTTGAGAAAAGCTTGGGCGTGTCACTGTCTTTTTAGTTTCGTTTTCCAGTGTGTTGCAGCTGAAGTCAGCCAAAGCAGCTGTACTGTTGATCTCTGCCATGAAGGACTCTCTCTTAATCATTTGGTGAATTCAGAATTATAAATGTTTTCAGTATTGAATGTAAACTCTGATGTGCTCCTGTTTAAAGGTTTAAGTCAAGTCTTTTGGGTGTAAAAAGACAGCATAGAGGTTACTTAGTGTTGTATTCTTTGGGGGTTATCTTTGAATTAATGGTTGCCAAGATATTCACTGTTTGTTTTAAAAAGGTTAACTCGAGTTCATAGAATAATTTTTTAAAATAGTTTTCTGTTGTACCATACTTGTAGAGTGAGCCATGTGCTCCCCAGACCACAAATCTATTAATAGTTGTGGGTCAGGTGAACTCCATGATACACTTTGGGGTTCTTTAAACCCTGAACCATAACAATGGGGGCTCGAGGGGGATAAAAGTCTATCTATTGGATTGCCTTTGTGAACTTAAAGACAGTGAGGGGTGAGCATATTGTGGGTGATTTTCAGGTGTGGTATTTCAGTTTAAGTGGGGAGTGTGTTGTGGGCAATGGCCCTTTCAGAGGCTCAGAAGTTTTTTGGGGTGGAAACTGTCACACGCAGTACCTTACGGACAGAGACTAAAAGCAGACTGTTAGATTTGGCAAAAATATTGCAGTTAACATTACCTGACAAAATGCGAAAAGATGAGGTAATTATGGCAGTGGTTAAGCATTTAAGGTTGCCCAAGATACAGTTTGACTCATTGGAAATGGCAAAAATTCAGTTGCAAATTAAACAAATGGAACATGAGAAAGAATTAAAGCAGCTGGAATACGCAAGAGAGGAAAAAGAAAGAGAAAGAGAGAGAGGGAAAAGAAAAGGAGAGAGGGGAAAGGAGAAGAGAAAGAATAGCCCTAGCAGAACAAAAAGTGAAAGGGAGATACAGATCAGGGAAAGAGAGAGAGAGAGAGAGAGTTTGAACTTCAGAAAATGGCCATGAAACATGACAGTCAGTTAAAATTGACAGACGTAAAGGGAAACGTACAGTTGGATGATAGTGATGAGGATAGTGATAAAGAGCATCAAAGTTGAAGGCTTGGTGGGAATCTATTTAAATATGTCCAAGCATTGCCAAGGCTTGATGAGGAGGAGGTAGAAGCATTTTTCATTTCATTTGAGATGATAGCTAAACAAATGAAATGGCCACAGGACATGGGGGTATTACTATTTCAAACAAAGCTGGTAGGTAGGGCTAGTAAAGTGTTTGCATCACTACCGGAGGAGGTATCTGGGACATATGAGGAGGTGAAAAAAATCCATCTTAGGTGCATATGAACTAGTGCCTGAAGCCTACAGCCAAAGGTTTAGGAATTTAAGGAAAGTATTTGGTCAAACATACATGGAGTTTGAATTGATCAAACAGAGTAATTTTGATAGCTGGATAAGGGCTTTGAAACTAGACCAAACGTATGAAGCTCTCAGAGAAATTATACTTTTGGAGGAGTTTAAAAATCCAATTCCTGATGTAGTGAGAACTCATGTGGAAGAACAGAGGGTTAAAACTGCGAGATTAGCAGCAGAAATGGCAGATGTTTATGAATTAGTTCATAAGTCTGGTTTCCGACATCAGTTTCAGCCTGTGAGGGATAGAAACTGGGGATGAGAGCAATACTCAAATGGTAAAGGTAAAGGTGATCTGATGGAGATAATGAGAGTGTACCTCAGATTTTAAAAAAGCAATCCAGGAGGGTAGAAAAGAAATGAAAAGTTTCAAATGTTTTCACTGTAATAAACTAGGCCATGTAAAGTCAGTGTTGGTGGTTGAAGAAAAGCACTGGGAAGGCTGATGTGGTAAAACAGGATAAGACAGTGGGGATTGTTAAATTGGTAACGGAAAGCCCAAGTGAAGCGAAGGAAGTGCAAAAGATTGTACAGCCTGATCAAGAGGTGATTGATAAGAAGGTGCCAGATCCCTTTAAAGAATTACTTGTGTGGGGAAAGTTTACTCATGTGTATCAGGAGGGGCAGGTAAAGAAATCACAATTTTAAGAGATATGGGAGCTAGTTAATCTTTAATGGTAAGAGATGAGGAGTTATGTAGTTTGGGAAGAATGTTGCCAGAAAAGGTGATAATATGTGGAATTCAGGGTGAGAGGAGCAGTGTTCAATTATATAAGGTAAGGTTGGAAAGTCCAGTGAAGAGTGGTGAAGTGGTCGAAGGAGTAATAGAGAAACTATCTTGTCCAGGAATACAGTTTATCTTGGATAATGATATAGCTGGATCGCAAGTGGGAATGATGCCTACTGTGATTGATAAGCCAGTGGAAAATCAGACAACTGAAGTGTGGAAGGACGAATGTCCTGGGATTTTTCTGTATTGTGTAGTAACAAGGTCGCAAAGTCACAGGTTAAGACAAGAGCACAAATCAAAGAGTTAAGATGAAGTTGAAGTGCAATTAACAGAAATGATTTTTGATCAGATGATTGAAAAAGAACAAGAACAGGTTGAGGATGAGGCGGATACTTTTAGTTCAGGAATATTGGCGGAGTTACAACAAAAAGATATAGAAATAAAACAGATGTATCAGAACGCATACAAGGAAGAGGAATCTGTGTGTATACCAGAGTGTTATTACCGTAAAAGTAATGTTTTGATGAGAAAATGAAGACCTTTACATATGCAGGCAGATGAAAAGGGGGCAGAAGTTCATCAAGTGGTATTGCCGGTAGGGTATAGAAAGGAGGTGTTGCGAGTTGCACATGAGGTACCAGTGGGAGGTCATTTGTGGATAAGGAAAACTCGAAGCTAAAATCCAGAAACATTTTTATTGGCCTGGACTACATAAAGATGTAGTTAACTTTTGTCAATCATGTCACACATGTCAAGTGATAGGGAAACCTCAAGTAGTGATAAAACCAGCACCCTTAATACCCATTCCAGCATTTGAGGAACCTTCTACAAGGGTCCTAATTGATTGCGTAGGACCGCTTCCTAAAACAAAAAGTGGGAATCAATATCTTTTGACTATAATGGATGTGTCTACTAGGTTTCCAGAGGCCATTTCAGTACGTAATATTACAGCTAAAAAGAATGTGGAGGAGTTACTTAAATTGTTTACTAGATATGGACTACCCACAGAAATACAATCGGATCAAAGATCAAATTTTACATCAAGGTTATTCAAAGAAGTTATGGATAGCTTCGGAATAAAACAATTTAAATCAACTGCATACCATCCAGAATCACAGGGAGCGTTAGAAAGGTGGCATCAGACATTAAAGACAATGTTGAGGGCTTATTGTCAAGATTATTCAGAGGATTGGGATAAAGGAATTAGTGTTAATATGCGTAAAAGGTACGTTGAAAGGGAAGGAGAGAAAAAGGAGGCGGTTTTAATGATTCTAACTCAAAGTGACGAACCAAATCCAGATGACTGTGAATTTGACATACCTCAAATTAAATTGGAAAATGAGGATGTTCTTAAAAATTGGGATAAATTGTTGAGTTATCGTCCAGAGGAAAAATGAACTAACCTGAAAGAGTTATTGACATCACATGGGCAAGTTTGTGGAGATAAATTGGTAAGTAATAAAGTGGCTATACATGATGTAGATGTGGAAAATGCTGTCCAATCAAACAACATCTATACCCAACGGTTGTGTGTGGACTATAGAAAGATTAATGCAGTTACAAGAATGGACTCTTATCCTATCCCACGTTTGCAAGATTGCATTGAGAAAGTGGGACAGCCCGCTTTTATTTCCAAATTGGATTTACTAAAAGGTTACTTTATCTGAAAGGGCGAAGACGATTTCATCTTTTGTGACTCCAGATGGTATATACCAATTCAAAGTTATGCCATTTGGCATGAAAAACGCCCCAGCCACATTTCAACGGTTAACAAAGTTGTTTCAGGATTACCCAATTGTGCGGTATACAATCGACGATCTGGTAATTTTCAGCCAGAGATGGAAAGAACATTTCAAACATCTGATGGAGTTTTTCGATCGACTTCAGGAGGCGGGTTTGGTGGTAAACCTAGCCAAAAGTGAATTTGGAAAAGCGCAAATCACTTTCCTTGAGGAGTTTCCGATACCCTCAAGACAAAGGGAAATAATGCGATTTCTTGGCATGAGTGGATTTGATCGCTCATTTGTGCAAACGTTCTGTAACGTGATTGCTCCACTGATGGACTTGCTAAAGAAACGTCGAAAATTTCAATGGACAGCAGACTTTCAACAGGCATTTGACTGCCTGAAAGCTGTGATAACCAATGCTCCTGTGTTAGAGAATTGCAAGGGACTCTCTGATCAGATTGAACTAAAGTATCTGACTTTAAAGAGAAATGCCGAGGCGTAGAGAAATGGACGAATCATGCAGAGACTTTGTTTTTCAAAGAGACTGTCAATCATGAAGGATTTCAGCTGGAGGAAGAAGAACGGGGGGGGGGGGGGAAATGGACAAATTATTATACCTGTTTGCGTGTTTTGTTTTTAAACGAAAAAGTATATTTACTGTGTGCATTTCTTAAAGAATAGTGAAAAGGTGAAAAATGAAACCATCTTGAAGTTGATGGTTTCTTTTCTTTTCTTGGGGGTGGGGGGGGGGGGAAAGTGTCATGTGAGAGTACCTTTAAGAAATGGGTGTTTAAGAAAGGTACCTTTAAGAAATGTTTGGCTGCTCATGTCACTGCAGTGATGTCAGAGTGTGGGTGGAGCTGAGCTCGGTTTCTGCTTTTTAGTTTCACTTTGAGAAAAGCTTGGGCGTGTCACTGTCTTTTTGGCTTCATTTTCCAGTGTTGCAGCTGAAGTCAGCCAAAGTAGCTGTACTGTTGATCTCTGCCATGAAGGACTCTCTCTTAATCATTTGGTGAATTCAGAATTATAAATGTTTTCAGTATGGAATGTAAACCCTGATGTGCTCCTATTTAAAGGTTTGTTAAGTCTTTTGGGTGTATAAGGACAGCATACAGGTTACTTAGTGTTGTATTCTTTGGGGGTTATCTTTGAATTAAATGGTTGCTAATATATTCACGGTTTGTTTTAAAAAAGGTTAACTTGAGTTAATAGAATAATTTTTAAAAATACTTTTCCATTTCTGTTGTACCATACCTGTAGAGTGGGCTGTGTACTCCCCATACCACAATCTATTAATAGTTGTGGGTCAGGTGAACTCCATGATACACTTTGGGGTTCTCTAAACCCTGACCCATAACAGACGCATACCAATCGAGTCCCTTCAAAACTGTCTACTGCTGTCTCCAGGTGGATTCCAGACACCAATTAAGTAATTTGAAGTGTAGTAACTGTTTCAATGTGGAAAACATACCAGCCAAATTGCAAACAGCAAAACAAACTCTCACAAACAGCAATGTGATAATGACTAGAATTTTTTTTTTTTTTTTTTTTTTTTTTAAATGATTAGATAATCTTTTTTTTTTTGCAGTGTTAAATCGAGGGATAAATATTGGTCGGGAATAACCCGCTCTTCTTTCAAATATTGCCACAGAATATCTTGCGTGCATCTGAGCAGGCAGATGGTGCCTCAGTTTCGCATCTCACCCAGAAGGTGGTACCTCCGAAAGTGCAGTGCTCCCTCAGAACTAGAATGGAGCATCAGCCCGGATTTCTGCACACATGTCCTACAGTGAGACTTATGTCTATGATGTAGAAGCAGATCAATATACATAGTCTGCCAACTTTAACATTTTAAATATGGTTAACAACATGACAGTGACCAGATAACCGAACAGATGCCGGAATGTGGCAACTAGGGGCTTTTCACAGTAACCTCATTGAAGCCTACTTGTGGCAATAAGTTATTTATTATTATGGTCTGTTTTCTTAAACCTGGAATGTTGTGATTCAAAGGCAAATGCGCTACCAATGGACCCATGGCTGACAATAAGTTAATAACCTCCAAACATCAATTGTACCAATCGGTATGATTATATGCAAAGTATAAAGGATATAGCACTTGGGGAGAATGGGATCAAAGGGTATGGGGAGAAAGCAGGATTAGGCTATCGAGTTGGATGACCAGCTAGGATCGTGATGAACGACGGATCAGTCTCGAAGGGCCAAAAGGCATCTTCCTGCTCCTATCTTCTATGTATCTATGCAAGTTAAGGAATTTAAAGGAGTTTTACTTAAGCTGGGAAGAGAGCCGGATAGAGGGCCAGCAATAGGTGGAGATTGGCAAAGATGTTGTGAGCAAAAAGACAAAGGGAATGTAAATGCTGGTGGTAATGACTAAGAAGGGTGCCGATAGTGGCCCATTAAGAGATCAGAATAGGTTAATGGCAGAACAGAAATAAGCAACGTGTAAACAGTTAACTTGGAACAGGGAACAGATGGCCCTAGTTGGGGGGTGGGGGGGGAGAAAGAGAGACAATGGCGAGGGAAAAATGGATCGATGGAAGAAATGAAAATAAATTGATAGAAACAAAAATGGGGTGAAGGTGGCGGAGAGAGCCCACAGTCTGAAGTTGTTGAACCAAGTCCGGAAGGCTGTAAAATGCCTAATCAGAAGAAAGATAGACCTCAGTACCATCCTTCGCAAAATGGCTTTCTGGAAAAGAACAATTTGGACCAGATATTTCACAGGAACGAGTAATTATTCCAAAATTATTCCACATTTAAGTTTTGAAAAACTCAGTAGCATTTTGTTCAGAACAACTGAAGAAACCTCAAGTGATAGCACAGGGTTGTATTTGAGTGGGAGTGACAGCAATGGGTTCAGTTATTTTAAAATAGATTAACGTACACAAAAGCAAATTTGCCATTTTACATGAGGTGCCTGATTATCGCGACTTTAGGACTTCAAACCACTTGAGAAACTTTGTTCAATGCACTGAAAAGAAAAATGTTTAAAGTAAATAGTTCCTTTCCTTTGAAAGCCACTCCCAGCAGTATTTCAAAAGCCTTGCTTTATTCTTTAGGTTTCCTGTAATAAGTCTCAATCCTGGCACCCCTCAGGGAAACTGGCTTAACCACCAGCCAAAAGGAAATTCATTCTGCCCTTCAGAAATCTAATCGCCGGATTGTGATGAAGGGCTGCGAATCCCAACATTATCTACAAAAATGATGAATGATGTTTACAGACAGAAGGTACAAGCAGGTGTTGGCTGTGCATCAGTGGGTAGCATTCTTAGTTATGTTTGTTCAAGTCCCATTCCAGGGATTTCAATAGAAAAAGCTAGGCCGGCACTCACTGCACACTGAAGGTCTTGTGTGCGTTCTCAAGTGGTGCCTTCTCAACTGCCACCATTAACAAATAGCCAAGTTTTATCCCTTTTCCAACATCATTAAAACAGATTATCTGGTCCTTAGTGTTGCTAGTGGGATCTTGCTGTGTATAGATTGGCTGTCGGTGATTAGGCTTCAAAAATGCTTTGGCATGTCCTAAAGACGCCATCTTTATTTTTTATTCATTCGGAACGTGGCCGTTGCTGTCTGGGCCAGCATTTATTGCTCCTCCACAATTGCGCTGAAGGCCATTTAAGAGTCAACCACGTTGCTCTGGGTCTGACATCACATGTCGGCCAGACCAGACAAGGGTGGCAGATTTCCTTCCCCAAAAGGACATTAGTGAACCAGATAGTGTTGTTTTTAAAAAAAACAAAAATCGGCAATTAAGACTTCAATAAAATCAAATTTCACCATCTGCCTTGGTGGGATTCGAACCCCGGTCTCCAGACCGTTAGAGACCCTGGTGTTGTGTTGGGTGTTCTGGTTCACAAACAAGCCAACAATGCTGGAAGTGGTGTAACGCTATTTTATTAACTGTTCAACTATGCTAACATACTGTAAATGTGGGTATAAGCAATACCAGCTTAACTGTGGACCCTTTCAACAAAGAACAAAGAAATGTACAGCACAGGAACAGGCTCTTCGGCCCTCCAAGCCCGTGCCGACCATGCTGCCCGACTAAACTACAATCTTCTACACTTCCTGGGTCCGTATCCTTCTATTCCCATCCTATTCATATATTTGTCAAGATGCCCCTTAAATGTCACTACCGTCCCTGCTTCCACCACCTCCTCCGGTAGCGAGTTCCAGGCACCCACTACCCTCTGCGTAAAAAACTTGCCTCGTACATCTACTCTAAATCTTGCCCCTCTCACCTTAAACCTATGCCCCCTAGTAATTGACCCCTCTACCCTGGGGAAAAGCCTCTGACTATCCACTCTGTCTATGCCCCTCATAATTTTGTATACCTCTATCAGGTCTCCCCTCAACCTCCTTCGTTCCAGTGAGAACAAACCGAGTTTATTCAACCGCTCCTCATAGCTAATGCCCTCCATACCAGGCAACATTCTGGTAAATCTCTTCTGCACCCTCTCTAAAGCCTCCACATCCTTCTGGTAGTGTGGCGACCAGAATTGAACACTATACTCCAAGTGTGGCCTAACTAAGGTTCTATACAGCTGCAACATGACTTGCCAATTCTTATACTCAATGCCCCGGCCAATGAAGGCAAGCATGCCGTATGCCTTCTTGACTACCTTCTCCACCTGTGTTGCCCCTTTCAATGACCTGTAGACCTGTACTCCTAGATCTCTTTGACTTTCAATACTCTTGAGGGTTCTACCATTCACTGTATATTCCCTACCTGCATTAGACCTTCCAAAATGCATTACCTCACATTTGTCCGGATTAAACTCCATCTGCCATCTCTCCGCCCAAGTCTCCAAACAATCTAAATCCTGCTGTATCCTCCGACAGTCCTCATCGCTACCCGCAATTCCACCAACCTTTGTGTCGTCTGCAAACTTACTAATCAGACCAGTTACATTTTCCTCCAAATCATTTATATATACTACAAAGAGCAAAGGTCCCAGCACTGATCCCTGTGGAACACCACTGGTCACAGCCCTCCAATGAGAAAAGCATCCTTCCATTGCTACCCTCTGCCTTCTATGGCCTAGCCAGTTCTGTATCCACCTTGCCAGCTCACCCCTGATCCAGTGTGACTTCACCTTTTGTACTAGTCTACCATGTGGGACCTTGTCAAAGGCCTTACTGAAGTCCATATAGACAACATCCACTGCCCTACCTGCATCAATCATCTTAGTGACCTCCTCGAAAAACTCTATCAAGTTAGTGAGACACGACCTCCCCTTCACAAAACCGTGCTGCCTCTCACTAATACGTCCAAATGCTTCCAAATGGGAGTAGATCCTGTCTCGAAGAATTCTCTCCAGTAATTTCCCTGCCACTGAAGTAAGGCTCACCGGCCTGTAGTTCCCGGGATTATCCTTGCTACCCTTCTTAAACAGAGGAACAACATTGGCTATTCTCCAGTCCTCCGGGACATCCCCTGAAGACAGCGAGGATCCAAAGATTTCTGTCAAGGCCCCAGCACTTTCCTATCACTAGCTTTGGTGAGGCACTCAGCACATGGTGAATGTTTGTGATGCAGGCTGTGAGCTCTGTGCTCGGAGCTGGCTGCTGCTAGAATGAGCGGGAACTCTCCTGTCCCCTGTCTTTATAGTGCTTGTGCTCTCACTGGTGGTTGGCTGCGGTGTTATGTATGCTGGTTGATCCTACTGCATGTCCATCAGTGTGTGTATGTGATTGCACCATAATGTACTGATGTATATTATGACACCTGGATCTCTGGATTACTAGTCCATGACAATACCAATACACCACCGCCTCTTGTAGGCCAAGGTAGCCAAGGCCACAGCAACAGCAAATCAAATTTTTACAAAAGAAGCATTTCATAAGTATAGTTTAGTCATCAATCATTTCAATAAAGCACCAAAAAGTAAAGGGGTTAAGTAGGATGGGGTGGGCACCATTCTACCTACTGCTTTTTTTGTTAAGATGTGCATCGAAACTTAAAAGCTCCAAATCAAGCTATTGAGAAATCTTTAAAACAGAGTGTGTCACATTTGAGTACACGTTTTTTCCTCTTACTAACCGCCTTCCCCCACCTTTTGTCACCCAGTCCAATCACAAAACCTACAAGAGGTTACACACAGTTTGATAATCTTTCTATTGACTGACTATCCTGGTCCATTGCACTCAGTTGGGATACAGGGTTACTTGGTATGGCGTTGGCATAATCCCAGTGGCAGGTGTCACCTACCACGCCTCAAAGCAGCAGGCTGGTTGGGTGGACAATCAACTACTGTATGGAGTATTGTGGACCTATCGACACAGGCCCCCAGCCAGTTCAGTATGCTAGTTTCTAATCATACGCCAACCACGCAGGAATTACAGGCAGATGGCTTTCTACTTGTGGGATAAAAGTATTTTCTTTCAAATAAACTTCAAGTGCAATGTTGCAGTCACTCGGGTAATTCTGCTCATGTACCTCCTTGAAAGACATGCCACGACATTGCTTTTGAATTGAGATTCAAAGGGAACAAGGTTTATGTTTGTTTCTCTTTGTAATGAGGCCGGATAGATGATCTTGGGTTGTATAATATTTCAGAGCAGTGGAAGAGAAAAGGGCTGGGCAGGAGTAAAGACTGACAAAGTCTTAAAAGGATACATTCACACAACAGCTGCAGTGTTTTTGCAGCCTCCTTGTTGCAAAGCAAATCCAGAATTCTCACAATAAACCAAACTAGCATTAGGAAATACCAACTGGAGTACAGGACACAAGTGTTTGCTCACTGAAGTAGCAGTATTTACACTCAATTTCATCTTAAACTCAACACTGATTATCACAAATCCCAAAATGTTGAAATGGTTTCTTCTTCAAAAGTTCCCTTTCATAGAAACATAGAAAATAGGAGGAGGCTATTCAACCCTTCCGGCCTGTTCCGCCATTCAGGATCATGGCTGATCTGCCTCAACATCATGCTCCAGTGCTCTCCCACAAATATTGGCCAGGTTACTGGATTGAACGGCGCTATTACTCTTCAAAATGGTGGCATGTGGGGTCTTTTCTGTCTGCCTTTGGATTAAAGATTCACTTTGAAAACAATTCAACACCTGCTCAGTTGTTGTCCAGCTGGATTATGGGCTCATGTCGCTGGAGCGGGACTGGAACCCACACCCATTCCCCTCAAAGCCTCATGTGCACCCCCTCGGTACTGATTAAATATGTCGTGTTGGGTGTTCTGATGCACAAATGATCCAACACGGCTGTAGATGGTACAACTGTTTTATTGTCTAATCAACGATAACTAACTAACTACTGGCTTGGATATGTGCTTCACCAGCTAACCTGTGGACCCAGCCCTATCACTATCCTAGTGAGGCACTCAGCACATGGTCTATGTCTGAGTGGCGTGCTGTGAGCTCTGTGCTCTGAGCTATCTCCTGGTAGAGTGAGCGGGAACTGCGGTGTTCCCTGTTTTATAGTGCGTGTGCTCTCACTGGTGATTGGCTGCGATGTTATGAGTGTGCTGGTTGGTCCAACTGCCTGTCCATCAGTGTGTGTGAGATTGCACCAAGATATGCTGATGTGGATATCTATGACATCCCCCCTTTCACAAAGGATATGTGCCTACATGCTAATAAATAGAAATGTGTGGTGAATGCATCTGAGTATATGTGCAATATTTACAACATGTACATGAGGCTAAACTATATACAGAGGAAGGTGTCAGAGGTGCAACAGAACAACGACGTTGTACCAATAACAGAACAAATGCAATCAACAAATGATGAGAGAAAACTTCTGGAACAATGAATGACAAGAAAAAGAAACTCATTAACAGTACTGTAAAACAGTTAAGTGAGTCCAATGTGCTAACAGGCTCATAAGTCAAGTCTCTCAGGTGGGCGACAAATTCGGGTTGACCGCCTCAAGTGTGGGTCAGGATCCACCGGCTGAGGAATGGACCTGGCCACGGGCGAGAGAGGAAGAGGCAGGGTGGCAAGAAGCTCAACAAAGTCGACATCAGGGATAACAGGAGGGCATGGCACTGTTGCATGATCTCGTAGCGAGCACAGAACCAGACGAAGGGCCCGCCGATTACGGAGCCATCAGGCATGCAAACCAAGAATGAGCGGGGAGCAACCTTGGCGGTTGCCGACCAGCCACCCTCCGGTAGGTGTATGCGGACGTCGTCTCCAGGCACCAGGGCAGCAAGATCAGTCGCCCGAGCGTCATGTGCCACCTTCTGCTGAGCACGCCGTTGTTGCATCCTTCGCAATACTGGGGCATGGTCGAGGTCAGGAACATGAATGGACGGCACAGTGGTCCTGAGGGTGCGACTCATCAACAGCTGGGCTGGCAAGAGGCCCATGGACAGTGGGGCCGAGCGATAGGCCAGCAGGGCTAAACAGAAGTCAGATCTGGCATCAGCAGCCTTGCAGAGGAGCCGCTTCACAATGTGGACACCCTTTTCCGCCTTGCCATTCGACTGAGGATGCAAGGGACTGGACGTCACGTGTGTGAAGTTGTATGAAGTGGCAAAGGAAGACCATTCTTGACTCGCAAAGCAAGACCCGTTGTCCAACATTGTGGTGAGCGGAATCCCATGGCGAGCAAAGGTTTCTTTGCATGCCCGGATGACAGCAGATGACGTTGTGTCGTGCAGGCGTATGACCTCCGAATAACTTAAGTAGTCAATAAGAATAATGTAGTCCCTTCCAAGCACATGAAAGAGGTCCCAATAAACTTTTAAATGCCCTCAATGTTGGCGAGTTCACTACAGTAGTGAACTCGCCAACATTGAGGGCATTTAAAAGTTTATTGGATAAACATATGGATGATAATGGCATAGTGTAGGTTAGATGGCTTTTGTTTCGGTGCAACATCGTGGGCCGAAGGGCCTGTACTGCGCTGTATTGTTCTATGTTCTACGTTCTGTCCCCTTCAACCAGGGGGACGAGACCAACTCATGGGGCTGAAGGGTCTCAGGGGGTTGCGCCGGCTGAAACCTCTGGCAGGTGGGGCAGTTGAGCACCATGTTGGCGATGTCGTCTCTGATGCTCGGCCAGCACACAGCCTCTCGGGCCCTCCGCCTGCACTTTTCAACTCCGAGGTGGCCTTCGTGCAGTTGTTCGAGGACAAGCCGGTGCATGCTGTGTGGGATGACGATCAGGTCCAACTTCAAGAGGACACCATCAATGACGGCCAAGTCATCCCGGACGTTGTAAAATTGTGGGCACTGCCCCTTGAGCCACCCTTCTGTAGCCACTTAAAATGGCCAACTCCCGATTCAAAATGGCGAACGGCAAAGGCTGATGGGAAAGTCAGCCAACAGGACAAAAACGAGCAGCTGCCGGTTGACTGTGTATTTACCTCTGGAAAGGCCAGACAAGATCGATACCAGCAACCATCGGCATAACAAAACACCAGCCATCTGCATACCAATGAGCAATCCCCGGGAACAATAAGCAACATTTAGACACACAAAGCAAAGCCAAACTCTTTGGCGCCAGCAGAAGCCTACACAAAAGGAACGACCACGTCAAGACCGCCCATCGATCAGGGAACCGCTCCAGCATTGGAGAAAATTGAACCAAGTGATTCTTGGTACAGGGTCTGCCCCAAAAGGCGGGAAGCCCCTGGGGACTATAAGAATTGAGCCCCAAGTTCAAGTCGCTCTCTCCCAGCTCTCTTCACTCGCTCTTCACTCTTCAACAGCCGCTCAAAACTGTAAGTCTTACTTCAACGCTCACTACGAGATAGGCGCTCCTAGCTACCAATCTGTAGCAACTTAGAATCCCGCAGTCTCAGAACCCGAATGAAAGGCCATTCGTTTC